>NC_133224.1:13916202-14223702 GCF_040436345.1 Pagrus major
CATAATCAAGAAGAGAATCCATTAAAAAAATAAACACCATTGGCACTAGCCGGCCCTTTGTTGGCAGCGTTTTGGCTGATTGAGCACGTTGAATCAGTGGTGGAGCCAATCGCAGAGAAAAATCACTCTGAATGGCTGTTCAGCTAAGTGAATCAGTGCACGAGACGAGAAACAGAAAAAGGGAAAGCCTCAGGAGCCTGCCTCTGTATTATCCATGATTTCAACTATTTAATGCGGTTACTCTTATTTCTCATCTCCATCTGTTTGCCAGTGCAGCTTTTTATCAGATACGGTCGCGATTACAAGTGGCTATATCAGAGAGATGTCGAAAAACTCAGCTTCATCATGAAGGTTTATATATCTGCACTCCAGTTTCCCTTTTTGAATGATGAATACAGACTACTGCCACCTGGTGGTATGGAGAGTTATTTCCTCTCACGCAGGTGCAAAACATAGCACAAGACACAGGCGAGTTGAGGCAACAGTTGACCCTCATTGCCACTAATACTTTGGTGTGGTTCAACTCTCCACCCCAATGACTTTCACACAGTCTCAAAAGTGTAACTGCCTGCTAACCATTTCACCAAAACAGACCTTTGAATGATGACCTGGAGCCGTTGAGACTTAGGGTCAAAATGTGACTGACTGAAAAAACTTCACAACATTTGGCAGAGATTTAATTAACTTGTCTCAAACTTGTGAAAAGAAACTTTTATCTAGCTTGATTAATATCTCCAGACATCTTGTGTAATTCACCGCCCAAAAATGAAGGAGAAAGTACTGCCATGCTCCAATTACATCGAGATGTAATTATCCTATCAGTGATTAACATGCCTATTTACCCCATTAGCACTCGGTCGACATGCAGGGCGCGCAGTTGTTTGCTGATTCTTTATTGTTCTTTCACTTCAGATTCAGGAGGCCCAGTGTGGTTTCTTTATAAAAAATCTGTTTTTGAAGAACATATTTTTTAAAGGTGTATCTACATCAATAAAGATAAGAAGGGAAAAGCTGTATGAAATGAAATGCCATGACCTGGATTTAAACATCACTGATATATTACATATCCTTCAGCCTCCTTAATCTCCAGGACTTTTAATATGTTTTAAGCTTCTTTAATCAAAATCTGTGGTATAAGTTTTTTGAAAGATGCAAACCAGTGGTGCTCTCAGAAGAGAGAAGTACTTCTACTGCTCATTATTCCTGTTTATTTGCATTAATGTCCAGCGCGCTCAAAAAGCCTGAGGATCAATATGAATCAGATGATAATGTTGAATTAAAAAAACACAGGAGGACACCCTAAACTGGGAGGAAGGCAAAATGTATTAAGAATAATCCTGACTCAAAGCCACTTCCATTATCCATCTACTGTTACACTGAGAGGAGCGAACAGAAAAGGACAAACAGCATAAAACAACAAAGTGAAGAGAGAGGGAGAAGGGGATTAGAAGAGTAGAGGATGTGTCTGGTGTTTTTCCTCTCCCTCATAATATGTTAAGTCTGAGTCAAATAACAATGCCTGGCCAGTGGTAAACCATTCCTCACACAGTAGACTGGGTATACAGAGACTGGATTCTTTAAAAGTTTATGAGGTATGAAATTTAAGTCGTGGCTGAGTGGTCAAAAGAAGCAACACAAACTAGGCCATGCCAACCAGGCTTTGACTCGTGACTGTGTGTATGAAACTGGTCTTTAATAAAATCGTATTATGTTTTTTGAAAAATGTCTTATTTTTAAAACTTTACCCGCACTTTGTAGAAATATAGCTGGTGCTCGAGGCGGCGTAGTGAGCCTATTCACTACTACCTACTCAGTATCTAGGGAGTTCTACTCCTCTGATTAGACACAACATTAGAAAATCTAACAGGTGACAATGCAATGTCCTGCTGGGAAACCTTGGATGACACATTTACTTTCCCTGTTAGTCCTTTTGATGGTGTGGCTAATCAATGTATGTAGTGAGCTCATCTGCAGAATGAAAAAAACAAACATGTTCATACACTACTTGTGTCATTTTCTATGCACCATTAGTTAGCTGGTCGACCATCTATAACAGATACATGCTTTTATTTAGAAAAATACTGTGTATTCTATCATTTTAACTGTATTTTCCCAAATTAATAAATACAGTATGTTCTGGCTTATTGATGAAGACACTAGTAACTGAGACAACAAACTAATTTAGAAACTGTTTACTGAGGTAGTGAATCAAATTAAAAGTAGGGTCTTTTTCTCATAAGCTTACATTGAGTCGCACTTCTTTTTGCAACCAGTGGAGTTTCCCCTGCTGTAATTCCACATTGACTTCACTTTTTAGACTAGGAAGCTCCATCCACTATTAATACAGTCTATGGAAGTGGCCCTTCACCAAGCCCTGCCACCCTTAATTTAGCGTTTCTAAGCCAGTCAAGTTCTCCAATACACACGGCTCATGAGTGATCATAGTGATAGCAGTGGCAGGTTTACCACTCGCAAAACTTGAAAAAAATCTCCAACTTGTTTTGCAATTTTAAAAACAATGGTTCCTTGATTTCAAGCATAGGTACACAAAAGCAGCTGAAGCACCCAGATGAAACAATGACTGTAGCTGACAGATTTTATCAGCTGTAGCTTGCTAGCTTTTTAAACATTACCTCTGTGAGTGTTTTTAGACAATGTGCCACTGATTTCAGCAAATGTATCTGGAGGAAACAACAGTGGCTTCTGTTAGAATGAACAAATATCCTGTTCAATCAATTCCTTACACTTTTGTTCTTGCGTTTTAATTCAGCTTTGAAAAGTTGATAATAAAGAATGTCTGTACATTTTTCAGCCAGCGTGTCTCTTTGACATCAACCTGTGACATAACAAAAGTCACTTACTTTAAACCTTTCAAGCTAATGTCTCCTCCTCCTGCCACAGACACGGTGTTGTGCTGCACTTGTCTTGTCTTGCTAAATATGCTACCAAACAAATACTCACTGGGTCAGTGCACTGCTCCTGTAACAGTAGGCTGTAGCACTTTGAAAAGCCGTAACACCTAACTGCAAATGTCAACATGTGACAGTTTAGATGCTACATAGCCACACTATTCTTATTATAAAATACTGTCTGTGTTTGACTTGTAAGGTACAGTTACTGGTGCAGTATGTGAGGTTGCTGGCTCAGCTGTCTATCATTCACAATATCCTGCCCAGTCAGGCTTGAGGAACTATTTAAGGACCCCTCAGTAAGAAAATAAATATTCACATTAAATGTAACAATGACTTAATTTGGCTCAAGACTATAGGCTATATTTACACTGATGACACATCTGACCCTCTCACCAAACTAATGAAGGCATAACTAACCAAACACTGGTCAGACCACACGCCCCAGCGCGAGCACTTCGCTCCACTACATCAGCTGGTCGGCTGGTACCGCCATCGCTGAGAGCAAACAAAGGCCGCTCAGCGAAGTCGCGACTCTTCTCTGTTCTGGCGCCCCAGTGGTGGAACGAACTCCCGACCAATGTCAGGACAGCAGAGTCACTCGCCATCTTCCGCAAAAGACTCAAGACTCAGTTCACCTCAGACTTCACCTCGACCCCGCATAGCATGACCCCCCCCCCCAAAACAAAGTATATGCACTTATATGTTCTTACCCTTAGCACTTAAGGTATCCTTGATGAATAGCAGCTACTTTGCTTAGATGAGGGCTTGAAAATTGTTTCTATTTTTTCTTTTCTACGCTTTGGACAAAAGCGTCTGCTAAATGCCCTAAATGTCAATGTAAATGTAACTTTAAGTGTGTGTGTCATAACGCTGATGTACAGCGTGAAACTGGAAATCCCACATCTGTGTCTCAGACTGGCTTGCATGTGTTTGCGCTGGAGAAAACGAGCTGAGGAAAAACAGGACAGGGGACTGAGGGGAAAACTCTTAGTGCTACACTTTAAAAGCAAAAATAACAGGTTTAATTTTCCTGTGGCGTTACAAATATTATACTGCACGTCAGCAGCTGCGGTCTGAAACCCCTCAGCTATCAAAAAGCCATACTGGAGAAACATTAATGGCAACTGCCGTATCACATTACACTGTTATGCTCTTTCCTGAGCCCAGTGGAACCATGCACAAAAAAGTGACAAAGTAAATCAATGTTCTCTGGAAAAGAATCTGGCTTGCCTTTCCACTGTATCTTCCAAGATCAAAATGAGATCATTACATTTCATAAAATTGCAGAGCTTTAATTGTCAAGTGTACCTAATAAACTAGAGACTCCAACAACCAGTTTGATATTATGCCCAATACCAGACCGGGCAAGAATTTTGCAACCAGGTGCTGCCAGGCTTCAGCTGCTCCCATTTGGAATGTAATGAGAGGTAATGAATGAGAGTAAAGCAGCACCACAATCCATCCATCGAAATAATAAATAAAGAAAGTCTTCAGCCTCGTGCAACTTAAGAAAAGAAGGCAGTAGTTACAGTTCAAGTGTGTATGGAAACCTTGCAAGGTTTTCCACAACACCTTCCTGCAAATGTTTCAAAACACGGCTTCGTACTTAAGTACTGTAGCATGTAGACAGCATAACCTGCACCGACTTGAGCCTGATGAGAGTCCTCTCTTGTAGAATCGTACAGCAGCACTGGGTGCACAACTCTCTGGTACATTACAAAAAACCCAGGGAGGATGCTGCTGGCTCTCTCTACCTACAGGATACCTGATGTAAATGCTGGTTCAGTAGGTTTACTGTGACCTACACATAGTTTATGACGACTTAGACAGGCATGTTTTGTTGAAAACACCTAAGAGCAGGTGTTAACTGTAAATTACTGCAAACTACTGTATGCTTTCATTTAGAAGTCCATTTACTAAAACAAATTATGTAACGGAGCACAGCTGCTGATTAACACCTGGTGCTGTGCTAAAATTGTCTTCAGTTTGAAGATCATCTTACACACGGAGCAGAAACTAAAGTGTGGATAAATACAAACAATGCTATCTGAGTTTTTGGCTTTTAAAAAAAGCTGCAACTGTTTTAAAGAAATAGTTCACAAAAAATGACAATCCAGTCACCATCTCCTCCCTCCGCACTGATGGAAAGTCAGGTGAAGTTTGTAGTCCACAAAACATTTCTGGAGCTTCACAGTAAAACAGTGTTGCAGCATTCTCCCAAACAACTGGGGCTGGGGACTTGTTTTAAAATGGAAAAAAGGCCTCCATATAGCTCATCTGGCATAATTCAAGTCTCCATAGAGCCCACAGATCCCGTTATTTACACCCATTTTTGAGCTGAAATCTTCACTATAGCTAAAAGTGTTAGCGTACACCTCGTCTGAAGTGGGTGCATGAGCTTGACTGCATGTTGAGGGTGTAAATAACGTCTTTTCAAATCAATTCAGGATCTCAGGGCGTCCTGAAACTTGGATTATGCTTTGATTCTTTTTTTTTTTTTTTTCTTAATCTTTTGGTTGTTTTTTACGTTATAAAACAAGTCCCCAGCTACTTGTTCCTATCCACCACTGCAGAAAAAAAACTGCTGTTTTATTCCTTGTGGTGTCCCCTGCTTGGACCTGAGCTTCAAAAGGTCAGTCAACTGTGTTTGCAAAAGGGAAGTCAGTGAGGGATTATATTAGTTAGTGCATGAGTGACTTCCATTAGATGGTGGTGGCCCTTCATGAATGGCATGACAGAAACCTGTGGCTCTATTTCCTGTAATACTAGTCTCTGTTTAGTCATGAGCTCAAGAAGGCAAAATTAGCCGAGTTTCCAGTGGGAAGTCAGTGAGGGATTATGACTCCGACTGGTGGCTGGTGTTTCAATGATGATACTCTACACTGTGACATCAGCCAGCTGCTGTACACTCGGCTGGTCTGCAGAGAAAATTAGTGCAAAGGTGGAATTTATCACATTTCCCCAAAACCACATCTGAATTTGGAGTCCATTAGCAGTGATGGAATACTTTATATAACTATGCCCTCCTGATATTTCAACATATCAATAAACTTCTCCATTAAAAAATTTTTTCAGAGGTGAAAATCGGAGTTCCCAGATAAATAATCCCTATCTCCATCCCCATCTTCTCCTGAAGTAACAAGTGTTTAAGCCCCAAACACTCCACTTCAGAGCTTGGTTACCGACTCATAAACTATGTATTATTCCTCCTTATCTGCCTCAGGCTTGCTTGTACTGCTCCAATAAATAGTTCATCACTTCAGTTGCTGTTGTATTCCAGCCATCTATTTTCCTGTCTTTTACGACAGACTCGGTGACAGCGCTGCAGAGCGCTACCTTTGCCCAAGGACACAGTGTGACAATAAGATTAGGGAACCGTGCCCGGCAGCTAAGAGAGTTGAGTCTGTTGCATGACTCTGTATGCTTGCGAGTGTGTGTGTGTGTGTGTGTGTACCTACCCCGTTGCCATGGCAGCGCGCGATGCAAGTCTCCAGCTCAGTAAAAGAGGCATTTTGGCATCGGCGGTCTCTGCACACCTGTGGCAACACAAGCAGAATGATCACATACTGTGTTGAAGATTACAGTGCACACTCACACACACTCATACATATATACAGACTTTGATCGGCCTTCTGCCAGTGCCCTTGGGCTCTGAACAACCCGGCTGCCTGAGGACATTGGACAGGTAGCATCAGTACTCTGATTAAAATCACTTCCAAATCACTACTTTCATAGACTGGCTCGTACAACTTGTAAAGATGTTGATTGAGATTTCAACTACACATTTGGTATTTTGGTTATGCTCTAATGCTCATTTTCATAACCATTGACATTAATGCAGGAGCAATGTTTTGTTTAAAAGGACTTTATAACTCATGGAACATCTATCTGAACTGTGTTAGAGCACATGTTAGGACAGCCACATTGGGAATAGGTGAGGGATGAAGGAATAGGTTTGGAAAGGGACTGAAGCTCTTTGTTTTGTTTTTCAGCTGTGTGGCGAGGAGGTGGGATGGAGGACTTAAACAACAACATCTGTGTAAAAATCGACTTGAAAAGCCAATAGTACATATGAAAATGAATCTCAAATAAAAGGGTGTGGAAGAGGGGTGAAAGGAGGGGGAGGTGGATGAGTGTGCGGCTAAGGACTTACTTAGAACTGCGACTTCATACAAGCAGTAGGCAATTCGTCTGCTAACCAGATAGCCACTGAACATACAGTATGTAAATAGCACGCTAGCTAGGTAATTCTTGTCTAATTTGTGGTCTGATGAAACAGATAATTCATCATGGCCCACTGAGCTCTCTCCCTCCCTCTGGTTGTGTAGCAGACTACCAGGGCACCCAGGGGAGCATGGCACGGGAGGACAGCCAAAAACAGGCACTCGGCCGTGGGCACAGTTCCCACCAATCTCTCCTCCTCCTGTTGTCCAGCGGACTATCGTTATCAGCGCCAATAAAATATCTGTCGGCGTGTTAATAATTCCTAACTGTATGTTCAGTGGTTTTCTGCTGTTAATGGGTTGTGCTTGTGTTTGGCGGATTGGCTGTAAACACGACAACATTTCGGCGGAACGCAACCAACGAAGGCAACCAATCACAGGCGGAGTAGGGTGGGGTTTGTGAGAACTGCAGGGGGACCTAAAGATAACGCCTGGATGGAGAGGTGGAGAGGGATGGCAGGTTAACGGGGGGGACAAAGTTTGGTCATTTTGCTAACAAGGGCGTCAGCATCCCCCCTACCTATCACCTACTGCATAGAAAGCATGCAAACAAACAAACACATGCAGCATAAAGAAACACGTTGCTGATATAGAAAACAAAAATATACAATTATTGCTTCACCATAAACTTTATCTCACATATACAGTATAGAAAGGAAGTTCTGTCTGTTGGCCTGTCTGTCTGTCCTCTAATGTTCTTAACAACCGTCAATCTGATCCGGTCGGATGGATCACACTTGGCTGTGAATTGTGAGGACCGAATGAAGTGCAGCTTCGAGTGTGAAGAAGTTCTGATGAGTTCTTCTAAAAAAACATCACCCTGCATGTGAGTTTAAAGCAAAGAGCAGAGACGCTGGATAGAGCTATGATGCAAATTTATAATCTATAATCCAATTTTTACTTGTGTACTTTCACATTTTCAAAACTACTGGACGACTTTCATGTGTGCACCGCAACTTTGGCCTTCATTTAGTCAATTAAACATCATTTTCAAAAGAAGCAAAAATCATTATTAATAATAATAATTTAGGTGTGGCTCATGTTTTGGGAATAACTTAATAAAGTGCCTAAAATTGATGCTGTATTGTAATATTATTGGGTTGTCAATAATATATTCAAAGGGAGAAAAAACTGGTCTGTAGATCTGGCTCTGCAGGGGCACTCCAGCCGCTGAGGCCAAGCAGCAAGTTCGGAACAGGCACGTTTAGATCGGGCACTGTAATGCAACATTTAGAAGTAAAAAGTGTCTTTTTTCGTCTTGCTGTGGGCATCTCTTGCAAACACATAATTCATAATTTTTTTATGTAGCACTTCATCACCGAGTTGTGTTCACTCTCGCATTAGTATCTGCACTGGTACTGTCCTGTATCCCCTGCTCTGCCTGTTGTTGCTGCTGTAGTATTGTTAGCGGGAGAATCAATTTAGTGTAGGTGAATGTGTGACTGTGTGATTAGAAGCAGCAGCTTTGTGCTATGTGCGCATTTATTGCTGAGAAGAGGCCCCGTTCAATATGATGACTCAAAATTCATCATGCTGGATGGCAGACAATATTCTCTGCTGCCTATTTATAATATATTACGCATGCAGCGCTATTCAGTTCCTTCAGCGTGGCCCCGCACAATAGCTGAAATGGAATTCAAGTGCCCGCAATGTGCTGCAGAGGGAGAGTAATATAGACAGACAGAGAAATAAAATTTACTGGCGGAATGGAGGAGACTGCACATATTACTCTGAGTGTGCGCATTTTCATATAGATGTATTTCATATGCATAATTCATCCCTTATTTTGTATGATTTTTATGTGTGGGTTTGTAGGTGGGTTTACTTAATATTCCATTTAGCTTGCTGACTTGCAACCCAGATCAGTATAAGAAAAACTACCTGAAACAAACTGACAGAGCAGACCCCCTGGGTCCCCGTGATATTTAGTTTTGTATGAAGCGGACTGATAGAAAATGGTTCATTTATTCCAGAAAAAATTAGTGAGCCATAGCAATAGGAAGGCAGACAACTAATTACTTTATTTAGTTACGTTTTCTGCACACGTTCATCCACTTTTCCTCGTGTTAACTACCTGAAGCATATGGTACGTTAATAAATATAAATATAATTATTCTCAGTAGAGCGCATACGGCCGCCATGTCCCAACAGTCCCCACAGATACCAGCCACATAAATACACCTGATGTTTTTCATCAAGATCCATGTATTATTCCCTAAAAATTAACAAAATTGTTGAATAATCTCACAATGTTAAAGAAATAATGAGAAAGAAATCCCTAGATATGTCCCTTTATCCACACCAAAAGTTAATGTGATCTACTCTGGGCTGAGACTAATTCTCCATCCAAATTGGTGGAAATAAATTCAGTAGATTTTGCGTAATCCTGCTGACAAACAAACAAACAAACAAACAAACAAATGGGCACTGGTGAAAACATTCCCTCCTTGGTGGAGGTAATAAACTCATTAGGTCTGTTAGGTATAGCCCACTTACTTTTGCACATCTTAATGCTCACAAGTTACTTGATCCAAGAACTGGTGGTCCTGTTTCAGAACTATTAAGCTGAAAAGCTCAAAATATTTTTATAACAGATATAAATGTTAAACTGGGAGATTGTGACTCTTAAAACTGATGTGAGATGATTATTTCACTGAAGAAGATTCTCCACTCTGTTTGTTTTGCTGAACTGCAAAAAGGCACAATCCAATTGCGGAGAGAAGCTTCTTTTCTTTAACAAGCAGAACAGACAACCGCTTGAGGAAAACACATCCGCTATTAGCCAAGTTTCATTCTGGCAAGTTGAAGCGGGAACACACATTATTACTGTATCATTATATTTGTCAGACAAGGTCTGTTCCAGTCTGGGTCAGTAGCTGCTGACAGTCGGCAGATAAAATCCAACAGTGTGTAGTGTTGAACGATTCTAAACGGATTTATAGAAAAATCCCTACGTTCTCACAGGATTCTGGCAATTTAATCGCAGTGCGATAGTAATCACAGCCTACCTGTGATTACAGAGTGCTGCCTCTTTATTTATTCAGTTGTTCAGTATGTTCTCTTTCTTGACTACTGAAACTAAGAACTCCCTCTGTGTGTTTGAAAAGCAGTCAGTGTGCATTGTTAGTCCAGTCTTTGTAGGTTTCAACTTGTGGAAAAAGAAGAAAACAAAGGAAAATATGTTTTTGAACTAAATATATTGTTGCTGTAAACATTTCTAATAAAAATACTTGTATAACACAATGTTTCCTTCTTTAAGTCTCAAGTTTCACTTAATTAATATTAATGTTGTGAAGCTTGAATGTTTTGCACACTGATCTTTGCTAATAAAACAGGACGGAGAGGTATAAAAGATTCAACAATAGATCTGTTAGCCTTGGAACTTCTATTCATTTTGTCAAAACCCAGCTACAGTCCACATCATGCAGCTACATATGTCACGACCTCACATGTATCGGTGCACATAGACACACTTCATCAACAGGAACTTTTATTTGTCTCCTCACCCATGAGCTGTGATAGCCTGAACGAACAGGATCATAGCAGAAGAGTAAGCAAACTCGAGGAGGGATCCCAAAAAAACGTCTAGTGAAGAGGCACTACATCAGTGTGCAGACAGCAGAGCACAAACACTGCTCTGGCATTTGATTCTGTTGGCTTGAGAACACAGCTTTAAATCCTTTGTGACTGAAATGTGTTGTGCTGCCAGTTGCCTTCTCCCTGCACCCTCTTCAATTGCAGGCCGGTTCAAACTACCAGACAGGTGTTGGTGTTCTTGGCAGGAGGCCACACACAGTAATTGTTGAGTCAAGTGCTGGTATTGATCACAAAGCCTTACGTTAGCCTTATGGTCACTCTCCACTCAGACATGTAGATTAAAAATCTCAGCCTGTCAGTTTAAAAAACAAGCACTTTTAGTGGACGTAACTTTTACAGTCATAGTTGCCCCAAAGGATTATGTTGCAGCTGAGAAGATCTACTGGACCAAAAGCAAAACTTCTGGTAAGTATGACTCATTTGCACACCAAAACATAAATACCGCGCCCAGGTTATCAGGCTCAAAATACTAGAATTCCCCTTTAATTTATGATATTATGTCAACTATTATAATAGTGATATTACTCAGTTACATTGCTTATCTAGTTGACTCTTCTATGGTCTCTAAAGCCCAGCCCAGTGTGCACCAACCTTGCCCTCGCCACACTTGGTGCCGGTCATTACGAGGCCGGGGTCGGGCAGGTCGCCCTGGCCATCTTGGGTGCTGTAGACGTAGGTGCCGCGGCACTTCACCTCGATGCCGTCTGTCTTGATGGTGGTGTCGATGGACACGGCGTTAGTGCCTTTGGGCTTCTTGGCAGCACTGTGGCACTGGATCTTCCCACATTTGGCATCACTGCGCAGAGACACATGCACACACAAAGAAACAATTATTCTTGACTTTTTAAGTGCGAGTCACTAGAGCTCCATGTACGTTTTTTGTTTTACAGTCTACTGTAACAGCTCCACACAGTCACAGCAAGTCTGGGTAGCTACTGAGCAGCTGATGATAGTAGGTGTTTTTATATTTAGGGCTGATGTTTATGAGATTAATTGGAGAGTCATTCAAACCATAATTCATCATTCATGTCTGCAAATATTTTATGTTCTTCTAATTATCACTAAATCCCAGAGTCAAACCAACAACCAATATATCCAAAGTCTGAGGTAAGAATCTTCTGCTTTTTGTGCCACAGAGCTCCATTGTTGTCCAAAAATTATCAAAGAAACATCAGTGAGAGATGTTGTTGCACTCGGTGACATGTTTCTTTATTACCAGGAACACACACACTGTAGTTTATTATGACTCAATCCTACTACACCTATTAATCATCAACAAATGCACATCTCCTCCTGTTTGAGTAACATTCATTAAACTATACATTAACTACACATAAATTAAACTACAGTGGCTGTTTTATGAAATCACTGAGCCGTTTAAGAAATTGAGTTAAATATTTGTGAGGCATTTTGAAACAGTTATACAGTCACTAGGAGCTAATGGGTTTGGTGCTGAGAGACACAGACAGGTCTGTTGGTTTTGGTGTTTTGTGGGATTTGCAGCCAATAAGAAATCGATCTAATATCACCTGTGTCCAGGCCAAGTGTGAGTGGAATAATCACCTGGCATTTAACAAAGAATTTGTGTTTACTAGCTACAACAACCAATGTACTGACTGTACAGATGTTAGCTGTCGCTAGCTATATATGCACTGACTACGTGTGTGTGTGTGTGTGTATTTGTGTGCCATCCAGGATGAAACTCTCTTTACAACGTCTATGCAATCTTTCCAGCTTTGTGTTAGTCTGTATTAACATTTAAACTCTTTTCACTCTCATTTCCTCTTTTTTCATACTTTCATTCTGCTCTCAGTACATATGTTTACTTTCATATATGCACATTTAATAACTTAGAATGTATTTGTATATGAATAATGTGAATCTATAAGAAGATAGTGGCTTGATGACCCTGCATAGTCATGTCTTGTTTTCATCAAACATACAGTCAGATGACTTCTCAGTTTTGCATTGTAAAAATAGTTACTGTTTTAAAGTGAGCAAATTAACAGGTGTTTTTTTAAATTTAGAGTTTCTAATCTACTATAATTTTCCTAATTGTCTTTAATGCTAATTTCTCATTTGATACAAACAATACATTCTTTATTCATTCTACAAGAACTGACGAGTAAAAATATATATATATCACCAGACATCTGACTAATTGAACACTTAAAGTATCTACTGTATATTGTAATGATATTGGTGATTGTATAAAGGATATTATTACACACACTTCATTCATTTAAACTGTTGTCAGAAAACACAGTTTGTGAAATGTTTTAAACAGCATCCCAACTTTTGTGGAATGGTGGATGTTTTTTATCAACAGCCACATCTTTTATAATTAATATGGAAATTTAAACTGGTAACACACACACACACACACACACACACACAGCCTATCAGAAGGAAAACAATGAAGAAGGATTACAGAATGATGGACAGATAGCGGCAGGCAGTGTGTAGATTATTCCCATGTCTTAATACCAGGCAGATAGTGCATTTACATATCCTCTAATCAGCCCTGTGACTCGCTGCGACCAGAAAACACTCTAATGACTCCTGTGGGACTCCATAATGGATTTGGGCAGTGGTGGATCATATGAGGTGGTCGTGAACCACCTTAATCCACAGCCTCATTTACATGGCTAAATTGCTAATTTGGCTCCATTAATTAGCTCTGGCACTGTGCCAGGGTAACTGTCTCTCAGAGGCCTGTGTTGATAGTGTACAAAGGGCTGTGTGTGTGTGCTAGGATGCATGACACCTCAGCAAGAGTGTGCTTGCTAACAACTGACTTTCTTATCATTTCATTAAAGCTGCACTCTGTTTGGACCACGAAGAGGCAGCAGAACACATTTAAAAATTCAAAGTCTGATACAATCTGGTCTTATAAAGGTGTTGGGTCTAATGTATCCCCTATGTTTGGATCCACTGGTGGATGCGATATTCACTCTATTTTAGCTTTGTTTTTGGTCTACACCAACTTATGGGGAAAATATCATCCTCTTAAGCTGCTAAATGCTTCTTTGTGTTAACTAGCAATTCACTAACATTATCCATCTGCTGGAGCGGAGTAGAATGTTTACAGTTGGTGTATTAGTTTAAAACATTTTCAGTGAAAACAGCTGCTTTTTGGTTGATGACAAGACTGAAGTAAAACAGTAAAGTTGCCGGCTGTAAAACCCAAAAAAATGAAATAAAAAAGCTGCAGAACTGGTGATAATCCTCTGTCATTTCACAGTTAAACTTAGGTCCCAGTCAAAATCTGTCGATTAATTCACTGTCACATTATTAGTTAATAGCGTATTCCAGGGTGTGGCCTCCCCCAGTTGGTGACGACAGGAAATGTGTTTGGGAAGAATAGACTATCGCTTAGCAAATTAAATAAACCAAACCAAGTGTTGACTACAACAGAGCATGTCTTCTCTTGCTGTTACCATGGTTATCTCTCTGGACAGTGCTGTGTCATTGCTAGTAACAATCACTGGCTGACTATTCAGCGCTAGACCTAAGAATAATATGAAGATTCTGAAATATCCTGTGGCAGTGGTCCATTCTTCCCCTCAGTCACAAACGGTTTACTGATAGGACCCAGTAGGTTAAAGGGGCTCTATGTTACAGTTTGTATGATTCTGGGCTCTGTCTCCAGTAATAAAACGTCCTTGAATAGACCACATCCCAAATTCCTTCCTTATTTACGCGCCACCACCGGATGTTGATAATGCGTCGACACGATTCAGTTTCCAGAAATCTGTGATCGGCCCCAGAAATCCTGATCGGAGCATCCCTAACAATAATTACTTATTATAACATAATATAATATCAGTTGTCCCAGTAAAGAGTTCTATCGTCTACTGTGAATTAGCTTTATTTTGGTGACAACAGCGGGTGTTTTGTTTTGGTTCAAACTTTTATTTTGGTAGGCAAAAGGCAGAAGTCACATGAGACAAAAGTATGCTTGAATGTTTGAATGTTTGTATGTTGATGCTAAAATTAAATTGGACATTTGGTAATTAGATTTCCACAATATGACAATAGTGACAGTTTTGAATGTATGAACATCGATGAGTCAGTCTCACCAGGATCTCTTACCTTTTCTCACACTTCATGTAGTTGCCATGTTCGTCTTTACCACAGTTCCCAAAAGCATTCCCTGCTGCGTTGACGTCTTCAAAGCAGGCATCATGGGCCGGTCGGGCTCCTAGAATCACAACATATCCCATCAGCCCTCTGGGCTCAGGCTGTTTACACGTGGCTAACAATATTTGCAGTGTTCTCCACAGAAAACAAATGTTAACATGCTGACTCACAAAGCTCTTGGCAAAAGATAGATGCAGCTAATGCTGCTCTCACCCACCTGCTTTTCTATTGCAGACATGATCATGAAGATCACAGAGCCCACCATACACATAGTGAGTTAAAGATACTAGGAGATGTGGAAAATAAGAGATTCTGAGCCAGACATTTTGGGGTATATGCTTGTTTGGTGTCAAAGCATGGGTCAGCTGAAATTATTGTTAACTTTATAATATTATCATTATTAATTAGATATATTGTGAATTATATTACTATGTATTATACTGATATTATTATAAAATATTAATTTCATAAACTACATACAATCAAGAGTTAAATGGGTTTTTCTCACAGTGGAATTTCAACAGACATAAAACATGGCATACCCACCATAAGTACAGGCCTAATCAGATACTGAGTTCAGTCACTGCACCCTGCTGTTTGTCAAGAATAGATCCAAAGCTAACTTTTTCTACCAGAGCAAAGTTACATTTTATGATTGCTTTTTCTACAGGAGTTAACAAAGCACCATAAGCATATAAGGCAGGTTTGTAGATGTTGGAAGATGGTATAATTCCACTTTTGATCAAACTAAGCTTGTTTTTTTGACTTCATGCACCGCTGAGCAGCTTTCATAGGAATGAAGCGGGCACCATCTCCAACACTGTATATAGGTTTCTTGATTTGTCCATGGTTATATGCCATATTCACATGGTGGCCATTTTCCTCTGACATCATAGTCAGGGTGGGAAGCTGAAATGTCGTAATGCTGTGTACCAGGTTGCAAGTCCAATACATGCAAAATCTGACAAATTGATATCACAAAAGACAGTTGTCAGCGAGGGACATTAGGCCATATTTCAAGGTAAAACAACACATTTGATGCATTATTAGATCCTGTTAGACAACGGCTAACATTAGCATTCAACCTCTTCCTACTGTAGCTAACATTACGGTTTGACAGTGTTACACGATATGACAGGAAAGGCGTTAACTAATTCTGAAATATCAATGCACACACAATGGACACATTTACTGAAGCCTGGAAATGAAATGCACCAGATGTATCAAACAGTAGGCCTAATGTTAGTGAGGTTGTTGAATGCTAAAGCTTTTTTTCTTTTCAGTTGCTATTCAATTGGCAAGTGGTCATTTGATAAGTATTTGTCAGATTCTCTACATTTGTAAGACTTGCAACCTGGAACACAGCAACATTATCCTAGCATTTGAGTTTCCCACCCTGAGAGTGATGTCGAAAATGGCTGCCGTGTGCCGAAAAGTCTATAACGCCAGAAATGGAGGTTGTATAACAAGTATCCTGCCCCTTCCCCCAAAAAGCCAGTTGTGTGCTTTATCAAAGCCCAACCTGGAAACATTTCAGCCAGCTGTGTTGTTGCACTGAAATGAGTACACAGTTGAGATTCACGACAGTTTCAACTGATTTGGTGCGGTTGCAAACGGACTTCTAATAAGCATGGAAGAGGAGGATATCACGCTAATGCACAGGATTACAAGAAAGGTGAGTTTACTCAACCATTCAACATTAAAGTCTTGTTTGTTAGTTCAGGCTCTCTCACCTTCATTTAGATAGGGGCCTGGTCTCGTCAGCCCAAAATAACTGCCTGGGGGCTAAAAGCCCAGTCTTGCCCGAGCCTTAAAGGACTTAGATATGGTCTATGAACCCTAACCTCATTAACGTAGGGCACAATTATATCAGTAAGGAGATATTAAAGGGACTAGCCTGAGTGACAGTAACACGTCTTTAACTAACACACAAGCGCAAATTGCAGCCTCCAAAGCAAATCATACAGATGAATCAACAGCTATCTAAGTCTGAAAATTATAACCACAACAACTGAGCTGTTCGATGAAAATGTCCAAATGCAAGTAATGACAATAATATTTGAGAATATAATATTTGAGATTGTATTATTTATACCACTGATAATGTAATTCTATTAATTCTTTTTTTTTCAAATCTAGTGTACTTTTTTTCTTTTTTTCTGTAAAATGACAGCATCATCCTCATAATGTTATGACTATTTTCCTCAATATAACTACAAGGGTTCGGGTTAAGGTTCTATCCTCAAACTCAGTTTTCTCCTGACACAGTACTGTCAAAGAAAAGCATTGTTTGTAGTTTTGTAAAACAAAAAAGAAGAAAAAAAAGAAGAAAGAAGAAGCTGAACAATGAAATAAGATGATTCACATTAAAAGTCAGTGTGTCTCTTTTATCTGCTGTGCTCTATTGTGCTGCTGTACAAACACTGTCATGCCTGTGAAAGCAGCTTTCACATCTGAGGGGAAAAAGAACAAATATGTCTTGCTTTGATGAGTGTTTATTTTGACAGACTATTCCCAGCTCATGTTGTTCATTGTATTAATCAACTCTGACATACACTATAGTATAGGAGCTGTCAAATCTGTAAGCAGTTACACTGCAGTTTAAAGCAGTTTTAACCATCAGTAATGATTCTTTCTTTGTAATGCATCTCTGCTGGTGAATCCCTCATTTTACATTGTTTCAATAAAGGCTGAACTACGATCTGAGTTCGTGTACATCCCTGAAATACTGAGTGAATGGTTTGAGTGTATGGTCATCTCATTACCGTAGCCCCAAAGCTGCAGGCATTGCTGTTCGTGGGTGAGGCACATGCCGTTGTAGCAGTAGGCCAGACTGTACTGACAGGAGGAGCCGTCCAGCAGGTAGACATTGGCAGGACAGTAAGGAGAGGCCCCGGTGCAGTACTCTGGCAGGTCACATGCTCCCGCTGGCCCCCGGCACATGGTACCTGCCTGCTTCAACTGGCAGAGACAGGGAACAAGCAGTGAGCGGGGCGAGAGGCAGGGAGGGAGTAATGCGATTTAAAAAAGCAGCAGTGGCAGTAGAACTGAAGAAAGGTATGAAAATATGCTTCAATAAAGAAGTGTGTGCTTCTGTGTTCTGTGTTATTAATACAGTATATTCCACATACAGCATGTGAAATAAGAGGATGAGCGATATTGCAATTAGCAGAGCACAAACAGAATGGAAGGCACACAGCACATTGTTGCTATCTTTAGTGTTCTGTCTCCTCTGTCTCGTTAAAGCTCCACAACATGGAGGTTCACAGTTGTGGAATGTGAGGACGTGCATTTGAACAGTGAGATGAAAACAGAGATGAGAAGTGTAGGTGTGATGTGAAGACGATGAGCCCTCTTCTGATGGGAGCTGACACGCACTGAGCGCATAGTATGTCAACACAGTGACATGATGACTGACACTGATCTAATGACACTGAGATACTACTGCAAACAAGGTGAGCTTCCTCCTACTCCGCTCTGCCTGCATGTGTGTGTTGTTTGTGTGTTTGTGTGTGTTTCTTACCTTGCAGCCCTCGCAGCACACTCCATGGGCACACTGTGCCTCCTCCTTCAATGTGCAATTATTGGCATTGCAGCAGTCATTGGTGCACTCCTGTGAATGGTCACACAGATGCACACACTTGTTATCACAACTTAGTCAACACATGAAGCCACCCTTTATCAAGGCTTTAAAAATGTAACTAATCTAAGTTATTTATACTGCTTTATATATCACTACTAAACGTTTTATAAGAACAGAGTTTGGGCTGTAGATGTAATACATACATTTATATGTGTATAAATATATAAGTATGTATATATATGTATGTATGTATGTATGTATGCCTCTGAGCAGCATTTCCAAGATGACAGACGATTGACGACTGTGACTAGAAAATTTGAATTTCAACAGATGTTGGCATTGAAGAAAAATAAAGCTTAAACCCAGAGAAGTGACTTTTGCTGCTGCTCTTGTGTCATACTGCACACAAAAAAACAACATCTCCCATTGCCATGGTGCCCTCCGCCAAGTGACGGTAACCTTCAACACAAATGCAGGAGTTGAATCAAGCCGGAGAAAAAAGGCAATTATACGAGCGGGAAGGAATGGGAGCGGATTAATGGTGAACACAACAACAACAAGCTCTGACTTGTTTGTAGTGAGATTTTCATTCGAACAACAGCACCGAGCCAATGTTATTTGAATTCTAAAGCTGAAATGTCCCTCTGTGACTTTCCTGACACCCACCTTCTGTTCGTCTTGTCTTACTAGATTTTCAAAATAAAACTTTTCCCTTTCTAGCTTCACTGTAAAATATTTGTGGTTGTGGAAGATGTGGTTTTGAAAGGATTGTGACATCCCTTCTTAGAAAACAAGGAAAAGAGGATTGCATTTAGTTTACAATTTGTCTCCAATGGGGGAAATCACAAGGTGAGACTATAAAGCAGCATTCGGCACTGTAGCTCGTCTCATTTGCTATGCTACAAACAGGTGGCTTGTCAGCAGCCTGAGTTTGACTGTCAGCTTGGTTCTGAGTGGGAGTCATAGCAAACAGCCCCATCAGCTGCGCTGCTGCTGTCAGCTACCAGTTTGCTTCCTCTGTTTTCAATTTGCTCTGCTGCTTGAACCAAAGAAGGTTTATTTAACCTCTGGGTTTATTGAGCGCAAACACTTCATCCCCATTTGAGGAAACTTTCAGCAATCTCTCTGCTGTGTTGCACAAATGCAACGCGGAGCGCATTAATGATAAGGCTGCAATGACGCCACACGGTGCAAGGTAAAACCTGAAGCCAAAGACTCAAAACAGCTGCTTTTTTCACCAGCGACATCCACAATCTTTACCTAAAGTTCTACATTCTAGCATTTATAGAGCTTTCAACCAGATCTCAGAGTTTGCAAACTCTGGAAAAAGCTTCAAAGTGGACCTACTGTCCAACTACTATATTTAAAATGACTCAACAGAACAACAACATGGTATTCTTTTCAAGTTCGGGTTGGTCAGATATTTTAGAAGCAATTTTATATATTTTTTGTAGAATATCTCCGAACATCTCGAAGACAATAAATAATCAAATTTTCTGAAAATAAAAAAGATGAAAAAATGAAAAGGTGACTGTGACAGGCCTGTAAAAAACCTTTGAAAGGCATTCTCTTTGGCTCAGCGTAGATGTATCGCTAAAGCTATTAGAGGGCTATTCGCACAAGAATGACAGAGAAAGTGCAGCCAAAAAACACCAGCAAACTGGCTTGACAGTGGTGAGTACTAACAATAGCCATGCTCATTGTTAACATTCATTATGATAACGTTGAGGATGGAATTGATAAGGATGTGCTGGGCTCACAGCTCACAGCCCCCGGGCCAAAGAACAGAGCTGCTGCGACGGCAACAGACTTTGTTCAGTGGTTAACTCAGTTAACACAAAGCACACACGCACAGCAGAGAGCAGTCATGGCACTACAAGCAGAGGGAAACAGCTAGTTTGGCTCTGCCCACGGTACAAAATCCACCGACGCTCATTGTTGGCAATATAATAAATGTGTCGAGTCTTGTTTGTTTGATCCCTATAAAAAACAAAAAAGGTAAGTATTTCTTGACAAGCAACAATTAAGCACAGTGACTGTGCGGTTGTCATATATATAGTTCTGTTACACTGTGTGGTGTCACAACAAAAATCAAAGTCCCAGCAAATTGTTTAGAAGTGTGAAAAAATCACTTCTAAAGATCTAAAACACCACAGTATGGCAAAAAATAGGCAGATACATACAAAAAAATAATGTTAATATATCAGTAGATTGATCATCTGTTATGAAGTAATGGGGTTGACGGGTTTGGGGTTCAATGAACAAATGTGCTCACGTCAGGTTCTCCACAGTCACACTCTTCTCCGTCCTCAACAAAGCCGTTGCCACACTTCTTGCCCCCCACCAGGTCCTTCATGTTGGGCATGTTGTAGAGACACATGCCCCCTCCCTTCTGGAAATAGCTGTCCAGGTCTCGTTTGCTGCAGCGGCTGAAAACACGTGGGAATGGATGCCTGAAAAAAGGGACATTTTCATTAAATTTCTTGCAAAAAAATATATCCCATTAATTATTCTTTTCCTGTCTTGCTTTGCTGAGATGTAACAGTCGTTCTTGTGTTTCTGTGTGGTGCTTTGTGGGATTGTGGGACAACATTCGCAGGCTTTCACGACAGGGAAATGTCTTCTTTTATTATGTTTTTGGTCATACTATTGAAGCTGGTGCAAAAGACAACAAAACAACCTCAATGAAAACTGGTGATAAAAAATCCATTATAGTCATAATAAAGCAGTACAAAAGTTTGTGTTTTACATCTGAGAACTTCTTAAGGCAGCCACATTAATATGTAATAGTTGTTTTTGCCTTCAGCTGCTGAAAGTGTTTTTCATATCCCAAGCTGTTAGCAACAACAGCTGAGTGTGAGCAGGTTGTGCTGAAGCCTGATGTGTGCCTGAGGCTCACCCGGTGGCAGCAGCCATCACACAGCCTCCCTGCTCAGCGGTGGCCTCCACACAGCAGCCGTCGTGGTCGTGGCTCATGCCAAAGTTGTGGCCGATCTCGTGGGCCATGGTGGCCGCAGCGCCGATGGACAGCTCTGAATGGTCCTGTGGGCAAATTGGAGGGAAGACTCATTTATATGACTCCAATAACATGCAGGCTGATAGACATCAGTGCATTAATTCAGTTAGGATGTACAGAACAAGCTTGCTTTCATTTGTGCCAGGCTATATATGAGCTGTTGACTTATAGACCATGACGACAGGCCACAAGACTTTAACATGCCTGTTATTTCAGTTTATATTGCGCTTCAGTGGTGCATTAAGTATCCTAAAAACAAATTGAAATTATTAATGTAATTACCACATAACTGGCCTTCAGGGACACCTTTGTAATGGTGTGAAATCATACTGTTTTTCAACTATCTTGATTAGGGATAAGACAAAATATCGATACAGCAATATATCGTAACGCTTCCTCTTGCGATATGACAACTTTGAGGTGTAAACGTCTGAAAACTTAATTCAAACAGATGTAAAAGAACTTGGTGAGCCACAGTTTTTCATTCCTTCAAAGCAACATTATATAGAAATTGGCATTTTATGGCTGTTTGACATTGGACTGATGACACACATGGACGTGGACAGTTGCAGTCAGTGTGTATGAAGAGGCACTAAGCTAACACTCTAAGGTATAATGTTCATCATATTGACTTTATTGTGTTGGCATGCTAACCAAATAAAGTTACAGCTAGGGCTGATTGAAATGTTTTTAGTTATTTTTGTCTATCTGGTCATGATTGGACACGCTGAAAACATTGTGATGATGGCGCTAAACGAAAAGATAAGGGGATCACCAAAGTCATCGAGTCTAGATCCACTGGGGACCATAAATGTCCACAAAATTTCACATCAACCCGTCTATTGTTTGTCAAATATATTTAGTTCTGGACCAAAGTGGTGAAGCAAACAACTGACCTACTCTCCCATTCCTAGAGCTACAATGCTACACTGCTATTGTGGATAAGAATGACTCGACAAGATAGAGATTTATTCAGTGTAGAACTATCTGGTGCTGAATGGCTAGTTGACACAAAGCTTTCAGTGGTACACACTACAGCAAAAGAAAATGAGTCCATAAAAGTGAGGTACATAATCAGTGAATGATGTGTAATCTCACTCCTGCAGAAGTAAGAAATGTCCTTGTTCCAAAGGTAAAAAAGTCAAAGTCAAAGAAGTAGAAGTGCATGAAGACACACTGGTGACAGTATTCAGATGAATTTAGCTCCTCTTTGATCTGCTGAAAGCTGTCATTCACTCTCAGCTCTGCTTCTGAATTATGCATACTGTATAAAAAAGGGATGTGTTAACTGTCTGGAAATGCTGAAATCCTTCACATGCTATTTAGCGCTCTGAGGGCCAAACCACAGAGGTAAAGTGTGTGCTGGTTCTGTAGAGGTGAGCTCCGTCAAGCAACGGACATTTGGATTCTACAGGCTACCTCTGCCCACAGGAGAGCTAACAGCCTATTAGACGCTAATCAAGCTTGGAAAAGCTATCGATCTTTCTGGCTGCGTCTATTCAGTCCACTGCTGCACACATATATGAAGCCATACCGTTATACAAGCTGAACAAGACTGAACAGTGGGTGTATTAAAGCTGCAGGCAACCAGGCGAGATCTGACTGTCAAAGAGGGCAGCAGAGAGGAGTGACCCATCCTTCAAGTAGTCTAGATTTGCTTCATATAGTTCCTTCCTGTTTTTTCAAATAAAAGTATCATGCTTTTCCTGACTGTGCTACCATAAAAATGAGTAAAGCAGTATAGTCTGGTGCTTTTGCTCCCTTGAGTCAGTTCATTTGTCCAGATAAAAAGATAAGACCTTTAAACTCTGGTGGATCAGAACTAAACTGTACCGAGATGCCTGTAAGCAAGTTTGACAATAAAAACAGATCACAACATCAATAAAAGAAAGTCAAGACATCATATTTTAGGATGATTCAATATTGTTTTCTTAGATACAGACTTGATATAACTCGTAGGTAACGAACGCTACCTGGTATTGATTTGTCTTGTTGCTGACAAGAAACGAGTCTGAAAAGCGCACTGAACAGCTGTCACACAAGATTCAGGCCCATATTAAAACAACCCAGCATTTGAATCAGTTAGTATTTATGTAGGTTGGTACATGGGCAAGTAAGTGTAACATTTATTCACTGACTTGCGAAATGTCATCACATTTGGGTGAAATTGTGTCATAGTTATCATATGAATTGTTCTGTAATGGCTTAAAAATGTGTCTTGTGAGATCATAGTGGCCTTGACCTTTGACCACAGTTCATCCTTGAGTCGACGGATGGACAACCTGAAAACATATTGCCTCCAGCTACAGCTGTCACTGGAGGCGCTAAAATCGCATGTCTTTCCTGAAAACACTTTTTCTTGACCTTAATAGGTCAATGAAAGATGTGAAGGACAATTCAGATTAGGATTAGGAACAGATAACCGTGATGGTGAGGGAATCTGACTGCACTTACACTGGCTTTCTTAATTAAGTGATGATAAGTGTTATTGCTGTGGCTCTGCCATGGTAAAACTACAATGTTCTGAAGATGGACTACTAAAAGTGCATCTGCGATACTTGCAGGCTACATAAAATGGACAACCTGGTGACAAATATCATTCATTGTCATGGTTGGAATTAAAATTTAAAAAAGGAATAGGATGGCCTATGGATGCAGGAAGTAGGTTTGCTGAGGGGGCTGCAGCACCCCCTAAAACCCGGCATTATAGAAACCATCAATGGATTAAAACTGTAATGCAGACTGAACTGAAGTGTGAACTACACAGCACACTGAAGTCTCTGTTAACTTGAGAGAGTCTCTATTTCTTGAGAGACAGACTGCTGTGCATTGGTTAATATGCTGTGTATAATCTGATTATAAGACCGTACATAAACTATCTAAAGAAGCACCACACAACTCAGTCAACATCCTGAAATTTTCAATGGATTGTTCTTTCAAGTTGTTCTGGCTGATACAGACTGGATGTATAACGTCACATGTTGATTTTGTGAACGGCCAAATGGTGCGTCATTTAAATGTTGCTGCCGCAAAGGATTGTGGGACAGCATTTTCTCCTGTCCTATGCTAAAGGAAAAGAAGAAAGAAATCATTGAAGCACCTTTTCCTTAGCATTTAAAATTCAAACAGCTCTTATGGCTGCCAATTACACAGGACTAATATGATCACATGACCTCTGTGTTTGGTGAAATATGGTCAGTGAAATGCAGAAGAATTTTGACCTTCCAAATTACAGACATGACAGATTTGCACAGGATTAAGATCGCAGACAACCTCTACAATTATTACAAATTACCAGAGGTTCACAGGTAATCCTAGTCCTGTGTGAAAAGGGATTTAGTTTAAGATATTTCCCTTCTACCAGGATACCGTTAGTATCCTGCCACAGGCTACCTGGGATGATGTCTGAGCTTCATATCAGAGGAGGCCCATGCTAGCATTCAGGGAAAACGGCAACATGCATTCTGCATCGATTAAGCATGGTGGTTCACAGTGGCTCTGTTGTTTTGGAAGTTCTAATACATTCCCTGTTAATGCTTATGAAGCAGGGAGCAATCATTTTGTTTTGGGGATTAGCTTTCTCGGCAGAATCTTCGTTGCTGTCGGATTCATTAAAAGCTCAAACAGAAGAGCCTTTTCTGCCAAATATAACTGTATTACCGTTTGCTATAAATGGTCAAACGTGTCTCTGACGGAAAAGAAGCACAGCAGACATGCATCATAAGCATGCAGGTGTACAACACGGACATTATAATCCGACAGTATCACTGCTAATCTGTTGATAATGCTCATACCAACATGGTTTGCTGCTGCAGCTCCCCCTCCACTATGTTCCTGTGGGCGTTTATTAGCGGGGGATTTGCTCACTCAGCAGAGTCTCTTCAGACAAATCTAACTGGATGACTATTTGATATAAACAGGCCATTCCTTCATGTAAGTCTTTAATAATATCTGTATATCATTGGATTGTGGACAAAAAACCCTGGGCTTTGGGTGTTGTGATGGGCTTTTTTTCTGATATTTTATAGTCCAAACGAGTAATTGACTAATAGAAAAAAGGTAGATGAACAATTATTCTAAAAAATTAGTTGCAGCCCTTCAACTCTTACATACTATGACTTTTAGAGTAGTGTAGCCTCAAGTAGCTGCTCTCGTGCCTGCAGACTGCTGTTATCCATTTAGCTGATGAAGACAGTTGGATCTTAAGATGCTGAAGTTCAAAAGTCTTTCATGTTGTTGGCATTTGGTTACCACTCTGTGAAATTACGAAGGAATAATATTGCATTGACCTCCCCTGAATTGGGGTGAAGGCATAAACCTTAGAGAATGAAAGTTTCATGTAAGTATTAAAGTTGCATCCATCGATTTCTTTGGCTTCTTTAGCAGAGTGAGTCGTAAACACAGAACCTGATTCATTATCGCCTTATAAAGTAATGTCAAATCAGCAAACAGCTGCATGTCTAAACATCCAGCAGACACACAATAAGAGATGTTCCGTGTGCTTGAAGTTACACAAGTCCTTGTGGTTTATGGATATTAGCCACTGGTGTACAGAACGCTGCTGGGAAGTAGCAGGGTCCCTTTTCTAATAAAGGTTAGGGTTAGATTGGTGTACTCACCGATACCGATACCAGCATTTTCAGCAATATCACAGACATTTCTAATACTGATATAGGTATGGTAACAACCCTCCATACAATTCATTTGTTGTGTTTGAGTCTAATGTTTACACTCCTTTCAGCTCCATTTTTGTCTCCACCAACTGTTTCCACTAAATATCTGTCTCTTTAGCTGCTAAATGCTCCACTGTGACCACCAGTTATTGTGTCTCTCTTCTGTTTGGTGCTGAGCAGGTAGTGTATTGGAGGTTTATCAGAGCTTTTACACAGAAAACAGCTGCGTGCTGCTGAAAACGTCATTATGAGAGCAGTGAGAGCAAACCAAAGCAGTTAAGTGACTGTCTGTAAAACCAAAACAATGAGCTGGAAGAGGCTAGAAAGCTTAGAACTGCAGAGTTGGTGATTATTCTCAGTGGGTTGGACACCTTACACACAGCGAGTGGAGGACGAGAAGAGAAATGTATTCCCACGTACCACGTTGATGCCTCCAGAGTTTTCCAGGCTGCACATTCCCTCCAGCGGTGCCATCCCGATAGTCGTCCCCTTGAAAATCACACCGCTATCAGAGCCCCACACACACACACACACACACACACACACACACACACACACACACACACACACACAAACGAAAAATCAGTTAACCTTAATCTCCTCCGTGCTCACTTACAGGCTCCACAGTGGATGCACATTGATTGCAGATGCAGCAGCAGTGCAGAGTGGCAGACGCGACAAGCCTGTCAGATGTGGTCGAGGGCGTGTGAGGAGCCTCAATCCACCATGTGGTCTCCTGACAGTTGTCACTTCACATCCAAAAACAATATCAAGCCCTGTCTGATGAATCCAAACAAAATAGGCCCTTCGGTATCAGCACAACTAATTATGGAGCAAGAGGGGCCAACAATTACTGCTAATGGATGAATGTGCAGCTGTGTATGTATGTCGTAGTGTGTGTACAGCGGCAGTCAAGCTGTGATGCTGCTACTGCCGGCATGCTGAGGTGTTCAGCCCAATTACAGCCGACTGAAGCCAGATCTTTTGCTTAATAAAATCTCTGTTTAGTTAATCATTTGTCGGTTTAAAGACTAACGAAATATGAAATGATCTGACCCAAAGCTGAGAGTGTGTCTGTCATTAGGGCTTCATCAAGGCATGGGAGGGCTGTGTGGGAGGATGTGGAGTTAATCAGATGTTTTTTATTTAGTGAGGTACAATGATGATTATGAACCGGTGTACAGTATTAACATCAGGAGGGCAGAGTGTCTGCAGGTTCTCACCGCAACCAAAAACTAAAGCAGCTCATGTTTCTGATCAGTTCCTCCTGTGGAAGAATGACAGATGAATGTAACAGGTGGGTAGAGTAGCCAAAAAATGTACTAATATTTACTGAAAAGACGACTTGAGATGTGCAAATCTTAAATTACCAGCATGCTACTGCCTTTTCCTGATACAATAAAATCTAAATTACATGTAGTTTCATTTCACCATATCAATATCATATTGACATAATGCCCACCCTTAGTTTATGGTTTTACACGTATTAGCATTAACATACCAGACACATTACTGCTCTCTGCCAGTTCAGTGTCAGCATGGATCTCTGACCTCAGACCAGTGCTCACAACTGGAGCTCCCTGCACTCTCATTATGGTCTGTTAATACAAGCAGCTAGCACTGTTGAAAGCCATATTCTAACAGTGGAGAAAGACAAAAAAAGACAAAACTAAGGATGTTTCGTCTCATCTGAGTCTCCCACTGCAGCTTCAGCCATTATTCTGCTATGAATAAAGTCATGAGGGGTCATAACAGAGTGCCAGCAGACCTGGGATCAGCAGACCATATGTTTCTTACTGAAATTTCCATGATTGCATAAAACAATACATAAATAAGAATAGCACTCAGTATAGAACAGTCCCCTTCAATCAAACCTAATCCAATATCAAATGAAAAATTTAAATCCACGAGAGCCAGATTTTTATTTGGATCTGCAACAAACTTTACTCAATCATAGATACACTGATACACCAGATTTTCTTTCATCAAGATCCAAGCAGTATTCCCTGAGAAATTATCAGAAATGTGGAAAAACACATGCTAAAGAAAGTGAGAAAAATAAATCATGGAGCCCAGACCCATCCTCCATCCAAGGTTGGTGAAAATCCATTCAGTAGTTTTTATGAAATCCTGCTGACAAATCACCCAACCGACAAATGGACACGGGTGAAAAAATGTTCAATGGATGTATCCAGATGCAACAGAGTAAAAGTAATGATTTTTCTCTAAAACACTACACCAGTATGCTAAACTAAAACTACTCAAGTATTACTCAAAACAGTTTGTTAAAGCAGCTACACATACTTTCATTTTATGTTGATTCTGGCGACCCCTGTGGACAAAAGCGGTATAAGCACCAGCAGGTCCTGTCTAAAGATATTGATCTGTCTAGTGTGAATGAAGAAAAGAGGCAACACATCTTTAATACTAATTTTCTTCTTTAAATGTATGTATGAGTGGCTATGTTAGATTTATAACTGTAATATGACGACTGTGAAACAAAGTAAACTTTGTGTTTACTGCCGTTCATTCACCTACATGTAGCCTACAACTTACAGATTTGGTTGGGTTAGGGTTAGTCATAGTAATTATACTGAGAAAGCTAAAGTTATCAATATTAATGTAATGATTTTGTGGGGACTCTGACCCAGTGGCAGGCATGAGGAAGAACTGCATAGAAAAAGCCAGTTTTCTTGCTGATGGTTTGGTTTATGTAGGTCATATAGAGGCATCAGAAGAGAACTGTTTTTACACCCAGTTCAAAACACCTTGGAGTACAATTAAGTACATATAACACAGTAAATGCAACTTGTTACGACCCAACACTGGTGTTAGGGGGAAAAGTTTCTTCCCAAACATGTCAGGAAAGTGAGAACAGACACGTTCACAGATGAACAGATGGACGCTGTGCTTAATGTCGCATGATCAATTAAGACACACAGATGTTCATTTTTCCACAAGAGTTTATCATCTGTGTTCTGCTGTCATGTCTGGACCTTCCACGGGTGACTCTTGCAGTTTGAACTTTTAGCTTTTTCTGTCTTTGTTACATTGAACACACGTTCATACATGAACTTCTTTTCAAAGACCAGACTGACTTACATGGTAAGTCAGCACTGGACATGAAGTCATGGCTGCCTGCTTAGAACTAGTACTTGGAACAGTACTTGCAAATGGTAATAGAGGGACCAGTTACTCTCTAGAGGCAAGGTCCATGTTTTATTTGATCACTGAGTGTAACACTGTGTCTCCGATGGCCACATGGTCAAGTCAGAAGAAAAATGTACGATTCAGTTTACAGTCACAGATAAGAATGTAAAGCGTAAGCAGTTAAGCGGCTGGTGTAAGCAGATGCAGCAACAGCTGCAGTCCCTTGTCAGTGTCAGCGGTGGATCTGTTCAGCCACAGAGCTGCTGTGCACTCACACTGCATTACATTCTAGAGCAACTTGTAGACTGAATTTCTTGGTGAATTTATACTTAACAATTGAAATAAACAATTTTAACAATTAAAATTCTTATTTGAAAAGCAAATATATAATATATATATTGTATTTGTTATACAAGCCATAACTGCAGAACTCTGACCATGCCACAACACACTTTGCAGTAGCAGGTGGTTGTGGTGTGCGCAGCTGTCAAACAGTCACTCTGGCTTCCTTTTTTCTTTTTTGCAAGTTCTAGTAGATTTCACACTGTTGTCACATTTTTGTGAATTCTGTTTATGCAGACTGAAAAAAGCCCACAGTTTGGCGAAAAAGTTCCTGGGTGAGCTTTGTGCAGGTGAAGAGACAGGACTTCACTGCTGCATCTAGAATGAAAAATACAGCTGTGTGCAGCACAACTCGTTGTCTCCCATTTCTCTGTCTGTCTCTTAGTTGATCTCTTACTCTGCTTTGCTTCGTTGTAGTAGAACACTGTCAACAAAAGCCTGGCAAGCTGATCCTAACACATTAGTTTCTGTTGAAAGTCTCACTATTTTATTCTGTATTAGTTTTGGTCCTGACTGATGTGAGAGCAATCTTTACACAAAGTTAAGTGAAACGACACAGCGTTACGTATTCATTGATGTTATTTCTCTGTGGGCTGTCATAAGTGTATATCTATTTTTGTTGCTCTTGATTTAGCTTGGCTGTTCTCACCTATGTGACGTCAGATCTGATTTCTTTGTGTTCAGGTGGACGTAAAAAACGTACGAAAACTAGGTCACTGACACAAATACACATTGTTTGAAAATCATAAACTGGAATAAATAATTTTCTCACACATGTCCATGGAATGCAGCAACACCGCAACAACTGGCAGTAAAGAAGAAGTAACAGTAAAGGTGCAGATTAAGGTAAATGATGCAGATTTCAAAATGTTTAAAAATCAGCTTTCCAATGTTTTTAGAGGAAGGACATGCATCCATCATGTTTCTTAAATCGCAAATGTGTGTCAACTGATTTTTTCAGCAACGTTACGGCAGCAGAAACGAGTTGTGAACAGACCAAACACATCGTCCCCTCATAAGTTGACACGGTAAACTTGTTGGCCGACAGTTGCTTGCTTACACATCCCTCACAGCAACATTAATATGAATTGCTGTCTGTGTCCTCCTGATGAATGTAGGTACGATATTCATTCCTTTCTAGCTCTGCTTTGGTCTCCACAAACTCCTATGTAACATATCAGGCTCGTTAGCTTCTAAATGCTCCATTATTGCTGTACTCCCACTGCATGGTTACAGCTCAGCTCAATTCAACTCCCATGGAGCCGTTCTTTTTTGGTTTTTACATTGTCAAAAGTTGATAGTACCTGAAACATTTTGGCTGGAACGCAACACTGGGACCAGAACTACAAACGTGTTTGCTCAATAGCATTTGGCCTTCCAATAATTAACGGTAACGGTTCGTATGTCAATGAAGGGTGTTTCGTTTTCTTCAGGGTCTTGGACACCGACACTCAGCTGTTGGTGAGAGTATGTAGGACACAGCGCTGATGCCCTCCCCTCCGTGAACACAATTCGCTGATAGTGAAAACATGAAGAGTGACCAAAGTGTTGCTTGGTAGAAAGAGGTGGAAGATGATGTTTTTTATTTTTAAAAAACTATTACTCCCCACATCAACGAGAGAGACGAAGCGGCAGTGATCGAGTGAGCTAAAGAGAGAATGAAAAGAGCGGGCGGCAGTGACACGTTTTCTCATCGTGTCACAGCGATTACATTCTAAAGCAAAAAAAAAAAAAATATATTCTGTGAGAAGCTGCCGCAATTCAAGGATTTTATGTGACTTCTGCTGTAGTGTAGGCCTACACTTCATCCTGTCCATTCTGTGTGGCCACTGGCCCTGTGGGTGTGGTTTAAGCACACGTTGTTCCCCTCAGATTTGGAAATATGTATTCATTGTTTTTATCGGCTGCTGCTGTATTTGTTATATTTTTGTCACTTTCGATCCAGAGGAGAGACCTCTCTGTTTCGTGAGGCTGTCATTAGTGTTGTGCAAGGGGCAGGGCAGCTCTCTCCGCACGCACGCTTTCAGAGACCTGCTCTGATGACAGTGCACATCGTGGTCTGGTTAAACGATGGGGACAATACCTTGTGCAGCAAGTAGGATATGTAAGGGCAGAAACACGAGAAATCTTTCCCAGGATCTAGTGAAAGTGCATCACTTAGACCTACATGCAGGTGGAAGAAATGCAGCTTGGAGTTCATGTCTCGTTTCCTCATCCACCTTGGGTGTGTTACGGAATTAATTATACAAATTATTACAAGTAACTGTAACCTGCTGTCAGTTGAGCTATAAATATGGTGTGTTCATACATTCAGTCAGAAATGGTTGTGCAGAAATCCACAATTTTCTCTGTATGGAAGATATTTTGGTTATTATTTAGATTCCAAACAGAAATTAAAAGTCATATTATTTTAGAAACAACTGTGAATAATCAAGTCATACTGAAGTCAAATTTAAAATGCAAGGGCTGAAATGGAAATGCTCAAACTGAAAGCATCTGTAAACATCAAATTGTAAACAGTAATGGATATAAGACAAGGGAAACATGAAATGTGTAACTAGAATGGGGAATAGTTAAGCTTAAATGGAAATGTGTTAATTAAATCAAGGGGCAATAATCAGTACCTCTCAGTGGCTACAGCGGTCTTAATAATGAGTCAAATTTAGAAAAAGAGAAATCTATGAATGTAACTTGCGAATGTAATAACAACTCAACTCATTCCTAAATTGCTGACAAAAGAATATTCTGCCTTTTTTTTGCACATGAGCATTTCAAATCCACAAATTCATATCATAAACTCCACCACTGACTAGCCCAGTAACCAGTTGGCCAGACATGGTCCAGCCATATACACGGTTATGATCAAGTCTTGTTTGGTTTATTTTCTGTTTTGTTGTTTGGGGTTTGTGCAAGCGAGGGTTAACTGCCTCTAGGGTTGTGCTGAATAAATCTGACAATAGTGCAGTGTAGATTAAATGACCTTGTTCTTGTTCTTTGTCTGTATATCTGCTTTTCTTCATTCACTATGTGTCCGCTGTCCATTCCTGTACACCACTCTTCTGGCAGATACTATAGACCACGTACCTGCTCGCAACATCACTGCAGCCTGTCTTATCTTATCTATCCCACCCGCTCCACACACACCCGACACCTTGTCACAGAGGGCCTGTGGAACTGCCAGTCAGCTGCAAGACAGAGTTCCTCTCTGGCTACAACTCCATCTTCTCTCCCTATCTGCCACAACCTGCTCTCCCTGTTTGTCTGGCCTCACTTGTCCTTTCAGCTCACCTGACTTGTCCTCCTCTCTGGACTCTCGGTCCTCTTACCTCATAGCAGGCTCTCCTGACCCTTCTAGCTTCAAGGTTGACGGACTCAGAACCACCCTGGCAGCTGAACGAAAATGCCGGAAATCCAAGCGCTCTGGGGACGCTCAACTTGTTCCTGGCTGGTCTTCAACTCCCAAGTTCTCCCTCAGTACTCTGATCCTTCGCACCCTCCACTGGCTATTGTATGCTTCTCAAATCTGATTGACAACACTGGTACTTGCGGCTGTGGCTCAGGCACTAGAGCAGTCATCTACCAACTGGAAGGTCGGTGGTTCAATTCCCTACATGTTGAAGTATCCTGAGGCAAGATACTGAGCTCTAAATTGCCCTGTTGGCTCCTCCTTGGTATGTGTATGATTGCTTATTGCTCCTGATGAGCAGGTGGTGCCTTGCATGGTAGCCTGGATGGCTAATGCCGACTTGTGTTGTAAAGTGCATTCAGTGGTCAGTTAGACCAGAAATGCGCAAGATAAGTACAGTCCATTTACCATTTACTTGGCTATCATCAAATCAAAAGTGATTGAAACAAGAATAGAAAAATAAAATAGAACTGAGTCATGTGACTTTTGGGGACACACACCAGTGTGCAATTGGGGACAAAAGCTGCATCCCCAATTTGGATATTGCTGGTCTGGGTTAGTTTAAGGTTAGGGTTAGGGTTAGGTCATGTCACCAGGACATGGTGACATAGGTAAGATGTGTGTGTGTGTGTGTGTCCATTGCTTACGTCAGCAGCTGGGCGTTGTCGTGTTTCTTGCGGGACTTCAGCTTCTGCCTCCACTGGAGGAAGGACCAGAGGGTGGCGTTTGGCTCCTCTGTGACAATACACTGATCCCTGTCGGTCCAAACCTCCAGGCCAATCAGAGGCACACGGATGTTCAGAGCCCTATAGAACTGAACACACACAAAAAACAAATATGTACCTGCACACACGCACACGGTTGTCCACAAGCTTGTCATAAGCTCCCATAACACAGTCTGGTCACATAAGTGAATTTCTCCCCAATCTCCCCTTGAGGGCTCTTGAAGGACACTATTGATTAAATCCTGATGAGGCTTCAGTGGACAGCAGATATTTGTGTTTCAATCACTCATTCGTTACTTGGACCATCAAAGACAACACACTTCAAAGTAGATTAGTAATAAATGAGATCAAGATACAGAATGCCACAACTGTACAACAATAACTATGAGTTACTAAATGGAGCTGTTTGTTCTCGTGAGAACTGCAGCAGGAGAACCCATCAGCCTTACCTTATCCACGTAATTGGCAATTTCCATTATCCTTGTCTTGGTCTTTTCATAGTCCTTATTCTGCCGTCTAAACTGCAGGACGGGTAAGATGGGGGTGTATTAGTGCATGAATGAGGTCAGGAAAATAAATCAAATGTTCGAGACAATCCTTTGTAAAGTTCTTTGCAGAGACTAATGGCTCATGAAAACAACACTAATATCCGACCAGTCCTGCTTTACCACTTATACCCAGTCCATCATCATAATTATACCAATTACAGAAGGAGAGGACCAGACCTTTATTGGTCACCATGTGCTGTTACCATGGCATTAATGTAGCAGACAGAACCCTAAACTGACTTTTATGAAGATATAGCATCTCATCACTGTAGCTTAGTGTCTATCTAAAAGCCCTCCCACCTTTAAAGTCCGCCTAAATACGCTCCCTTATTAAGCAGACAGCTCCTTCCGCTTCATCTCCACATGCTTTGCCTCGCCATGTCAGCTCCGAGCTCTCAGTATGAAAGAGCTCCATTAGCTCAATGAGATAATTGTTAAAGATGTGGACCGTGCTTCCGCCCTCGTGTGTAATTTGATGGTTGTCTGACGTCAGTGGACTTGTGTGTGTATGTGGCGCTCACACTGATGTGCACAGAAATATTCTGCTGTGGACTGGAAGGGGCAGGAGGAGAGTTACTGTCAGCTTACCAGTGTGTTGTCAGCCACTATGTACAGCTCCATGTACTTGGTTGTACCCCAGGTGTTTCTTTTAACCTGACAGTAAAGACAAAAGCAGATGGGAACATGATTACGTACGGGATAGCAGTCTTTGGTTTGCTAGATTACCCAATACACTATACCATACTGTATTACACTACTGTACTTCACTATTCTCTACTCATCAATCAGTGTTGGACAAGATTCGTTCAAAATGTAATGCTTTAGATATTGGTAAGTAATGTGTTGCTTCACAATATGATTATGTTTGCGTTACTTTCACTAAAGTGACCGCAGAAGTAAGACTCATTGAGGGAAATCGAAGCACAGAAACTCAAGTTTATTGCAGTTCTTTACAAATCCAGTGGGGGGCAATATTGTATTGCTTAATCAAGCAGCAACCTCCAGGGCTGTTAAACGAAGCCTGTGAGGAAGTACCAAAAACTGCAATACCCCAAACGGCCACTTGAGGCTGGTTCCAAAAGCGAGTCAATCCCCACAACAGCTCATTTGACATGGACATTTTACGGCTACAGGTACGGCCACAAGCTGTCACCACAGGTAATTCCAGTCACTGATCTTCACCTCTGGGTCGTGCTTGTGGTGTTGGTTCCCATCTAAGAATTTTTTATGCAAATATTGTAGAAAAAATGCAGCTTTCTGTGTGATTAATTGGACTAACAGACTGGAGCGGAGGCACAGATGCTGGTGTTTTAGATTGACGGCCAAACCTGTTAGCATTAATCAGCAGACAGCTGCTGGAGCTGGCGAGCTCTGGCGGAGAAGGCTGTGGGCAGAGCCCAGAGCTTCTGGAAGAATAAACACCCGAAGTAGAGGAGCTTGTCAACCTCTACAGCAGTGACAGCGGTGGAGCCAAAATACACTGTACTGTGCTGTGATGCTCTCTTATTTGCATAATGGAGGGGAAATAAACTTTACTTCATGAACGTACAGAGAAAAGATGGGAAAAAGAAGAACACAAAGATCAGGACTCTCTGGTGAGTGGTGCCTTTTGTCAGAGGCAAAACTAAACACAAACACACACACACACCCTCCATGCTGTTGCTGCTACGGGCGTAAACCCATTTGGAGTATGACTCTGCAGCCATTTCGGCATTTCAACATGATTATTCATCAAGGATATTTTTCTGCGGCGCAGTGTGGATAAAACATCATTAAACAATTTTGGGTAGCTACATGTTACTGGACATAGTAACTGTAATACTGTTACTGAAATCCCATTAGAAACTTTGTATCACTCCATTACTGCTTTAAGTAATCTATGACTGTAACGCCTGATTTTTGTCAGCAGCACTAATCTGTACTATACCATATTAAATTATGCAACAGTGCTATTCTCTACTATAAAATACTATTTATTACAATACTATACTTTTATCTATTTATCTATTTGAATGTAAAATTGATTCATAATGCTGCTTCAGGGTTGTATGCCAAGGCAGATATAATTGTTCCCATTAATACGTGCAACACAGATACAGCAACTTTTCTTCCTGTGAAACTTTGGTGTACTAGAATGTATGTTCTGTGTTGCACATTAACACATTCATTTATGGTTGAATGAAAATACTGTTGTAGTCACAGAAACAAATATTTTCACCACAAATACTGTAGTATACTATATAATATGTTAGTATAATATGATTGCAAAAATATACATGACGGAATAAAAGACGGATTCAAAATGTGACAACGACAAAAATAAAATGCATTTGACTTAGTTAAGAAGTTTAAAAGTTTAAAACTTGTGTCAGTTGTCAGCATTTATTAAAAAAAATAAATAACATTATTTACAAACAGCAAATATGGCAGCAGGAACAAATAGCAGTACAACAGAACATAATAGGTTTTCCCCATTACCATCCAGGTTCTCAGTGTACTATGGTCCTGATGCTGCAGAGGTTGTATCTCACTAACAGGAATACAACTCTGGGGGAAATACTGAATATAAAAATGTGGAATTTAAAACAGTGATGCAGGTAGATTGATACTGGTGTCAGTATATGACTGCAAAACAATCCAAGAAACCAGACCTGATTATTTGACCTAATAAAGGGTAAATATTAAATTCTTGCAATTACGCAGTCTGAAAGTGGTGCATAAAGAGTGAACAGCCTAATATTTATAAGTAGCCTCACACCAATCCATGCCATTGTGTTAACAAAGCTTTATGCCTCCTTATATTCTTCCATCATTAAGTTTCCACCCTCCTTATACTTGATTACAGCCATTAGGGAAAGGCTCTGCTGTAATTAAAACTCATTGATTTACGCGCGGCAAGATTGCTGCCTCGGCTCGGTCTGGAGTTAACACCAGTACTGTGGATTGGCGAGGAGTCTGTGGAGCTGTGATGGCAGCCTGTGGAGTTCAGACACACACACACACATCCACACTAATGCATTAACGCACTGCATTGTTTATTTGAGAGGTAAATTGTGGCAAAAGCCTTGGGACTCTGGAGTCTGCTGTAGCTGGCTTTCCCGCATAACAACCCAGGATTAATGGGTGGCGGTGGAGGGAATTGGGGGAGCCAAGGGGTATGGTGCAGGAGGGAGGAAGATAAAGAAATAGGGGAGAAGGATGATGCCCTGGTGGAGAGCTAAGAGGGCTTTAGCATATGAGGGGTGGGAGAAAGATGAGAACAGTTTAAATTGATTGAGAGCGTAAATGGGAAAATGATAAATATGGGAAGAAATATGAGAAGAAAACCCAAAGAAAGACTGTTTGTCCCAGCGGTGGAGACAGATGAAGGCAAAATGGGCCACTGTGGAGCCTTTTTAATCATTTATAACTGCAGATGAGCAAACTAGACTTGTGTTTAGTTCTTCTTCTCTATAAAGGCTCAGGAAATTGACTCGCAGCCATGGCCTTAACAGACCTGAAAAGCTGAGTCAAAGCCATAATTCCTCCATTTCCAGGTGGCACAAGAGTCATTCTGTTCCCTAAAAGACGTCCTCAATATCGTGTTTCCATGTGCCAAAGAGCCAAATGTTCCATTGTGGTTGTTGTATTCAATTTCAAAAAAACATTTATAGCTCAGTCCATCACATTGGAGGTGCTAAAGGATTTATTGCTGAACTTGTTTGTGTCTTTTCCAATATACCCACTATTAAATTTAGTGTTTTAACAAAGCTTGAACGGTCCCACTGAAAATTTGTGATGACTTGTGAAGACACCAGGCACATTAAGCACTAGGCTGTTGGATATTGTTAAGTGTTTGTGCTGCTTAATGGCTGGACGACAGCTGATGAGGAATAAACATTTGAGCTATGTGTTAACCATGGTACTGAGCTTGATTATTCAACTGGTACAGTGTTACAGACATGTGAATATGTACAGTGTAGTATGTGTATGCTAGCATTTGGTGACAAGTCATTAGAGTTCTTAGTAACTATCTAGTGTGCTTTTACTAAGTGTATGTTCAGAGGCTAATGATATCACTCATGCTGAAACGGCAGTCTGGTAGCGATGGTATAACATCCGATTATTAACCACAGCCCATTCTCAGTTTGAGAAAGAGTGTTAACTGTTTGACAGGAAGAAACTCTGGCTGAAGAGGGATTTCCATTCAGTAGGCCTATACTCAGCATCGTTCAGTCATCTGCCTCCATCATGTTGACAAAGCTGCTGTGGAACGTGAAGGGAACGTGTTCGGTGATGTTCAAGGGGCGTCATAGAGTGTGGTTAATCTGAGTTATTTTTTCTATAATTAAAAAATCTAATTGAATTAACCCAGAATTTTAATATTTACAATATTAATGAGGTAATAATACAAACTTTTTCCATAAGTGAACAAACAAGCTGTTCTCAGAGGAAAATAAGGTCCCAGAACACTGTTTGAAGCTAGAAAGGTGGCAGGGTCCGCCACATATAAACAAAGTAAAACAGTATAAATTGTGTTGTCCTTTGGTCAGTTTGTTTATTCAGTTTATTCAGTCATGAAAACAAAGAGAGTTTGATTAGGCTGAAAAAAAATCAGCCAATGAAGATCTGTCTCTTCTCATTAACATTTATTTCCCAAAACTACAGAGTGCTCCTTTAATACATGCTAACAAACTTAAGATGGACTGCTGTGTCTATCTTATCTCATCCCCGTTATCCTCTAATTGACATTTACAGCCACAGTGACTTACAGCCGCGTTCCTTTTTGTGGTATTTTTTTCAGTCCACAGACCAAATAAACACAAATTAAATCAAAAAGGAGAAAAGATTAACTCATAAAACAATTTAAAATACAAAATATGATAAAGTTAGAAAGGGAAAACACCAGTGACACAGGTCATACGTGTGTACTAAGAGATGTTGCATCTCCGAGATTTCAACAATAAAACACTGCGAATAATATCTCCTGGTGTTTGGAGTGGTATATTTTTGCACAGTAGACATGGTAGATGCCAACACTGAGTGTATCCAAAATATCTAAACTGTGCTACTGTTCAAGGGGCTTTAGATTACATTAACATGATGATGCTGTGTTCAGTATCCAAACACTGCAGTGAGTGAAGCAATTATTATATGGTCTCGTTGAAGCCGGTGTTCTGTCAAAGGTATTGGGGGGTGGAGGTTTGGGCTTTGGACTTAAATCCATGTTATGGTTGCCTGGAATGTCAAAAGTGAAATGATCAAAAAATTAGTTTGCTGCAGAGAGTTATCACACATTTGCTTATTAGCTAACGTTATCAAAACAGGCACATACAGCATAGGTTTCTCAAGGTTGTTATCAGAGCTGTAGCCTTAAGACTTAACTCAGCGCCTCAGAACTGGTAACAACATTATAATCAAATGAACCCTGGTCCACCAAAACTGGCACCAGGAGAGAAATGTGGACTTCCTTTGCATCTAAATAACATCAAAACCCCCGAGCAAAACTTGTTACAAGGCTGTCTACTTCAAATGTGGTCGGACACTTTTTTCTGTTTCGCAGTAGAAATCTTTTTTTTTCTTCTTTTAGGTGTTTTAGGAGCAGAACTGTGAGGAAAATCACTTGTTTGACTTTGGGTAACCAGAGATGAAATTGTTAATGACATTTTAATTTCCACAATAGTGACTGTTTCTTTAATATTAGTATTGACAACAAAACTGTCACACTACTTACTTGTATCAGGAAAACAAGCTCATATTGTCAAGCCATGATCTGTAGCAAATGAATGGAGTGTGGGAGACTAACCCTTGAATGAAATGATGTGAGCAGGTTGGAGATGTGGTTGGACTGTGAGGTATGATGACCGTGGCCACAGTTTCCACCTTTAAGTGGCAGTTCTTCTGCTCTCAACAGTGAATGGTGGAGAGGATCCACACCGCTGATTGGCTCCAGGTAGTAGATGTCACTAGAATTCAAGGATATCAGGCCTCTGTGGGAGGGAGAAAGACAGAAAGGAGAGAAGTAAAGTCTGGTGAGATTGTGGAAAAAAAGGTATAACGGGTTTTTTCTCAGAAAGGTTAAGAAAAGAAGGCCTGAAACAACACGGCCTGGTATTTGTTGCTGCCATTGTTGTTTAAGAACACACAACTTTTGAGATGCATAGTTTAGGTTACCAGGATGTGATTGCTGAATGGAGGTCACCTTGAAAGCAACACATGTCTAAAATGGACTCAAAGTGTTACTTCATTTCTCCGCAGACAGAATACAAGAAAACCTTAAGTCATATTTTCTTGTATTAAACTTGAACCGCTTACAAGCTAGACATTGCTGTGCAACTGACATTACTGAGCCTGTCTGGTGACTTTCCAACTCTTCTGGACTTTAGAGGTATTATGTTCGACACAAATTGTATCAATCAGGCACTGCGGCCAAATCAGTAGCTCCAACTCATAGATTTATATAGAAAAACTAGATACCAGATGCAAAGATGGCGCCCATTCAAACGAGGAATGAGGACTGCTCGCCTAGTGCCTACGCCAAAAAAGTTTTCTAGCTTCCATTTTTACTTCCTGGTTATGCCGACCATTGAATATGCACAGTAGAGTTTTCCCTGCTGGCCACGCCCAAGAGTCCCCGCTCCACCCATAGACTTTACATTGTGATAAAATCACAGATTTTTTTAATTGCTTCTTCCGCTTGTTGGAAGTTTTACAAATATAAAACCTCCATGGATCAAAAATTCATAATAGAAAGAGTCATAATCAAGCTTGTTTGCAGTTCTTGGTGTCCTGTCAACATTTCTTTTACAATGGTGGTCTATGGAGAAAAAGCTGGTTGGGCCGCAGGGAAATATTTCGCTGCTATACTGCAAGAGGCCACCAAGCCAGATTGGAAGCAAAGCCGAGCGGCACCCTCCGGGCCGAGTCCAGCTGTTTAACTTCCTGTTGTTTTTAGAACACTGGCCTGCACCTGTCTGTTTCACCTCATATAGTATGTTTGCCTCATGTCTCTCCTTCTGCACCCATCCATCAACTCTCCTGCACCCCCAGTCTGAAACTCTCTGTGTTCATCTATCCAGATCCAGATAACATGTTGGTAGCAAGCGGAAATAAAATCTTCTCAAAAAAAGTTTGATTTAAGTAAAAAAGCATACTGACAAGATGATCTGTTCATTGGGAGGTTGAAATATGAGGAGACAATGTTTCAGTGATGTTGGTGAAGTTTATCCTCAAAGAACACCACGATGATTAACAGTGTAGCCTAAAGACTTGTCCTAGACAACACAGAGCAGTAAAAAGACAATTTCCAGCAAAGACAGACATTCTGCCACAGTGACTGTCTGGGGGAATATGCTAACAATGTGTGTCAGTGTGTATGAGGGTGTGCCAGAGAGACTGAGGTAGAGATGGAGCCTCTTGTTTAATCCAGACAGACCGTCAGACACATGCTTGTACTTTAATTATTCTACTGACTACATTTACTCATTAAACCCTCATCTAATTAGACTGCCTCAGTAACAGAAGCTGGTGTCCGACCTCTGACAGATGACTCTTCATTTCTGACCTAACCCTCTTTCAGAATCCTGAAGTAAAAACACTACTGACTGATGACATCTGAGCTTCACCTTGAGCCTAAACGTTAACCCTACAAAAACGCCAGCAAAGTTAGGTCTGAAAGGCAGCTGCAAAAAGCAACAATATTTCTGAATCAAAAATATTTTGATGTTATATCTTCATGTTGAAGGATGAACATCTGCCAGTATAGTGTTATCATACTTTAACTCTCAAATGTCAGCGTTGTTATCGACCTTATAATAATATACAATATCAGTCAGGTTCCAATATAAACATGATTAACAGTTTATAATTGGTTGGTCATACATGTATTAAAACATTTAATCTCAACACCTGAGGGCTGTGTGCTCAGAAGAAGAGGGGTATTTAATGCGGTTGGCTTGACTTTCTCTGCAAAGAACACGGCTGGCCTCATTGTCGAGAGCCCCCAGGACGAGCACCAGGCATTGAAGCCAATTTTCGTAGTGGCCAAACTGTGTAATTTCATCGTCACGTGATGCACTGGGGCCCAAAAAGGCCCATAAGCCAACATTATTAAAGACGCGTCTGTAAAACTGTGGATAATTGAATTTGAGCCATTTGGTCCAATAACATTTGGAAAGTCTAGAAGAGCAGGATGAATAAATTATTTTATCCTAATTCAAGTTAGCCGGGCGCTAAACCAGAAGTTAGCCGGCTCGGTCGGTGAAAGTCTCGAGTGCACACCCCCTACGCTGTATAGTTTACTTTTCTGACTTGATTTCTGTTTATTAATTAGTATGCTAAGTTTTTGTTTTTTATGTGCATGTAGCTTAGAGAATTACAAACAGAAATGTCATCATACAACATTCTGTTGCAAAATAACAAATCAAGGACCCTAAAGCAGCTTAAACCTATGTAGAGGGACATTTGTATAATCACTTGGTAAATGTTTTTAACCTTTAAAATAGTAGAAAGCAGATGTAAGGATTTTGTTTAGATATTTGTATTTATAAAATGAAATGCGAAAACAAATAAATCATGACTGTGAATATCCATCTCTGTCCTGACATTAATAAATAACGGTTCATGCAGACTCTGCTCCCTGTGGTTCTATGTGCATTTGAAGTTTGTATGAAAACTATTTCACCTTGTCTGGGTTGCTATTTTCACCGCAGACACAATAGGCACAAAGGGAATCACAGTTTCTTGTAAAAAAAGGAGTTGTGCTGGATATTTTGTTCACACTGCTGACCATATGGACAGGCTGGGCTTGGAGCCATGCTTTTTCAGAAAATACAGTAGCTTTTATTCTTTGTTCTTAAGTAATTATGTGTCCAAGGCTGTTTAACAATTTCCCCTTAAAACTGTGTAATTCATCCTGAGTCAATACAAAGCAGCTCGTTATGCCATCAAAGTTGCCGGCAGGGAAAATGAGCCGGGCGCTGTGAGCAGCAGTGAAAATGAAAACACACAGAACTGCTGGAGGACTGCAGATAAGAACAGAGAAGGTCACTGCTGAAACCTGAACAAAAGTTCTGATCAGAAACTTTGTTATCCTGGCAGTCGGGGCCTCCCGTTACTGGCAATTTTTTGCTATCATGAGATTTTTCTTTTGCATAATCATCAGTTCCCTGAGAGTACTGCAGGGTCGTGCAGTTTGGCCATTCCAAAGAAAAGCCTAAAATCCACTGAGAAGATGATGGTATTTCACACAACGCTGCAGCTGGAGCTCAATAAATAGTCCCATCAAGGTACTTTAAAAACTCTTTCATCATAACAAACACATCTAATGCACATACCAGCAATAAAATCAGAAAAACATTGTCATTTTCACAGCTCTTCATTAAAATCCAGGCCACGGTTGGTGTGGTAACCACTATCTCATAACGAGAGCAATGGGGACTGACGGTGAAGTCACACTGTTGTGTTGTGGAAGATGTTGTTGATTCATAGTTTACGGTTACGCTGTTGCCTAGCACAGGAAATGTTCAAAGATGTCAGTGCATAAAAGCTGACCGATGACAGAACACTTTTATTATGGCATCTGGAAGAACACGCTGCCTTTCCCCTGCTGAATCACACCAAACCTCTTTCATCTTTCTACTGATTTTGTTTTTTTCATTCCGCATCGTTCTGACATTATCATGTTATGCCATTATTCTGCCTCCGAAAATAGCATTTACTTTCCAGTGCGATTCATAATGAGTAAGATTTGATTATATTATCATCAAAAACTACAAGTACTGCAAAGGTCAGCTGGCACTTTAAAATGACTGTTAATCATTTATGAATCCAAGAGAAAACAGATAGAATGAGAGAAGAGACAGAATAGATGAGTTTATTTTCCCTCAGTGAGGGATGCATGCCTGATTGCATGCAGTGTTGTTGATGTAGGATTTAAAGCTTATTCTACTATTGATTTGAATGAAAGACACATTTTAAAACCCAGTTTCTTATTTAAAAGAATATAGAATGTATCATTATAAAGTTGAATATATGCCGCTCGCCCAAAGTCAGCTTGGATCAGCTCATTTTAATGCTTAGAGGGACTGTTGATCTGCAGTATCATCAGCAGTGTTCTGATGTTTAATCTTCTATTTTATTTTTCGATTTCAGATCGATTTCAGACGTCCTCATGTTTCTAGGTGTTGGGGAGTGCATAGTATAAAGCCTTTAGTGTTGGTGTGTTGGTGTTGATGTGAAATCTGATAAATATCCCCAAGTGATGTCACCTGAGTCGCCGTCAGTTAGGGCTGAAGACCACAAGTTTGACAGGGGACAAACCTTGATGCTCGAGGATACATTAACCTCTCCTAGCACAACGCACCCAGATATCCTACTGAAATGACAACAGCTGAGTTGCATTGTGGGCAATGTAAGTGTCATCCTTTTATTTATTTATTTTTTTCAAACTACTCATCAAGAGTCTGAAAGTATTATTGTCAGTTGACTTTGAGTTGAAATAATTTTATCAAGCTCACATGCCATAGAAAACAAACGGGAATGACTTGAGTTTGGTTTCACTTGATTTCAGCCATGGTAGATTGGTTGAATGGTAAATTTATACTGAATTAAAGTGAAGTTAATAGTCGCTGTTAACAATGATAAAATGCTTTATAAACCATTTATTAATCAGTTGTAAAGGTTGACAAACATCAGGTGTAACTTAATAATGTTTATAGATGAACTAAACAGTTTTAATTAACCATTTACAAAGTACTGTCACCATCAGTTGCTACTTTACAATAAATAATTGTTCATTAACAGTTAACAGTTAAATAACTATTAACTAAAGGATTAATTAACTATAAATTAAATATATATTTTTAAATGTATTGACCTGATGGTACTGAGAGTGTATGCAGAGATCAACAGGTCAAAGTTGTTTTGTGCCTTAAAATGTCTGAATCATTAAAGTAATACAGAATCCGTCTGCACTCTGGCGATCTACTCAGGGTTGTGGATTTTATGGATGATTTAGCAAAAAACACCCATTTTAAGGTGAAATAGCTGACACTGTTACTGTGTGTTTATAGCTGTTTAATGACCTGTAGGAATATTTGTCAGGCTTTTTCTATATTTTGCTGATCAGTTAGACGTGCTTTGAGCTTCCATGCATGACTCGTTGCAGACTGATGACTTGGGATGGAAAATACAGATTAAAAAAAAAAACAAAAAAACATTTGTGCCTACTCTTTTCAGGATAGTGTGTGTGCCTGATCTATAATGCTCACTAAAGCCTGCATTGGTTTTACATTTATGTAACACATCTGGAATATATTGAGCATCTGGCATGTTTTGGTGGTAAAAAGCAGGTTTTACATAAATGCATGAGTGCATCTGTGCTCATAACTTTTGCATAAATTTCAAGCTAATTTTACATAAAAAAAACAAAAAACAAAACCTTTGTGATGGGGACATCCAAAGGACCTCATTTAACCTCCGTTTGTTTTCAGTCCAAGAACAAACTTGTGTCGGTCAGCTCATATTTGGACAGCGCTGTGAATGACTGGACATTTAGAAAGCATTTACATTCTGTTGGCTTACAGCTCTCTATTCTCCCCCACGTCTGCTCTGTTCCCATCAAAGCTGCTGTCAACAAGCAGCATCTGGCTACCTTCCCGGATCAGGACAGAGGGACTGAAGATTGCCGACGGACGTGTCAGCACTGAAGCGGCACTGAACCGTCCTCTATCTGATAGAAAATATAAAGATTTTCTTACAGCGTAATGAAAAACTTTCTCAAACTCTTATCAGTTTAGATTTACTGAACAGACTTTGGAATTAATTCCTAGTAAAGCCCCGCTGAGCTATAACTTGATGTCTCTTTTATTGGATCAAATTCATGAATAATATTTTTTGGGACACACATCCTCAGGACGTGTAGCATCTTGCCAGGAGAAACTTCAATCTGAGCCTTTCAATATCCAAGGCGTTCCACATTAAAATCTGTCTGAGGCTGTGAACATTTAAGACTTTAAAACTGCTGCCTGGATCCCCAAAGAGGATCAAATTAGTCATTTTCACGACAATCCGGCTAAAAAAGAACAGTTCTGACAGTGTGAGCTGAACTTTCTGTGTTTGTACAAAACTTCACCTAAATGCAATGAGGGATGATTCCAGGCTCATTAGCAAACATTTAAGTTGCTCCATCAAGACTTTTATTGATATTAAAATAAACAAAAAGCTTTCCTGAGTCTATGAGGGTGAGCCAGGTGATGGGATGTGACAGTCAAGTGAGGCAGCAAAGCAGAAAGATAAGAGCAACTGAGAGTCACCTGATAACATTTAAAAGTAAAATTACCGTCCTCGAGCATTCAGCACTTTTACAGATATTTGCAGCTCACATGCTTTGGGGTGTCTTATTCCAGCAGTTTCCCCTCCTTCCAGAAATGGGAAGGAGATATTAAAGAACCAGATGGTACCTGGCAAAAAGCTATTCACATAATTTATTCATGCTCTATTTGACTGCCGTTGTTCAATTTAAGATTTAACGTCGTCTCCACTGGTCCACTGCTAGGTGAGCTAAGGTTAACAGTGATCTTGATCCTACATGTGGTCAGTGTAAACAGTCTTCTGCCACATTATGCCACATATTTGGTTCATGTCCAAAACTATAAAGTTTTAAGGGGTTTCATATTCAAAACTTTTTCAACAATGTCATGACAGTCCAATGCTCCATCAATGTACATGGCAATATTTGCAGCAGCTCCTCTGGATGTGAACCCAAGCAGAGACCCGGAGGTTGTTTCTCACTTCTGACCAGAAGGCTCATCTAATGTAAATGGAAGGGCTCTTCACCTCCAACATATGGACGCTGGATTAAAGTTGTTATGTAATAATTACAATTAGAGAAGATCTGCTGTTTCATCGAGGGATCAGCTACACGCTTCTCTGCCACCTGGAGACCATTTTTAACTTTTGAGGCAAATACTGAAGCTGAAGAATTGTAGTAAAGTACATGCTTTCCTACTTATATCATGGATGTCTATTACTATAAGATCAATATGTAATGCAGAGCCCCTATCATATTGATTAGAATGACATCCAATAGTTAATAAAACATTTAAAAAACATATTTTTCTTACATAGAAAAAAACGTTGACATGTGATGTTCAGGTTAAGTTAAATCCAATCATGTTAGTGGAAGTGTACAGTGCAGCCATTATAACCAGACACTTCTGTTACTGTGGTTGGAACCAAGTAGTTTTGGTGCCTTTATTCTGAAAGTTTAACCAGCACTGCCAATATTATTTTCCATTTCTGCCTAAATTCTCCTAAATCCTACACACTGAACCTTTAAACCATCCAGAGGAAACAGTGTGATGTGTCTGTCTCATTTAACTAGTTTACTGTCCTCCCACTAGACTGAATACAGTAGCCTATGTGTCCAACTGCAATTTCTCCAAGTGAAGTCAGTGCAGCTTTACTCAAAGTGGTAACATAAGTAACAAAAACACATTAAATCTTGTTTCCTGTACCTGACTCCTGAGCATGTGCTGAGAGCCACCCAGGACTCTGGATGTCCTCTCACATGGCCATGGTAGAAACAGTGATCCTGCAAGAGAACAGAAGGGAAGTCAGTGCTTCATATTTCATGTGGGAGAAAGCTTTAAAAAGCTATGATGATGCAGATTATGCAGACACGCCTCCGGTGCAGCCAACAATGAATTGATCTGCTGGATTGACTCAGCAGTGTTTGTGTCCCTAAAGCCGGCCACGTGCTCCCGTTTCATGACTACAGCTGCCGGTAAAAACACTGCTCATTGTATCCGAACAATGAGTATGATGAATCAATAAGGATATGCAAAGCTCCTTGCAGTGTGATGGTGTGTATATGAAGACTGGAGCTTGGGCCACTCACTCATCATGATGAGGACTAGAAATATATTTACCAGACAGACAAAAGAAGCAGAACTCGAGGAACTGTAATATTAAGAAGGCAGGCTGCACAGGTGTGTGATATGTGTGAGTTCAAAGCAGTTCAGGTGGTGCTGGGGTGACTCACTGCAGGAGTCTTGTTATCCTACAGAGCAAGTATTTCCATATTGCCTTCACAAGCAGCATCATACGTCATGATAAAACACACTGCTGTGCACTTCTTTGTCAGAGTTTGGATGTCACATGACAGCTGATCTGTTATTTTGTTTCCCTCTATTATTTCCTTAAAGCTGCTACATTATAACACAAATGTTAGTGGAAGTCATACAATACAATATACAACCATTTGTATTCTTTCACCCAACTAACCACACAGAACTGTAGGAGTGTAACAGTTCAAGTACCCATCCTGAACCACTGTTTACAGGGCGCTGACATTTGTACTGGCTTCCTTTGGTTCTGTTTGCCCCTGTTAACCAAACCACCGCTGAATTAGCTTCATACATTTAGTAACATGATTATGTAACCCTAACCCTAACCCTGTCGGACAGTTACTTCGCTTAACCATGCTAGCTGAGTTAGCCTCTAGATCAGAGGTGTCCATCACTACAGGGGTCATCTTAAAAAATACAAATCAATTTGCAGGCCAGGTGAACAGGATTGAGTGTGCAGAACATTAAAGTGGAGTCCCCTCATATACCTGAAGTATCTAAAGTTAAGCACCTCCTCTGATGTTACTCTTTCTGTAACAAACGTGGGCAGGTAAAACCTAGAAAAAGTGGGCGGGTCCAGGGAAATGTCCCCAGGTAACGTTTTAGGGGCAAATCACCTTTTGAAATGCTTGTTTCCGGTCACTTTTAAGTGTATATTTCTTTATCTGGAAACAAAAGGTTGGCTCGCACACTGCAGGGCTTCATAATCCTTTATTTAATGCACCAAAGTAGTACCATTTGAAGCAACAGTGCTTTACATCACACTTGGGCATTCTGCAATGTCACTGTAGTCTGATTGATGAAGAGCAGCATCACTACTTTGGTGCATTAAATAAGTGGATATTGGAGCCCTGCAGTGTGCGGCCCGTCTTTTTGCTTCTTGTTTTGTTCATTTTCAACTCAGCACCTGCCCTTTTTGGTCTGAATGTGCTTATAGATGGAATGGTGTGAACACCATCTGACTGTTTTCCTACTTTTAGGACTAGGGTATGTAGAGTGGGAGATGGCAGGTAATCAAGGGAAAATGTATTTGGTCATTTTCATAACAAAGGGATGAATGCCATAATGTGACAGTGAGAACGGCCAATGAACAACCATAACATTTTTCAAAATAAGTAACAAAAACGGCATCTTTAAAGATTTTTTTTTGAGACTTTACCCACAAAACTGAGTATATACCAAACTTTTTGTGTACCGGTATACCCCCAATGGACTGTAAACTCAAGGCCAGGAGTAAATGTGAAACCTCAGATTTCAGTTCATTTCTCTGGGATAAAGAGAGGCTGAGTAAACAAATGACTTTTAATACTCTAAAATGAGTTACCTAACTTACATAACTTGTACAATGTAAGAACAAAAGGAAGAGAAAGAAAAAGACACATGAAATTAAACATTTTCTACTTTAAAGCACAAAGGTATCATGCCTTTCATGATTTTCAGAAGCAGCTCTGCCTGTGGGCCTAAAGACCTACAGTTAATGTTGAAAAGAGATTTATCACCACAGGGTTTAAATTAAGCCTGCATGTTGATTTCTGACTGCTCAAAATACTCTGTCAGCTTATCAGAGAGTGAAATGAGCTCTTTCATTTGAACAGCAGCTGCAGCGGTGAGTGCCCCGTCAGAGCCAACATACAGATCAGCTGTCAGTGAGAGCTGTCCCTGCCAACGCTCAGAGATTAGTCTGGTAACATGGATGTGATGTGGATGCAATCCAAGGGACTGGCCCCGCCAAGTCTAGTTTGAACTGTGTGGGGAATAACCTGCTATCTGTCCATGTCACATACACAGACAGTTGGTACAGTGAATATGTGTGCAGGTTATTCTAACGTATAACTCTGGAGGACACTCAAACTACAGAGGCTGTCAACACACATCTCAGTCTCTTGTTTTTGTCTTTACTTGTTTTCTCTTGGACATGTAATATTGTATTATTTATGGTAGTGTGTGAAATACTATACTACATTCAAATTTTTCATGCTGTCTGATTATATCTAAATTAATTCTGTCTCCAGAAGTGGATCTATCAGTAACATTTCCTGTGTTGCTCCTCACCTTTCAGTATTTCAAAAAGAATAGATTTTGGATATGTACATTTTGGGACACCACAAATTTTACTGTGATGTCTTCGAGTGGGTCACATGTATAATTAGGAGGTCTCGGACCCCCTGTATTTTGCACATATGTACTACCTCAGCAAACTGTTAGATTAAAATATGTGTTCATTTTATCACAACAACGGCCACTTCAAAATATGCTTCGACACTTTTAGAGATAGGATGACCCACAAGGCAGACAAGATAAGCTGGTCTTTAAGGAAGTTAGCAGGATGGCTCTGAAGGTGACCGACTGGTTAACGTCCTCCATGGTCTTATCTTGGGTAATTTACCTGTGCTACTGATGACTCCTGAGCATTTTAAACATGATAAAAATCCTTTTGGAAGTTAAACTTTGGTTGCAGAGGTTAAATCTAAAAATGTGTTGTCAAATGCCAAATTAGTTTGGTTGAAGTTAGTAGGTTGACGTTTTCATTGGGCAGTTGCCTCACTGTACCGCTGCCTTTTTTATCTACAGATCTGCCTACCTGGCTGCCTTCAGTGCCCTGTCCCTATTGTGGACAAGGTGATGGTGTGTTATATATTCAAGACTAGAGAAACTGAAAACGGGTCAGATGAGAGAGGTCTGGCTATGTGAGACTAGTGTGAATGCCACACACTGATGTAACGTAGGAGAAAAACACGACATTAATTAAATTTTGTTGCGCATGTATGACTGCTGCATATATAACGTTAACGTACAGCAGTTACCTGTCTTGTCAGTTTGTTTACTTTAGATTAAGAGGATTTAGATATTTTCAGCAGAGGTGGCCCTCAAATGATGATGATTGACTCAGAGTATCCTCCATGTAAAATTGTGACATACTCCCCCGCGTGGTCAGTGGAGGCTGCGCAGCCATCAGCAACCATCGGATCCAAGTTCAGACAATAACAACAGTTTGTAGAAGGTCCTATTGGCGACCTCTAATAGAAACATAATCTGACATTGAACGCCAGCTCACCAAGCCCTCACACTGTCTCCCAGCCCTCAGGGTCAACAACTGCAAACATATTCCTGTTTATCTGTCCAATATATCATCATCACTATTGAAAAAATCAATAACAACAGTCACCTAAAACTAGATTTAGAGTAGAAGTGTTTAACCTTACTGAACCATGTCCAACAAAGAGGCTTCCTTTGGGTATTTGCACCAGCTTTGGTTTGCTCAGACTTGCAGGGAAACTGAATGAACTGAAGGCATCCTTTAGTCTTTGGTCTTTGGACTAAACTAAGAGTTTAGTACAAGATGTAATCTTCAGTTTGCAGTTTGAATTCAACTAACTAATTATCACAGCAAATTAATTGTTTCTAAAATAAGAAACATGTACAGTGTGGGAAGACTGTCTTTATCAGTTTATATTCTGATGAAAGGACAGACTGTCTTCTGCTACAACCTTAACCACAGAGCAAAGCCTCAATTTATTCTCTGTGGTGTGGACGAGGCTAGTGAGGTGAGACGGTCAGGCTCTATGAACCACAATACAAGCAGAATCAACTTGAGAATGTTCACGTCATGCAAACTGATCTTAACTTGAGGCAGATGTTGTAACACATGCACTGTTTTTAATAAAACTGATGTTTCTTTTGGCGGATATCACTGCAACTCTCACAATGTGTTGCATTGTGCTCTTTGTTTCATTTTTATCTAAAACGTTGTCCCTTTGTTTGTGTGTTTTGCAGGTCATGCCACCTATCCATCATCAGCAAGAGAGCCACAAAACACTTGTCACATGATGGTGGAATGAGATTTTTTGGGCAGATAGCAGTCAGTTATAGCTCAACCTGTTTTCAGTTTAGGTCATGTAATACTAAAAATAACACAAGTACAAAGGCATCAGTGTCCTCACAACTATAACGCTCTACCTGACCCTCGAGCCTCAGTTGTGCACATGAATGGATCTGCGGTCGTGTTAGCAATAATACATATAACGTCCTGTTAAGACTTTCAAAATAAAGCTTGCTTATAAACATCTCACATATTATGACACATTATGACTTTTAGACTGTATCATAAGCAGTTTGGTTAGGTTTAGGCACCAAAACTACTTGGTTAGGTTTGGGAAAAGACCATGCTTTGAGTTAGGGGTAACTGCAGTGTCAACCCAACCCCCAGATTCCACCAGGCTGCGGAACTGATCGTGGCCGTTCTAGTCAATGCTCGTGTTTTCACCGGCTGCGCCATGGTATGTTTCAGCAGCGTCCCAGCTCCCTGCTCTGCTCCACGGAGAGTACGCACAAATTCTATTTTTGATGGAAGTGGACCGCAGCCGCATCAATCTGCACAGAGCAGATGGAGCCAGACAGGAAGTCAGACAGCAGAATGGCATGGTGTATCCAGTCAACTCTCAAAATAAAAAAACTCTGTGCAAACTCTGGATCTACAGCACAACAAAGTCAGAAATATTAACAATAAACACACTTAAGACAGAGAAATAATAAAACGGTTCAGCTACGTAGCCCACACAACCACAGCAGATATCCCAGAGGGATATGAAGTTGTGTGGAGGACGGAACAAAACAGCGTAGCACACAGCAGGTAACAGAAAAGTGCCCCCTGGAATCAAGGGGTTGGAGTCAGTGTCACTGACCTGAAACCTAAACTAACCATTGAATTTGAATTGACTGTGATTTGTTTGAAGAAGTTATTCATTTAACTAAGCAAAAGCTGGCATAACCGGGCGTGCAGCACTGCAGCCAATAGTCTACTGATTACAAATGGGTGGATTTTGGTTCCTATGATGTAGCACTTAACAGTCAGAGTGATCAAAGGGCCAATCAGGGTGCTCAACCACCTCTAATCATCAAAAACTCTTGAGATGCGAGAAGTCTGCAAAGATCCTGATAACTTGAGTCTTTAAAGATGGAAATCAAGTGACATCAATGGGTGTTGCATCAAGGGGATTGTGATACTGTTGATGAAAGACCAAAGTCATAATCATCAAAAGTTTATTTTTCTGAATTTTAAATCTCGAGACAATGACCTCAAAAGTATTTTGGTGTTCATGCTGATTTGAAGTTAAAACATTCAGAAGATGTCACTGCATAAAGAGTAAAGAGTTTTCTGAGTAAAGGAAGATTATTTGAGAAAAAGAGCAAAAAAACCATTTTACCATCAAAATGTGACACACACATTGCATACCTGATAGTCTTAAAGAGTAATTTAACAACAACAACAACAGGCTTTGGACCCTTGTGTCAAAACAGCAGGGAATAAGATGCTGCAAATCTACCATATTAAAAATTACATTTCCACATGGATTTTTTTAAACATTATTGGTCCATGTTTGTATGTTTAACATTAAAAATAAACTTAAATTCACGTTTTGAGGGGAAACAAAAACGCTCCCCTTTCTGCCATGCCAGAAGATTTGAGGGCTTTATATATCTGACAGCCTCGTTTTGCTCTGTATTATAAAGTTCCCCTTTCACTATTTCATCAAAATGTGACCTGCTGGGAGATGCTTGTTTGTTAATAGTACATATACGAAGATTTCAGACTTTTGTGATATACACTGGTGTAACTTGCACCATTACACAACATATAACTAAATGCCACATACAAATGTAATGCTCCAGCTGCAATCTGTGTGTTGTTCTTCATGTTGCTCAGTTAGGCCATTTGACACTGTCAGCATGCGTGCAAAATGGTATTAATGTTTGTGTGTGTGTGTGTGTGTGCATGTGTGTGTGTATTATCCATGACTGAGATGATGTGTTATTGTGTGAGTATGCGGCATATGTGTGTAAGTGTGTGTGTTTGTGCATATTTTAATGGGTCAATGTGTTTTATGGATACAGTGCGTTTGTCTGTGTGTATATTAAAGTGTATTCAGTTATAGTATTGCACACATCTGTCACACCAGTTTTACATGTATTTATATACATTAGTGTGTCTGTTGTTATCATGTCTTTCTATTGAAGCTGTTTTTAATGTTGTGCTGTGCAGGTGTGTGTATGGGCATGTTTCAGAATTGAAAGTAAGCAGCATGATGCCGGTTTGGGCTCTGTCAGCAGTTCTCAGTCTTTCATCAAACTTCTATTTCCTTGAACACACTTTCATCGCGGCTGACAAGCCCTGCTTCCAAAAAGGCCACACACAGCCTGTCTGACACATGGCCGACAGCGTTAATAAAGTGCTTCATAATTTATACATTACTTATAGCAACGGCCCTCGCACCACTATGACATCTCCCGTGTGGTCATAAGAAAAATGATTAAAGACAAAATCCATTTTTTATAGTGTATGACTTCAATCTTCAGTGTTCAAAGCACTCTGGGGTTATTTTATTACAGTATGAGCTGCTGGAATTTTCTTACTTTGTGAATTTTCTACCAAGCTATACTTTAGTTAGTGATTTCCTACAGAAAATGTTTCAACAAAGGATTCTCTGGACTCCATAAGTGCCCCTCTTGGTTATGTAGTGATGAGTCCGCATGAACACAAAACTTACCAGAGGCCACATGCAACACCGTACTCTTTATTCTTTAAAAACAGTTGAACCACACTAGAAGTGTGAATGTGACCTTAACAAAGTGAAACATATTTCTCCTTCTCCTCCTTTCAAACAGCCATCACCTTCACAGAATGTAAAGAAAACATGGCTTGACTTTTCCTTTCTGTAGCAACAACACGCACTGACTTTGCTGATCTCTACGAAGGAGTTGTTGGACTAAATTCCATTTCCCAATACTTTTAATTAAGTTTGAAGAATATCTAATAAAGCCATGCTTTAATTTTAGTCAATGCATGTGATTAAGGGTGTTGATGTACTGTTCATTAATTTAATGTGAAAACGACTTTTTATTTACATTATTGTATTTGAAAGACAATGTAAGGCAATATAATCATGACAGTTATATGGCAGACTGGACTTTTGCATTTTAATGTGAATCCCATGATTTCATTTACAATGAAAATTAGAATAAAATATATTTTACCCCAGATAATTTTTTAAAAGATTGACTCTGATGCATTTCACAAAGGTAGCCTGAGAATCCTGCCATATTAAAATATTTCATTTTCTAGAAATAAGCAACAATTAAGTGATTATCCAACTCTAAAATAACTCACAACACTTAATTTACCGTTAAATTTTCGAGTCTTTGTGGTAATTCGCATTTTGGCATTTTGTTTTATTTCAATATTGGCAGTCAAATACTTATAATACCATAAAAGTGACATTGTTTGAGTTTTGTGAGAAAAAAATATTAATGCTGCAATTTCTTTTTTGCCTTTTTTGTCGTTTTTTTGTCTTTTTTGAACAGAAGTATACAATCTTTTATAACGTCCTTAAATTTCACATTAAATGCCAAATCACATACATGCATACACATACGAAAGGTTTTAAGCCTGCGAGCTGATGTGAATACCATACTGAAGTGGCTGCATGTGGACACACGAAGTAGGGTAAACATTAAAACACTCTCATGCAGTTCAGTGTGTAAGTGGTTTAAGTAAGGTATAGTTTAGGATTAAGAAATGACTGGAGTCAACAAATGTCCACATAATAAATAAAATGAGGATGGACCGAGAACTTAATGAACGAGTGTGCCAGTAAGTAGATATCACAAAAAGAGGGGGAGAAGAAAAAGAGCTTTCTGCAGCCTTATTTTAACCTGCTGCTCCATACTCACAGTGTAATTGCTATTGGTCACAGTCACTGGCAGATCATCTTCTGTGTAGTAGGTCTCGGTAAAGTCGGGACCTAAAAGCTCCCTGGGAGAGAAAAAGAGAAGAAGAGAGAAAATTGTTGGCAGGTGATTAGATAAGATTGAGCTTTAATTATCCCTGTGTAATTTAGGTCTTAGCAGCAGCAGATAAACAAAAGGACAGAACATAGAAAATGAGTCTGGGGCTAGAACCTTATAGAGCAAGTCGTTGGCAAATTTAAGTTCCCTTTTTCTGATCTCTTTCATTGACCATTTAACGCTCTGGGAACCCTGTGTTTATCCATTTTGATGTTGCTGTCCAGTTGGGTGAAAGTACTATTATATCCACCGTAACCAAATGGAGAAAATAAAGGCCAAGTTGGCAGTAATTGTTCCTGCTCAGGCTTGTTTTATAATCAGATACTGTTGTGAAATAATAAACAGCATCATGCAGGGACACAGAGGCAGTTTTTTTTCTTCTTTAGTCAGCTAATGATATTAGCTGATGACATTGGCTAATGTCATTAGATAGCTTGTGATTGACAGCAGCTGACTGGGTGGTTGTCTAGCAGTAACAAAGGACATTTACTGAGCTGCTTCTTGTGCAGAGGTAATCGCAGTGTGGTTCACCTCAGGATTCAAAACAACATTGTATGTGTTTGAGTTTACTGAATTAGAATTAGAGCTGTACTGAATACGTACATTTTTTTAAGCTTCAATCATGATATTGACTATTCTAGTTTTAAATCAATATTCAAATGGTTTTTCTTTTGCATGTCTGTTATCCTGTTTAAGCCTCTGCACAGTTGCAGAAAAAGATCAGGCTACACAGAATTAAGTAGGTGGTGGTGTATCACACATTTTGGCCGTGTGGAGGCGAGCTGTGGAATTAAATGGCAAATTACCTGCAAAAGAAAAGGTAACGATTGCCAGCATGTTTGTACTGTTAGCAACCAGGTTAGGGTGAGGATATTGGTTATTTTTAGCACGAGTTGCTAGCTCGTATGTTGTTGTTTCACCTAGAAACAGGGATTTTAAAAACAGCAACATGCAGGTAGTGTGGGAGGGGGGGGGACCGACAACTGAAATTGTTGGCTGATGGCTTTATACCCACTACATCTGGTCAAACTATCACTGTTAAAAAAATCCACTTCTGGATGTAGATTTGTGGTTCTTTTTTGCCATGATGCTCTCCTCAAATATGGCTAAGCTGGGAGAGTGATGAGACAGGCTGAGAGTGTGTTTATTAATCACCACACCTTCCGATCTATATTCCACTCCACCTAGCACTTCTGCACCTGCTGCAGCTTGTTGTCATGCTTGCACGATTAAAATATGGCCCGAATGTTAGACTTTCCTCTGCCCATTGGCTCTCTTTGCACGCTAAAGGTAGTATGGGTGATAACAAGTACAAGTAAACTAAACAGACAACACACAACCTCTTTAAATATGTCTGACAGAAACCGGTGAGCCCATTCACTATTACCATGAAATCTCAGAGTAATGACAGCATTTGCCTGATGTGTGAGACCTCATTCTATCTCATTCTACACTCGCCTACTGAAGCTCTCTGCTTTGAAGAAAATGCAAAGTCAGACAAAGCTTCAATGATATTCATAACTTCTTTCTTTGCTTGCTGACATCCCTGTATGATTTCTTGATATTGCCAAGGCTGATTGCAAAAAGCATAATCTCCTCCAAATGAAATGTTGGATCAGCAGGACCGGAGTCTTTCATGTTGATGGAGTTGGGCATTGATAACAGAAAGAGACAGAAGGAAGAAAAATATCCCAGTGCCTTCACTGTGATTGTATCAAATGTGATTCATCTCGTAGTTACTTATCTCATGCAAATTCTTATCTGGTGCAACAAAACTTTTCTTTATCTGCACTTTTGTTGCTGCTTGACTGAAAGACAGCTTGCAGAGGGCCAGAAAAGAAAAAGAAAGGAGATCATTGTTTGATTTCTTCTAAAAGGTCACCTTACAACAAAAATGCATTGGCTCGATTTTAGCCTGGAAGAGAAAAGGTGACAGTTGTCATGCCTGGCGATGAAGGAGTCGGTTGTCAAATGCCAAGATGTCCCTGGACGCTTGAGTGTTACAGATGTATAGATCAGTGGTACCATGAGGACTTCTGGCCTATTCTGCCTGTCTGTGGCTGAATTACTGACCAGGCAGGAGATGCATTCTGGCAACAGATCCATGAGCAGAAATGGGCAAATGGAAGACTGACATGAAAAGATGAGCCCAATCTCCATTTGGTCCCGGGGGCCCTATTGTATTATTCATTGAGGGAGATCGTAATGGAACATAATCCAGCTTTCTCACCCATTTTACTGCAGACAATTTGCTCTGCAATATAAAAAGACTGTCTTACGTGGCAGTCCTCTAAAGTTAATTCGATTGAAGCTGGTGGATAGACAGCAGTGTGTGAAATCCAACTCCATCTTATTCAGGACAGTATTTACACAGCATTTTCATCAAAGGGAGAAAGGAGAAAAAGCTGATTGCTTTTCATGGCAGGTGACTGTTTTTCGAGCTGGAAGGATGGTGGAGAGACTAAGATCACAGTCAAATATCTCCTATGGCTTAATTAAAAACCAGCAAAGGGTGAGATTAACTCTGAAAACCTTGAAGGTTAGCAAACACTGGTGAAATGTTCCCCCAGAGTGACCGCCCACAGTATATGATAAATCATCTTTCATGGATCTGGAGAAACACAGCAGACACTGATTAGTGTGTGATCACCGAAATGGTCTCTAACTTCAGCAACCCTGGCTTGAAGGACTACAAAGATACTAAAAGACAACAGCCACCCAGCCACAGTCTGTTCACCCTGCTGCCATCTGACAACAGATACAGAAGTATCTGCTGCTGTACCACCAGACTACAGAGCAGCTTCACTCCTCAGACTGTGACACTCCTCAACTCATCCTCAACACTTCATCATAAATAGTTTTTTGTTCATACTTTATTATTTCGTAATATTGCATAATGACAATTGAATTCATGTTGAATCTTGAATATCGATAGAAGCTGTCAGGCTATCAGGCTAAGTTTAGGCCAGTGTTCATCTGCATACTTCAGGTTGGGGTCTACAGTGTTTATATTTCTTTTCAATAAACATTTCATATGGCCATTGCAGTTTAACTTTGTTTTGTTGCACTGCAAATAGATGTGCAAAGTAGCAACATCAAGCCACTTGCCTCAGTAATAAAATAGTAAACAGAAGCCCCGGTATTGAAAGATTCTTTAGTGCTGCGTTAATGTACAGTTTATATTCTGTGATCGGTATATCAGCGTCTGTGTCTGCAGAGTAACTTTTCATACTCGGGTCAGGGTGTATCAGGTCAGGTATTCAGTGTTGATGGTGAAGCCTGTGGCGACGGGGAAGACTGTGCGTTTCCAGTCCGGCTGTATAACTCCATTTCTGTACTTGATCTGTAGCAAAACAAACGACCGTTGGTGGAATTGAGACGGAGAAAACAAGAATGACAAAACTGAAATGTGAATGATATTTTATACTTTTAGTGGCTCTTTGGGGGAAAACATTGGGCCATTTCTCGGGTGTATTTTGAAATGTCACATTGCTTGAATGAATAGAACATATATGGAAGAAAAAAATGACCAATTATATTTGGTATCAAGTTGAGTCACTACTCTCCAGAAAATGTGATGATTTCATGAAGTTCACCAAACTCTCATTATTCTTGTGGTTGATTTTTCTTCATTTGCTCTGCTAGATACAGACCTCCACCTCTGTAAGGCAGGAAGTGTGCAGACCTCACTCCGCCACATACTGCATGATGCACTATCGTCTACCATGAATGCTCATTAAAAAAGTGCCAGTGAATGTGGAACAACTCATCAGCAGCCCTGATACTGAATAATTACACAAACACACCCAGCCTTTTTCTCTCCCTCAGAGCATCAGCTACAGAGCCACACAGTGTAGCTGGGGTCAAACCACTGTGCTACTTCCAAGAATAAAAGTAATGGGCTCTCTTCGAGGCAGAAGGAAAGCAGACAGGCAGCTTGGCTTTGGTGTGCTGATAAAATTTGCTCTAATGAGAAGGCCGAGAGGATAAACAGCTGGACACAGCCATGTGTGTTTGTGTGTGGACGTACTGTAGAGGACTGTGTTTTTATACCTATGATCTTTTCTCTTTTGGCTTCTGATTGTTTAGCAAAGCTCCTATATCTTGGTTAAACAAGCTATAGGAGAAACCACAAAGGGAGGGGAGAAGAGAAGCAAAACAAGAAATAGACATATGGTGAGTGAAAGGAGGGATGTTACTGTCAGAGCTACGTGGAAAACCAACAGGGAGGCTGTTTTTCAGATCTTGCTGCAGAGATCCCCTACATGGTTTTCAAAAGCTGTTTGTGTGTGATCCTTCAAGGACAATACTGTTTTACAACAGGAAATATAACTACAGGCCATTTAGCATTAGGGTTTGACTAATCAGCGATTCATTTAATAGGGTTAGGATTTAATGTCAGGAAAATGCCAAAACAAATAAGGGTCCAGACACACCAAAAAATCATCAAAGAACACCAATCAAGGCAGACTGTTGCAATGCCTAATGTTGACTCACTGTTGTGTAGCTCTATCTATGTCTGTTTTTCTTGCACTTCTGATACGGTGCTATATGAGCTGTAGTTTAGGCCGGGTTTTCGCGGCTGGGTTGAGTTGCCACTGGTCTGCCACCTGGCCTGTCCTCTCTACCTAACTAGCCCAGAGACACTGCAGCTATGACAGCAGAAGAGGTTTACTGGGGATAATGTAGCTCACAACCTCCACAATCAGCTCCACTGGTGGCTGTTTGTTTTACAAACCAACTGCTAGAAAAACACAAGCACAACCCAATAACACCAGACATGAGTTGTTTTTGATTTTTATTGCCAAAGTAATTTGACTTTGCGTAAATTTCATAGCATAAGATACGTAAGTGACATACCCAAATGTTATTTTAACACAGGAGTGATTGATTCCCTAAACCTAACTAAGTAGTTTAGGTGCCTAAACCAAGCAAATTGCGACTGTTTGAAAACAGTCATAATAGGTCATAGTATATGAACTGTTTGTCAGCAAGGTTCATTTCCAACCGGACTTTGCAAGTAGTTTTTGTACCTAACTTGATCGAGTCCTTCACGTGCAAAACTGATGCTAGAGGGGTAAAAAAAAAGCATCTTAGTTTGAAGCTTAATTGAGCGAGCTGCTTTATTTGAGGAGCTGGGAGTGAGAACATGTTGCAAATTCTTGTAAACCTTCAGGCTGAGACCAGCAGCCCTTACTCACTTTATCAGCGTTACCTATCCAGGAGTAAGACCCTTGACTAGAATAGCCGTCTAAACAAACACATCACATGAACATGACTAATAGTTGATGACTGAACCATTCTTCTGTCAGAGAAGGTCTTATTAAACAGTCATGCCCATGGGCTGCTGAGACATAGGAAAACAGGGAATACCAGAGTCAGTGAATGGCTCCATCGAAGAACAGCTCTTCATTATTGTACTGATTTGCTGAATGGAACAATCACTTGCTGAATATTAAATACAGTAAGGGCTTGAGGCGTATGTGCTCTCAACTGAAGCTTTCTGAAGGGTTACCAACAATAAAGTCATGCTTTTGTTAAGCAATAAGATATAACAACTGTAGCTTAGCTTTAGCCAGACAATTTGCTTTGTTCAGGAGAGAACAGTGCTGTTTTTAGCCTCATACAGCCATAAACCAGGGAGACAAAACTTACATCCTAAGACAGTTTATGTGTTTACACACTTATATTCATTGTAGCTCCCTAGAGAATGGATCGAGATGAATTTAAAGGACAAAGAGGTAGATGTGTCTTTGGTAGCTTCCATGGTGATATCCAAGGGGCTAAGGCTGAAGTGAGTAGTTCAAAGCTGCATTCATAACATTAAGAATGGAATTCTAAATCAACATTCGAACGCTGTGCAGTGTCAGTATTTGACGACAAGTCAAAGCGACTCAACAATCAACTATCTTTCTCCAGAATCACTCACCTTGACTTGGTGGTCTAGCAGCAGGTCTTACATCAGCATACACAGACACAATACAAAAGATCTATTTCTATTTCTTCTATGGTAAATTTCTTAAGTCGTTACAAAAAGAGATCATAATATGTACCTGCGTATGCTCGAATGAATCAATCCGATGAATCACTTTATTCAAACTGAGGGTTTTGTTCGAGGATTTTCCTTTAGGCTGATGACATCATAAAGACTTACTTAATTCGAAAACCTCACTAGAGTATTTTTTTAAAAAAAGGTCCAGGTAACATTTTCAACTAAAATAAACTAGACAGTAATGAAGAGTTAGCTTAGAAGGCTACATATCTAAGGTCAACATACACAAAGGAGCTACATTACAAAGGCACAAGACAAGAAAGTAGAAGGTTGTTTGCTGAAGTCCCGACTTCGCAAAACAACAGCAACAGCAGGAGTTCACACACATTCATCTCCTGTATATTCATAGGTACCAAACATACCGTTTTATTAATTGTTATTTGGCGACTAACAGCTTTAAAATAGCCAGACTTATGTAAGGCTAACAGGACAGGTAATTAAGGACATTTTGACAAGATAATCTCAGGGTCAGGATCAGGAATACAAAAACAGAATATATATAGATATGACACCACTGACATTCAAGTAAATTGTTTTGCTTTTGCATGTCAACATACAGAGTGAGAGAGCAGGAGGGAGAGACCATGGATGAACAGACAGAACAGGAAATAGGGAGAAGTGAACAAGCAGCTGCCATGTTCATCACAGCTCACAATAAACACACAGGAGAAAGTGCAAACAGGCTGGGTAGAGGTGAATGCAGAGAGAAGGGTGTCATGATTGACAAATAGCCAATCACGTCACTGGTTTCATTGTCTGGAAACTCTGAGCCAATGCTACAATGCTGAAAAGAGGCTTGGGTTAATTTCTAATTATTAAAGTCCCGGTGAAGTTGACTGTTTTGGTGCACTGATGTCATTTCGGACAATAAAGTGGAATCTTAACTGTAGAATTTCCTGCCTCCATTAAGTACATGTCTTTGTCAACTGTCTAATAATCACGTTTGAGGAATTACTGCATAAATATTATGTCATTGTATATATTCTATGCATTTAAAAATATAGGCTGATATATTGATGTCAACATTTTTTTACTCCCAAATATCCGCTGCACTGGACACCAAAATACCACACGGGAAGTTCAATGTCAGGAATATACCAAACCTTTGGAGTGCTTTTTGTGATGGTTGTTGTGCCTCCACAAAAATAGGGCCCAAAAAGTCATGTGTTCTGCAATGCTTTATATGCTACAATCAGACAACACAATATTCTTATTAGAGCTGTCAATGATTTTAAAAAATGTATGTAACTAATTGCAAGCTATGTGATTCATAAATTGTAATTAATTTGCACGTGCCATACCAGTATTTGATATTTTAAGCTTGTAGTTCTCCAATGGTTAAAAAATTCCTTGCCTCATATGTTGCACAAAACAGTGCTCCTGTTAACAGTTCCATCTGGGCAATTTTTTGAAGCCCCACTCTGGTTTGTTTTGATATTTTTATGATCTTTCCTGACGATGTTTTGTCATTTTTGAGCTTAAAGTGACTACGAGGAAATTTCAGTTTTTGTTGATTCTAGCAGCCACTTTTGACAAAAGCTGTATGACACCAGCGCCTGCTGTTGTAAAGATCTTTTGCTAGCGCCACTAAAAAAAAGTTCCTCGTAGTAATTTTAAGCTTATAAAAAATTACTCTGAGCCTAAAATGGATTGGACTACAGTAGAATCTGGGAGTTTTATGTCATCCATCATCTATCCATCATTGAATATGAACACCTGCACGTTTCAGCTGACTGGAAGCAGGGGGAAACAGCTGGGTTTTTCCAGATTTTATGGTTTGTGGAGTGTTGAGCATGAGTTGAGGAGTCTCACAGTCTGGAGTGAAGCTGCTCTGTAGTCTGGTGGTACAGCAGCAGATACTTCTGTATCTGTTGTCAGACGGCAGCAGGGTGAACAGACTGTAGCTGGGTGGCTGTTGTCTTTTAGTATCTTTGGCCAGTCTGCACAGTGTCAAGTAAATGACTGAATGATTGATCAACTCCTCCTTGCAGGTGTATTTAACACTTACTGACTGTGTATGAATTTACATTTTCAACAACATTCAACCACCTTATATTATTAGATGTATCTACAGATTTAGTGAGACAAAGAATCAGAAGTCTTTTCTGGGAACTGAGATTGCCAGTAAACTATGAAATCATTCTTGGAGAAAAACTAAACTTCAAATCCACCATGACCTCTACAAACAAAGTCTTTGTAATTTTAACCATGGGTTATTCAAGGCTAGACAGCAACACTTTACTGAAATGATTAATAAGAACATCAACAACACTCGTGCTCTGTTTGCTATGGTTGATAAGCTTACAACCCCCCCAAAAGAGATAGCTTCAGAACTCTTTTCCACAGAAAAATGCAATGAATTTGCTTACTTCTTCAATGAAAAAATCAAATCCATAAGGCTAAATATCAACACAAATCAGCAAAATAATACAATGATGCAATCCCTAAAATCACCTAGGAATAAATCAACGGTAATGTCAGAGTTTAATACAGTTGACCAAAAAACCTTAGAAGAAACAGTTCAGCATCTTAAAACATCGACATGTTGTCTTGACACAATACCATCTGACTTTTTTAAAACTATTATAAGCTCTGTCCAAACAGATCTGCAACAAATAATACATTTCTCACTTCAATCAGGCACGTTTCCTAAACCCCTGAAAGTAGCTGCCATCAAGCCACTCTTAAAAAAGAGAACATTGGATACTACCATTTTAACCAATTACAGACCCATCTCAAATCTTGCCTTTATAGCCAAGATCGTTGAGAAAGTGGTTTTTAATCAACTCAGCAACTTCTTGAACTCCAGTGGACTCTTCGACAAATTTCAATCAGGCTTCCGACCTCACCACAGTACAGAAACAGCTCTTATTAGAGTGTTAAATGACATAAGGCTGAACACTGACTCAGGCAAGGTGTCAGTTCTGGTCATGTTGGATCTCAGTGCTGCGTTTGACACTGTGGATCACAGTATACTGCTGGACAGGTTGGAAACCTGGGCAGGACTCAGCGGGACAGTCCTAAAATGGTTCAGGTCCTACTTAGAGGAACGGAGTTATTTTGTGACCATTGGTAGTTATCAATCCGATCGAGTGGCTATGACGTGTGGAGTTCCTCAGGGGTCAGTCCTTGGACCCCTTCTGTTTAACCTGTATATGCTGCCTTTGGGTCAAATTCTACAGAACTCTAATGTCAACTATCATAGTTATGCAGATGACACACAGATATATCTTGCACTGTCTCCAGATGACTGCAGTCCAATAGAGTCATTATGTCACTGTTTAGAGCAAGTCAAAAATTGGATGAGCCAAAATTTCCTTCAGTTAAATCAAGAAAAAACTGAGATCATTGTTTTTGGAAATAAAGAGAAGAGGGTTGCTGTCAGTAAACATCTTGAGTCACTGTCTCTAGAAACTAAAGACCAAGTCCGAAACCTTGGCGTGCTGATAGACTCAGATCTGACCTTCAACAGCCATATCAAATCAGTCACCAAATCAGCCTTTTATCAACTTAAGAACATATCCAGAATTAAGGGTTTTATGTCCCAAACTGATCAGGAGAAGCTGATTCATGCTTTTATCTCCAGTAGACTAGACTACTGTAACGGTCTTCTGACTGGTCTCCCCCAAAAAAGCATCAAACAGCTGCAGCTCATTCAGAACGCTGCAGCTCGAGTTTTAACCAGAACAAAGAGATCAGATCACATCACCCCGGTTCTTAAGACCTTACACTGGCTCCCAGTCAGCTACAGAATAGATTTTAAAGTTCTGCTACTGGTTTACAAATCACTGAATGGTTTAGGTCCAGAATACATGAATGACATGTTAGTAGAGTACAAACCCAGTAGAGCTCTGAGATCTACTGACTCAGGTCAGATAGTGGAGCTCAGAGTTCAGACCAGACATGGTGAAGCAGCATTTAGCTGCTATGCTGCACACAAGTGGAACAAACTACCAGCAGAACTGAGATCAGCCCCAACTGTAAGCACTTTTAAATCCAGGTTAAAAACATTTCTCTTTTCACGTGCTTATAGCTGAGAACTTAAAACTTTATCTATTTTCTTTTATTTTACTTTTATTTGCTCTTGCTTTTAACTCTGTTTTCAGTGTTTTGTTTGTTTTTATTCTGTCTTATGCTTCCTTTTTTTTGTTTTTTATGTTTTGTCTTTATGTAAAGCACATTGAGTTGCCTTGGTATGAAATGCGCTATATAAATAAAGATGCCTTGCCTTGCCTTGCCTTGCTAATGCATAAAGGAAGTGAGAACTGAAAGGCTGAAGGGTGTTGTTCCTTCTCCTAGTCATTTACAGACACTTGCCATTGAGATGCTGTTGTTATTTGAATCTACCTTGATGCTGAGAAGCCGGAAGTTTTAATACACTCTCCAGCGTGTGTTAAAATAACATCTTTACTATCTCTGCTTGGAGTGATGCCTCACTTCTCTGAAACACAGCAGCTGTACCAGTCTGGTCAAAGTGTGACACTGCGAGGATGAGGTTAACCACAAGCCCTGACAAGTAACCTGCAATGTAAAACTGAGACAAATGTGGAACTGAATCCTATCTTTTACCATAGATGATCTCATTTTGTAAGTGCAACTGAAAAATCACCTATTGAACTGACTATTTCAAAGAAAAAAGATGTTGTTATGTGTTCCTAAATTTCAGAAATCAGGAGGAAAGTTCCCTGTAGTGACTTTAAGCTGATAAAAAATTACTCTGACCCTAAAATGGATTGGACTCCAGTACAATCTGGGAGGTTTATGTCATCCACCAAACTTGGCTTCTCTGGTGTACAGTACAGTTCATACCTATCAAGATGGTCACTGTGTCAGATTAAATAATTATAGAATCATCAATTGTCACAAAATAGCAGGAGACAGAGAGCAGTTAATAATGGCTAAAATATCTGGACCAACAGTCTACAGAGTTTAAACCCAAAGTGGGAATGCAGTCTGAAGGGCAGGTGGACGATTTAAAAAGTGCAACAGGAAGTTCCAGGGTTGATAGATTTCACTGAAGTGGGTTGATGTTAAAAGTGAGTGACATCAAGCTCTCTAAGTTTAGTATTTAGGTGCTGCTGTATCACCACTATTCTACAATTAAAGTAATCAAGACATTCTTCACTCCCTATTAGCTGGCTAGACAGGGGACCAAACCAAGAATGTATGGTTTAAAAAGGATTCTCGATTGTGACCCTGTTTAGTGATCAATTCAGAGAAATAAGTATTCATTGAATATGAACACCTGTACGTTTCAGCTGACTGGAAGATGGGGGAAACAGCTGGGTTTTTCCAGTTTTTATGGTTTGTGGCGTGTTGCTGATGAGTTGAGGAGTGTCACAGTCTGAGGAGTGAAGCTGCTCTGTAGTCTGGTGGTACAGCAGCAGATACTTCTGTATCTGTTGTCAGATGGCAGCAGGGTGAACAGACTGTGGCTGGGTGGCTGTTGTCTTTTAGTATCTTTGGGCTCTGTGCAGACATCTCACTTCACTGATGTCACTGATGCTCTGTAGATGGTACCAGTGATGTTCTGGTGGTTCTAATCACCCGCTGTAGAGCCTTCCTGTCCTGGACCGTGAAGGACCATGCTAGTTTGTGACGTTTCAAGTCAGAATGCTGTTGAAGTTGACAAGAACTTGGCACACAGCTAAAACTGACCAGTAGAGAATCTTTTTTGTTTCAGTGTATACAAACAAAAGTGTTAAAATGAGTTTGTGGTTTCAGGGGGAGTTAGGTGATCGAACTATTTCTTGGTGAAAAACAGCCAAGTGCAGTGACTTCCTGGAGTTTTTCTGTACAGGGTTTGACATTGTTAGCCTACAAAGGCTCACAATGATATTGACTGACTGGGTTTTCTCCCAGTCCTCCCAGTTACCACTCTGTCACTGAGAACATGGTTATTTTCATCATCAATGAATCTACTCATTATTTTCTTGATCAGTCGTTTGGTCTGCACAGTGTCAAGTAAATGACTGAATGATTGATCAACTCCTCCTTGCAGGTGTATTTAACACTTACTGACTGTGTATGAATTTAATTCAACCACCTTATATTATTACATGTATATACAGATTTAGTAGGACAAAGAACCAGAAGTCTTATCCGGGAACTGAGATTGCCAGTAAACTATGAAATCATTCTGCTAATGCATAAAGGAAGTGAGAACTGAAAGGCTGAAGGGTGTTATTCCTTCTAGTCATTTACAGACACTTGCCGTTGAGATGCTGTTGTTATTTGAATCTACCTTGATGCTGAGAAGCCGGAAGTGTTAATACACTCTCCAGCGTGTGTTAAAATAACATCTTTACTATCTCTGCTTGGAGTGATGCCTCACTTCTCTGAAACACAGCAGCTGTACCAGTCTGGTCAAAGTGTGACACTGCGAGGATGAGGTTAACCACAAGCCCTGACAAGTAACCTGCAATGTAAAACTGAGACAAATGTGGAACTGCGTCCTACCTTTTACTATAGATGATCTCATTTGTAAGTGCAACTGAAAAATCACCTATTGAACTGACTATTTCAAAGAAAAAAGGTGTTGTTATGTGCTCTCAGGAATGCAAGAAGCAGCTGCAGACTTGCTTTAGGATATTTTATATCAGTGTTAGCTATCATTTAAATGACTGTAAACGACAGTCTCTCAAGAGTTATTAACTGCATGCTCTTATTTTGCACAGCAATAAGCAGACCAGTGTAGGTTTCAATACAGCCGATCAAGACTGAACACAAGTCTACTGAGGAAAAGTAATACATTCTATTCCAGAGAAACTACATCTGAAGAGATCGGAGGATTACTTTTGATCTCAAAGAGCTTCAAATTCTCTGAAGAAAATATTAATTTTAGTTAGAGGGATGTGATGAGACCAACAGTAAATTTACATAGTAATTAGCTTTAGCTATTCATAAATGTTATAGAGATGGAAGACATTTCCCTAAACTCTGTAATGAATTATTATGTCCAAAGACAACAGAATCTAATTGTATTTTAGTCTGGACTAAAGTGGTGCACTGACTGGCAGACACACTGACATTGCAATCCTTGGAATCACACTGGTAGCTGGTAAACTAAGGTATGTTGTAGAGAGGTGTTCACGTTATTCAATTTTGCCATCAATAAGGGCAAAGGGCAAGAAATGCTTCTGTTAGCTGCCATTTTTTATTTAAAAAAAAACATTAAAAAACAAACATATTTGAATGGTAATGTCAGCATTCTGTTAGTACAACTTTGTTTTTACTATAGTTGACTCCCGGAATTCGTTCCGACAGCCCTACGTACTGTGTTAATTTCTGGAAAACTGGTCTCAGTAGACCGCTGATTGATAAAATCGCTTTTCGCCAGCTCAGGCGTCTGATGCCTGGTGGACAAAACAAGCCATTGGAATTGCCCTCACTCCGTTTTTCCACCCCTTTCCATTGTACATGAATGTAACGGTCTTGGACTGGCATTGATCTTTGGACAGCTTTTTTGGCAAGAATAATTGTGGACTTCTGTCTGTTAGCTTGTCTTCAAAACTTTCCACCATTGTTGCTGCTACTTAGATGCCTACTGACCCGTGACCTCACATCTCCATACTGCCCCTACACTGGCCCTACGGTTCATGTGCACATTCAATCCTGCATATGTATAACATTCATTTCTGAGGACATGTATAAAACAATTCTCCAGACACAGGATAAGCAAGGAAGCTGTCAGTTAGTTAAAGGTCAGTATATCGCTTTGTCTGAAACTCGGCCATGTCTGAAATTTGGGGCCTGGAACTGCTGCGTTTAGAACTTCAGGAGTCCTGTGGTTCTGCAGATCAATGATTGTGAAAAAGCTGCAAGCAGCGATACCTGCAGCCAAGCAATCGTCCCGACCTGAACAGGCACACTTTGAACAGGCACTGCTGGACAAGACTCTAAGGAGGAATGCAGTCGCACCTTCTCTAGCTCTCCCTGGTTTATCTTTCAGTTGAGTATTTTGTTCCGTCTTCAGTTAAGAAGTCATCTTGTACTTTTCAGTGCAGCTGAGGTTTCAGAACACTTTAAGTCATGATGACAGCTGACAGGATTTTATGGTGTGCTTTGGAGCTGCAGATTACAGTTGTGGGGAGAGGACAGTTTGTCTTTTCCTGCTGTGTCCTTTTGTTTGGGCCTGAGGGATTGTGGGGAAGGAAGAAGTAAAGCAATGGTCTTGAAAATGGGTTTAGAAGTAGCCATATTTTCAAAAATTTTTTTTTCTTTATAACCCTAAACTAATTTCGAAGCCCATTAAATCATCCTAACAGACTTTATGTATTATTATTCACCCTGCAGTGCCTTGGTCAGACCTCTGGTAACACTGACACAGCTATTAGCTTCAGATAGCTTGTCTCAATGATCTGGTTCCATGTTTATGTTACTGTGGAGGTACACAGTACTTACGCAGATTATGCCATGATGATGAATACAAATAGTCGATAAAGACCACGTGTTATGATCAAAAGCTATGAAACAAGAAGTCCTTCCTCATGGTAACAAAGAGAAACAAAGATTAGTTTTTGAGTATACAAAAAGTAGTAGTATTATATGTGTATGAAAGTATACCATTATAAGGCTCAGGGTGTAGCGGCCAGCTCAATCAATGTAAAATCACACAGAGGGCATCAAAAATCTCCATATACACTCAGCAATCAGTTAACAGTAAAATAAGGCTGGTAATGACGGCTGGTCTGAACTTGTGAGTTGAGTGCAGTAGAGCAGAATCTTAACTTTCCTTTACCAGGGTGACTGTATGTCATCATGGCTTGACTTGGCACGATGCGGCTAGAGCAGACTAAAAAACCCTAATAGATCCTCAGGGACTATTGATCCCCAAATTTATTAAAAAAAGCGATCTACCCTGACAAGGAATCTGGGGACATAACACTCCTAAATCACCTGACAAAACCACTGCCAAAGGCCCTGCCTGTACTAATTGGATGGATCATTGCTCTCTTCTGTCACCACAGTGGAGAGGAGGTTGTGTGGCTCGGGCACCACAGCCTGCTCAGTCGTCCTCTGGATCCACATTCTTCACATCTATTCTATATAATTTTCTTCTGTCAGATATTCTGGCAATGAAATCTGTAAGCTCGGTGATTTTGTTGGTCTGTTCTGTACATGCGACATCTACAGGAGGCCGCTCTCCATGTCCAGGGTGGAACCAGAAGTCAACAGTGAGTTATTTTAACTCACTAAGTCATGTACAAAATGAAAGGTAAGTTACTTAGGGAATGTAGGTACGTTTGTAACTGATGTAACAGAAGTAACAGTCATTTTAACACAAATCACAATGTTTTCCTGAACCTAACCAAGTAGTTTTGTTGCCTAGACCTGGTACGCTGCAAGGTACATGTTGCTTTGGCAACAGTGATATATGTCATTTTGGGTGTTGTCAGCAATCGACCTATTCAGTCATTTAGGTATGAGGATGTGTTGGATGGTGTGTGAGTCTTAAAATCAAAGCTTTTCATTTTTATTCTGTTATTGTCTGTTATTCATAATTCATCTGTGCAGTTTCTTCAAAAAAGGACAGATGTGTTGCAGTCCTTGTTGGGGACACTATGACAAAGCTGTCTGCATATAGAAGTCATTTTTTTCTTGGTCCCCCACAGTGAGCCCAGGTGATGCCGATGACTGCAGAGCGGTTGCCGCCAACTCATTTATATAACAGTTGAATTATGCTGTGCTCAGACGGCATCCTTGATTTATAATTCTGTTCTGACTAAAGCTTTTGTGTTTTTATTATCTACTTCAAAGCAGCATTTTGTTCTTTTCTATGTTGTGAATTGCTTTAATCATTGCTTTCCATCTGTCAGCAGTCTGAAGCAGTTCTGTAGACCAGACTATTGTGTCAATTAGAGTCAAATGCTTTATTGTACTAATGTAACAAAAAGATTTGTATTCTGAAAGTTAGGACACTACAAAACAAAATTGCTCATGAGGGATTACAGATATACTATTCTTGGGATTCATGCTGCCTAGTCTTGTGAGATAGATATGTGTGTATCTGTGTTGTAGCATCTGTCTAGTAATCCTGTTTATTCCACCTTTGCTTCTCTTTAATCTCTTTAATATTCTCTCTACTTGTTTTGCTCTGGGAGGCGGTTTGGACTCCATGCCATTATTCCAATAATCATCCTAGTTAGATGTTTCAGCATGTCCCAGACGGAGCTTTGATTAATGGTCTTGATAGTTTATTGTAGCTCTTTTGTAATAAAGACCATGATATCTGCAGGGTATCTGATCAACAGGATTTGTACAGCATGTTTCTGCTCTGACAGTGGTTGTCTTTTAATCAAGCACTCGTGGTGAAACCACTTCTCTTTTGGTTTCCACTGTATTTTTTCACTTAAGTGATTTATGAGATGCGCCTCCCAAGCTTTTGAATAGGTCATTTATTTCGGTAGTATCTTTACTGACACATCTTCTGTTCTCCTTGAATTTGCAGAAGAGGAAGCTATACATCACATCCTCAATTTAGGAGGTATTACTATATGAGCAGAACTATAACTTTATGGTGCCTGTTAATGTCAACAAGTCCTCCAACTGCAACGACAAATGGGTTGTTTTGTTACTGCCAATCAAAATGATGTATATTAATGTTTTCAGGATGACAGTGTTTGTCAGGGACTTCCAAAACTTAAAGTGAAACTCTCGCCAAAATGCAACCTAGGCTTTTTTTGTGAAGGAACCTGAGTCAAACCTTCGTGTAAAAGCATAATTACGACGAAAAAGCCACTTTTAAGATTTACCATATTTTTGTTTTCGGGTCAAAATCATTTTCAATGGCATGCTAGGGGCAACTTGGTAGCATCAAAATCGCTATTTTTAAAACACTAAGAAGACTCGACACAACATGAAACTTTGCTCATAGTATCACCAGGGTCTCTACACATGAGCATTGAGAACATTGTTTGTGTACACAGAGTTTACTAAAAAGAAGGTTTTTGAACAACTCACGTTAGCAGTAGCAGTAGCCGTCCTGCCAGTCGAGAAGCATCGATCCCCGAGTGCGACGTAACTGGAGAAGAGTAAAGGTGGAAAGCTCCTAAAGCTTAGTTCCATATAAATGCATGGATAATTCGCTGTTTTGTCGTTAGCGAAAAACAAGGCCAGGTGATTCGTCAGAGAGTGAGGAAGGAAGTCGACGAACACGTCTAAACTAATGCGAATACAACTTTAAAGCATCACCTCGTCCACAAACATTTCAGCCTGAGTTGTGTCGGATTGATTTTCATCGGCCAATGGTGATTATTTAACAATGGAGACAACAACTCCCATAATCCCACACTACTTCACGACATATCAGACTACATCTTTTATTATAACTGTTTTGAGTGAAACCTAGCATTTAATACACGTTTTCAATGGCCACTCTTCTGATAACTTCTGTTTTGGTATCATTTTGTTATACATATGCTATAAAAACACAAATACCAACACATTGTGACAGGCAGCCATTGATAACTTAACAGCAACATGACCAGCAGAGCCCAGAGCTGTGCAGGTCAACTAATCTAATTACAGCTATGTAATAACAGCTGATGTAGGTCTGCTGTAGAAGAAAATCTCTCATTTTCTTCCAGCTCTGTCACTCTATAGCATTGTACTTGACATTAAAAACTGGTCATACATTTGCTAAAAATGATTGCAGGAGGTAATCACGAGCAGCAGCCACACAACAGATGCCACCTCTGGTGTAGACATGGAGTTAAAGGACAAAATAACGGAGCACTTCCTTTTTGTGGAAATGCATACTGTGGGGTCAATTACAATGTAATGCTACTTTAGCCTTTACTTCGAAAGATTACAGTAATTATGTGCACTGGCACAAGACTCCTCTTGTCAGGAAAATGTTCACACAGGTCAGTTTAAGTGTGTAACCACAGAAAGAAAGCTTCTTCTGTGGGGTTTAGGGCTGAATGATTTATCGTTTTCTGATCGAAATTGCGATTTCAGACAACGCGATCATGTGATCGCCAAAGCTGCGGTTTTTGCAGCGCTCCTGACTGACCCAGGATCTGTTGTGTCAACTATTTTACACATACATGCTGTCTTCCTACCATCCCGCCAAGCTCACCAATCAGAAGCGGCATGCTACTCGTAGACAGGTCACGCTAACCAATCAGTATTAACCTGCTCCTTAACGTGTTCTGAAATGGCTTCAGCTGGACCAGAAGCAGAGTTAGGGGGTTTAATCCCCAAGAAAAACAGCACGTCGGTCATTTGGGAGTATTTCGGGTTTGAGGCTGCAGACGTGCACCAGAAACAGGTACTGTGCAAAACCTGTCGCGCTAAAGTTGCAACATCCAGCGGAAACACAACCGATTTATACCGGAACTTCACAAATCACCACAGGCATTTGCATGATGAGCATGACGAAAAAGTCCGGTGAAAAGTCCGGTGAAAATGATACTCAGGCCCACTGTAGCAAACAGACTACAACTACAGCATCTTTTGCCAGTGTAACTCCGTATATAAATATCAAATATATAATATCCGTTAATAAATACATTTGGAAGCAATTTTTAACTTTAGTTTTCATCCTTGCATTAGAGTAATAGCATTTAATGTTTTAATGTTACTGTACATTGTGAATATTGCACTGAAGCTTGATTTGAAGGAAATCGTGAATCAAATCGAAATTGCAATATCTGCCAGGAAAAATCGCAATTAGATCTTTTCCTAAAATCGTTCAGCCCTAGTGGGGTTCATTCTATTTCCATTCAACCTAATGTTGAACTATGGGGAAATTCACCAGTAATGTGCTCTTTTGCAGTATAGAGGCAGACTTGTACACTATTTAATACTTCACTCTGATTGTGGCCTCAATGTCTTTTAGCTCTGTTGTAGAAACAGAGTATTTACTGGCCAGCTGAAACAACACAACAAGCCCGAGAGCCCAGCCAGCTGTTAGTTATGTCTACAAATGAACTACTGCCAAGAGTTGGCAGCAGACCTCAGTAAGTAACAGGGAGGGGAGGGTGACCCATTGCCCTACTGACAAACAGACATGAAGAAATACAAAGAAAATGTGGATACACATATTCTTCTCTTGCTCACACACTTTCTCAGACGTTAAGTATTACCATCTGTCATTAATCATCTCTCTTTGTCCGTTTCCTTCCTCTCCCCTCCTCTTATTTGTCCTTACTCACACATACCCAGACAAAACTAGTTTGAAAATAACTCTGACCGTGTACACTGAACTCCTTCAGTCCACTTTACTGGCTACCTGCCCTCTGCCCCAGGGGAGCATTCGCAACAACAGCAGCATTGAGATGGGCTGATAAACATCTGACACAACGGGGAGGGAGGTGAACAGTTGCCCTGTCTGTGCTCCTCTCCTGTTTGCAGCAACCAAAGAACAGAAAACAAATTGAGAGCTAACCCCATAAGAGCCTCCTTTTCTTGTACAATCATATCATAATGGATTATACTAACACACAACATACCTACTGCGACCTAAATGAAATTCTGACCAACCATTAATTGTGTTTTGCTATAGGGGACTGAACGGACGGCATGCAAATATCCTTATCAAAAGGAAAAGGACTCAATGCCCACAAGGCCAAACCAGAAAGGCAAAAAAAGGGTAATTGAACAATTGTGCATGTCTGAATTGAGCATATTGTGCCGAGCCTCAAAGACAGAACTACAGGAGGGCTGAGAGAGGACATTCATCATGTCGGTAGGCAAGGCTGAGCGCAGTTGGGAAAGGGAACAGTGGTGATAAGGCAACAAAGAAAGGATAGCAGCCAGGTTTCAGGTGTTGTTTCCCAGAGCTACATCAAAACACTGCAAGCCCTTTTACTGTGCACTGTACAGAGAACATAAATACTTTAATCGTAATTACAGTGTTAAGCTGAGTTAATGGCCTCTGGTAAAAAAGAAAAAAAAATCAATAGCAGAGCTGCAGTTAATGTAATTATGAGGCCCTCCCTGGTCCTGAGAGACATCTGGAAAAACAGAGCTAGCATCTGGGGCCCGATGAGGGGCTGTGATTACACTCTACAGCAGACAACCTAACTCAATCAATGAAGAACATGACCGGTCCGAGACACTCTTGTCTCGAACCGCAAGTGACAGAGAGGAAAGCTAAGTGACTACTCTTACAGTGCATTGGTTTGATGGTGTACTGTACCAACAGATAATATTTATCAAAGCTGCACAATTTCATATTCCTATATTCAAAATGGATCAAATGACTGTATGTGAAGGTGTTGCCGATAGCAACAGAGTTTTTAGCCTTTTTAGCCTCTTTAAGCTCATTGTTTTAGTTTTAACATCACTCTTATCAGCTTGGTTTGGATGACAAAGCTGTGATAAACCTACTGTCCACTACCAGCCCAGCACCAAACAGCAGACAGACAGTGTGAGCGGAAACCTGGTGAAGAAAGTTTAAGATTTGGCAGCTGAGGGGCTAGACATTTTGGATGCTAATGTTGATCTGTGTATGCTACAAATGTAAATTAGCAATTAGCTACCTTGTTAAACATAACTTATATTATGTCAGATGGCTAGAAAAAACATAAATACAGCTTTAACCATTGACCATTTTATTTCCCTCGGTCTCAGATCTGATAGATATGGTGATTGATGTTATTTATAGTTTTGCACTAAAGGAAGCAGAAGTAGTTCCCATAGCTACACTGTAAATGACATACAGTACCACGAAGATGGATATATCAGGGCTATGACTGCTATGGAAATGTCATATGGAGGCAAAAAGAAGTGAACATTGGTATAACACATCTAGCAAACGCATCTATTAAAGTCAGGGATGACCTGACAAGTATACTTGACAGATAACCTCCACCTGACAACAAGCCGTGGTCACACTCCTTAACTCAGACAACCAGGAGCCACCGTGTTTGTCACACTGGCTCTAATTGGCCCCAACGCCTGTTCATGGCCCATCACCCAACTGTGAAGTGTGCTGTCAGTTCCCTTAGCTCCTGTCACAGGATCAAGGTTAACGTGAAGGTTAAATCAGGGATGATGCTCAGGGCACATAATGTCTGTTGGTGCCAGTAAAATGTAAGATTTAATGAGCACTTTGTGTGAATGTGAATACTGATGTTCACAACTTATTTTACAGAACTCTGATGGCCTGAGATGGCCTGAGATTGAGTCATGTAATGCAGTATGACATACTGCAGCCTCCCGACTGGCCATTTTATCTTTTAAACCAAACCTCCCTCTATCAATCAACTGAAGGATATGTCATTTAAAGGCACAGTGTATAATTTTCTGCTGCAAGGAGTCTCTCTCACCCAAAACTAGAATGTGAGTAAAATTTCAAATTTCCCTCCTGGTCACTTTTTACACTATCTGCAGATTAAAAAAAATGTTGTCAGGCAGTCACTTCAATCAGATCCATCAATCAATCAATTTTTATTTGTATAGCACTAATTCACAACAAAAGTCTTCTCATGACACTTTCCAAATTGAGCAGGTCTAAACCATACTCCTTGATTCATTTATTTACAGAGACCCAACATTTCCCCGATGAGCAAGCACTTGGTGACAGTGGCGAGAAAAAAACGGTGGGCAGCCATCTACCTTGACCGGTTTGATGCCAAACAACACAACTTTTATGACCTTATGAGTAGAATCTTGACAGTCTCTGTGATAATGGATCACTCTATTATTTTATTTTACAAAGAAATGCCAAAACTCAAGTGTTTGTTATGAGTTATTGCATGAGACAGGAAAAATATCTCTTAGCTTTCTAAAGACAGTATAAGCAAAGCTTTGAGTACTTATTGGGTGGCCTTGTGAGGAGTGGAGCTGAATGTATATGAATAAGTACAACACACAGCAGTCCCGTTGAAAGATAATTAGATGCCATAGCACACACTTAATGAGCCATAGAGACAAAGAGGTAGTCAAGGTGAAGTTGCTGGGTTTTGCTATGGAGTGAATATGAAATAACTTCGCTTTTCTAGAGCATCATTGTGTGTACACTGGGACTTGAGGCAGTGGTTCATTTTGACATGGTATGTGTCACCTTAACAACACATGCTGTAATATTAGGGATATTTAAAGCAAATGACATTAAGACAACATGAAAATGGCATAGTTTAGAAATGAATAACTTCAATAATCAGCATGGCCGGAGTTCTTCTGACATACTCATGTTTTGTTACTTTTAAAGATCCAAAGAGTTTGGCCTAAGTAGTCAGTGTGCTCAAAATGAAATAGCTAATATCCACCTATGGAATGGGACAACCATTCAAAACCCTCATACGTCATCAGTTGTCGTCCATGTCTTATATAAACAGACTTGACATTTCCAACATGCCATCTTCAGCTGTGATGATTTCTCTTGCGTTCCCATGGCAATCCGGATATTATCACAACACCATTTACCATTTATCTTTGGAGATAGAAAAGCATGGAAAGCAATTTGTTCACAACTTCACACTATCAAGTCCATTAAGTCATCAAAAAACCTCAATTTGGATTGCCATGTAGTTCTCCTCCTCTATCCCAACAAGAATCAGGAAAAGCCTACATCAGGTGTGTAAGCGCAAAATGGACAGGTAAGACCAAATGGTCGGGGCAAGGGGTGTATTGGGATTGGGTCTTTCAGAACAATCCTAGAACCTCCTAGCCATCTGTAGGTGGGGATGCTTCTTTCTGCAGACATGGCAATGGTATGTGTAACTCTTCACACAGCCCTTTTGAGTGGAGTCAGCCCAGCGGGGCATCCAAGGCAGGGGGCTCTGGTAAAAAAAAATTAAAATGCAGTGTCGCTTGGCAAAAAAGGGAAACATGGCTCAACTTTTGCCACAACCAAATTCAACATCATCCAAACAAAAATACAAACACTCCTAATGTTTACCTTGTGACTGTTGCAGAGAGTTGTCCATCCCATTATTGAGATAATTGGGAATCTGGATAATCATGAATATCCTGACACGAGTGACTTGAAAAAGCTGTCTTGCTCAGTAACGTACAATCCTGTATTCCTATTCCTGATTTATATTTGAATTGCCACAAGGGGGAGCCTGCATCTTTTCAGTCATTTCAAAATGCCAAGCCTGTCACCATGGCTGAAGGCTCAGCTTGCCCATCGTAAATTTGATGGGTGTAGTTACTGAAGAACGACAGGGAGATTAGGTGCACACCTTTTTTTCATGCAGGGGGACCATGTGATTGATGATTACCTTATTCAGGATTGTTTTTCATGAAAAAGAACATACAATATAGAACATTTGTCTGCCCTATCTGTGATACAATAAAAATATTTGTTTCCTGACAACACGTAATGCAAAGTGACTCCAGTATGTTGTAATTCAGTTTTAAAAGTTATAAGCATACTTTGATGATAATCAGGATCCTACTGTAAAATTTTTGCCAGGATAATCGTGACATGAAATGTTCATATCTTCCCATACCTAGCTTAAAATTCAGGGACTGCTCCAACTCGACCTCCCGGATTGTTTCACTGGTACCTCGCACAACGCATTCTAACCGGTGCAGCCCCTGCGTTGTTATAACAGAGGGCCGAAGTCATGAAACTCACACAGCTCGACTAATTAGCTTCCTTTCCTGTATTGTTCTGAACTCTGCCCAGCATGCATTCTGTAGCATTTAGCAGCATCATTAGAATTAAGACAGGGGACAATGTATCAGAAAATTGCATACAATTAAACATGCAGTAATCATATATTAATACTAGAAAGGCCAAGCCATTTGAGGAGTTCATAGCCTCCAGCTGACAGCCAGTTAAAATCTTTACATGGCTTTCAAATCTAACAAAAAAAGCTTGTACAGAAATTGGATCTGAGAAATGCAAGCAGGGACGTTGTGAAAGCAGAATTTTTAAATAAAAAGAGACATCAATTGATTGTGGTTAAGCTTTTCTAGTTCCAGTTCAAATTAACAAGCAAGGTCATTTTCATGGCAACAATCAGCCTAAAATGCTGGATGTGTATTAGCATGTTAAATATCCACCCAGTGGATACATTAAACCTCTCTGAACACTCTGAAGGCTAAAACCATTATTTCTCAAACTGAAACAGCTGCATACTTTATTGAAATATAAACCTTAAAGAGACTTTTAGACATTTCAATGGTTTCAAGAACCTTCTGACTGTGTATATTTGTATTGTGGTGTATGATTTTGCTGTCTGAGGATGTGGAAAAAGGTGTGCAGAGTGTGATTTGCACTGGCCATCAGTCATCCTGGACTTTAGGCGTGAAGTGAAATGAGAGATGGCAACAAAGCCCTGCAGGACTGAGCCTTGGTCGTGGTCTGTCTCAGACATTCAGTTTCAGAAGGTCACACTTTGACAGATGAGGCTATGCTGTCTTTAGGGATACAAACACAATGGTGAACAGGACTGTACTGAGCACACATCAGATGTCAGACTGTGTGTGTGTGTGTTTGTGCAGACACACAACCACGCAGAAATGTGAAGTAAATATACACGTATAGTGTTTCAAGGCTGCACAGCTGCTCTAGCAGGATTTCCTCAGCACATGCCAAACAGGAAACACTACAGAGTCTGCTGGGTATACAGGCTCACATCACCCAAACACCACCACCTGTTCTCCGTCTCACTCTGTTGTTACATCCACTTCTCCTCTTCCACATCCTTACCCTCCTTTGACCTTAACTTTCGCTGAAGGTTTATTCAGTTTCCTGTGAGCTTCTCTAACTCTCTGCAGTGTCTCTGTCTTTCCCACACTCCACAGAGCCTTTGAAGGACAATTCATTTCCTGGTTCTGACTCATACGTCACCCCCCCCCTTCTCATCCTCTCTCTCCTCCCCCCTCACTCCCTTCATCCCTTCATCCTGCCAGCTGAAGTGGCTCCAAATCAGAGTGGTTTTCTTGGGATTTTCCTTCGCAAAAAAGGAGGCGGGCGCAGCTGGCCCCGGAGCTGCCAGTCATCGTCTGAGCTGACATCCCGTGCTGGATTAGAGCAGATTAACAGAACAAAGCTCATTATTGATTTTAATCACTATCAAAGTGGAGACACTGTGGGGCTGCAGCCAAGTTCAAACAAACTATCTCCTGGGGAAAATCGATGGAGGAACTGGGATAATAAAAGCTGTTGCCAGGAGAGTGCTTAAAAAGTGCCGTTCCCTCTAAACTTGTCTCTGTGAAGTCAGACTCTCAGAGGACTCGAGCCCTAATTAACACCTTGTCAGGTCTTCCGCCTGCAGTACGGCAATACATTTAGCTCAACTAGACATATCCGCAAGGGTTCGCCTCATCATTATGTGCAATGGATGGCATGTATTGCCCATTTCATTACATATCATCCCAGGGTGGCAGTGTAATCAAGGCTTTCATTAACATAAAGAGAGCTTACACTTCATCTAGTAACCCTCAACAGAAAATTTGCAATTACAATTAAATGTGCTCTTTAAGTACAATGCCAACATCCTGAGCTGTGTGTGTGAGATAGACTGAGGCAGGGAGATAAAGCTGCTCAGCAGCAGCAGCAGCCACTGCAGACTAATTGAATGATATGGTCAATTGTTTTGATGCTATTAATATTTAATATATGAAGATTACCCTGCTGGCACTTATTTAATAATGTACATGTTTGCTTAATGCTTTCCCCCCCTGCTTGTAATAGCTCAACACACTGTTACCTGTAACATTAGCTAGTGATTTTCATACTGTCTAATGTGAGGAAGCTTTTCTTGATTTAAAAAAAAAAGTGAAACAGTCCTATTTCTGAACAGATTATTTCTTCTTTTTATTATATATTTTTTCCTAGAAGCCATTTTCATTTTCTCTGTTTAAGAATTAGCTTTGCTGTTAAGAGATTATGTCCTACTGGATGAGGAAATTGCTTCCTTTATAGCTCTGCTTTCCATGAAATAATTATTAATGAGAGACACTATTTGAGGGTTTGATCCAGAACATGTAATTGCAACTTTTGTTTCCTGACAACACGTAATGCAAAGTGATTCCAGTATGTTGTAATTCAGTTTTAAAAGTTAAAAGGATACTTTGATGATAATCAGGTTAATACTGTAACATTTTTGCCAGGATAATTGAGACATGAAATGTTCATATCTTCCCATACCTAGCTTAAAATTCAGGGACCGCTTCAACTGGACTTCCCGGATTGTTTCACTGGTACCTCGCACAACGCATTCTAACCGGTGCAGCCCCTGCGTTGTTATAACAGAGGGCCAAAGTCATGAAACTCACACAGCTCAACTAATTAGCTACCTTTCCTGTATTGTTCTGAACTCTGCCCAGCATGCATTCTGTAGCATTTAGCAGCATCATTAGAATTAAGACAGGGGACAATGTATCAGAAAATTGCATACAATTAAACATGCAGTAATCATATATTAATACTAGAAAGGCAACAATGATCTTCTTAAAACACCACATGTCCAGATGTCAACAGCTGTAGTCAGCTAAAGGAAACGTTCACTCGGGCTCCATACAGCCCGTCCTGCAAAGCCAAGTGTGTAGAAGCCCTGAGATCACAAATTGATTTGAAAAGACATTATTTCCACCCTAGGGGGTGATGGGAGTGGGAGGGGGGGTAATGACTTAATTTTATTGAGTTTGCCAAACAGCTGTTACCTGCTAAAGGTACATCATAAGCCTGTGTCTGTACTCTCAAAGAAAAATGAATTATATTGTTAAGAAATGCCAGTCTGTGTCGTTTTCATATCTAAAAGTTTGACTGGGTCGGTCCAGCTGTACTGTACATCAACAAACTAGCGTTCCAGCCCAAATTTTTAAGCTAGATAGAAGTCAGGGATTAACTGAGAGCCATCACTGGCAGATAGTCTGTCATTTTTAATAACATCACATCAATATTTTAAGACATTTTAATTAGGACCCTGGCACACTTAAGCCCTGGTGAAACATTTTTCATCCACATGACTTTACAATTTCCTAAAAAATTCTTATTTTAGTCTCATCAAAAACTAAATTAGTCTAATATTATATGACACTAGTATCATTGTTATATCTCAAGATTATTGTGTAGCACTCACTAATGTGCAGGTTTCACAGTATTATTCTCTTTTGATGGAGTACCTGCACCCAAAAAGTACTGCCAGCTGCTATCGAAATTTGACTTGATTGGTTACAATTAGGGCTGGCAACAATATACTGACTTCAAATATTTTTGCCATATTTTTAGGCTATATCTGGATGTTTTGAAATGTCCTCAACAGAACTTCATAAATGTGGGGACTGGGTGACAAAATCAAATATCACTAAATTTTTATGTTGTCAATACTCTGACAAAATTGTCACTATAACTACTATTGGTACTTTGACGAAACATGAACACAATGAGATTTTTGATCAATAATCACCAGTGATGTGGATATAACAAGTGGGTAAAAACAAGTATTAGAACAAGTACAACCATCACTTTACTGTAATGAGCCTTTAAAACTAGGAAATGACAACGCTTAGATCTTCTAATCACATCTAAGAGGATATATGATATATATATCATGGTATAATATCATACTGATTTATTGCCCAGCACTAGTTATGTTTTCCTCCTATATATGACCACATTATCATGTGAACAACATTAAGTTCACATCAAAAAAACATGTAAGCTAGCTCCATTCTCTGGTAAGATCCAAAAACAACAAAACAAACAAAAAAAACTCCACAAATCTCATCACAGGGTACATTTAGTGTCTGCTCTGGAGCGCTCAGTCATGATCTTCCACCAGCAGATGGAGTTTGCCCACAGAGGACCCAATGTGTCATAACCTTCAATGTTTTTACTCAGGACTTAATAATTATTTGTCTTTTGGTTTTCCAGATCTTTTCAACGCCACACTGACCACATGTTGTGGTTGCATGTTGATTCCAATTAGTTATAACTAAAGTTAATGTAGTCCCTTTTCCAGTGTACACTCCAAACCTGCTATTTTAGTCAAAACTAAGAAACTGAGACACAGTTAATCTTTGCGTGATTGTGTTCGTGTATTCGTCATTACATCAGTGTGAACCAGCGTCAAGATGGCCAAACATGTGACTCACAGACGAACTGCCAGCACATCCCATGTCATCTGTCTGTTCTGGTTACTTCAGCCAGCACAGGCATGTCCAGCATTACATCAGCTGGCATTCCAGGACCCACCACTCACACACTCAACTACACACACACACACACACACACACACACACACACAGAGAGAGAGAGAGAGAGAGAGAGAGAGAGAGAGAGGCTTCCCTACTCTCATGCTCAGTCTATTCTGGGGATGTGTGTGTAGGTCAGCTCCCCCCAGCCCATTCCCAGCTCATTCTCATTCCATCCCTCGCTGCTCCTCCTCCGTCATGTCTGTTTAAACGACTCAAAGTGAATGAGTCACACTTTGTAAGAGCGGTCTATCAGTCTGACTTAGCACCTCTCAGATATGGCATTCACTAGAAAGTTTTTTTTCCCTGCTGAGAGGAGGAAAAGTGAGGAGGATGGACAGGAGAATATGCTGACGGCTCAAGGTTAGAAAAATGAACAAAAGATGAAGAAGCTTCCTCAGCAAATGTTACTGCAGTTTAATAACTACATTACTGTACGTACAATCCAATCAGTTTCTTTGAAAAAAACCTTAGATTAAATGATGGAAGCACTACTTTTAATATGTTTCAAGACAATGAGAAACAATATTAGAAATGAGAGTATCAGTGCCTTTATATTATTATTATTATTATTATTATTATTATTATTATTATTATTATTATCAAATAAAGATATTTATAATAATGTGGTACTTTTATTTTCAATACAAGACATTTTTGTCCTTAGAGGGGCTTAATTTAATGTGACAAGAAGATCATTAAATTATAAAATCCGTTATCTGACAAGGTATAAGGAGACATTTTGTGACATTTTCATCAGATACTGTATATTGCTGTGACAAAGGGAGTTCAAGAATAATGACGAGATCTCCTAATAATGCCATCATTTGTGGTGATAACACAGTATTTTAAAAACATAAACACATTTACATTTATCACAGTGAAAATATATTTTCCTCATAGTAAAGCAGTGCTTTGTTATGATATCAACCTACATTTTTTTTTATTATAGTGTGATACATTTCCTCCTTCTGACAAGTTACTTCAGGACTCCAGACTAACTCTTTACAATGGTGCACCGAACTTTTTCATTGCACCAGCACATAATTTAGCTGAAACCAATAATACATTTTAACTTCATTTCTACATACATTACATAAATGATTGTATGAAGGTTTCTTCATTGAAATCACAGCACGCACAACAAGGAATAACAATAACCTCAATTGTTAAATGAGGATTATGCATCTTTGGACCGTGACAGGTGGAACAGGCACTGCAACATTTGTTAATGCTGAAAAATAATCAATAGCCCGATTCAAAATGAAGAGAACTGTTTGAAGGTTGTGATGTCTCAAGATTTCTCTCATTCAGGTGCAAGGAATGCAGGAGCAGTACAGTGTGGTCTCACACATGCACACACACACAAACATGTATTGTACATGCCCAAGATGTACATAAAACCCTTCTAAACGCTGATGAAATAATCTGCAGAAAATATGTTTAGAGGCTATTTGTTTAAAGGAAACTGTCTACACAGTTTGTGTTTGTTAAAATATACTTTTACACCTTTTTTAAATCAGACCTGCTGAATATCAGGGCACTGGTGCAACCAATCGTAATGTTTAATTGGACTTGACAGATTATTGGGTGAATATGCGACCAACACACCCTGGTGCCCTGTACTTTGTTGTAATGACAGTAATACTACTATTTCAATGAGGTACTTTTCATCTTACAATGAGCTACTTTGTTGTAGTAATTGGGTTCATTTTTCATGACATGATACTTTTTCTCCAGATAACCAGAGGCTTTGTTGTAATAAGTCATAATTTCCCCTCATATTGACATCCTTCGTTGTGATAAAGATATTTTTTCACTGTGTGACAAAATACTTTTCTATGATAACAAGATAATCTTTTAATAAAAGTGTTAATTTTGATTTAAAAAATACTTTCAGCGATGTAAAAATCATGATTCTACTTTTAACAACATAATTTGAGGTGATAACATTACATTCTGAGATATTCTTCTGTCTCAGTGATGACTACTTCTAATGCTGACCTGCGTTGTGATAAAAGGTTATTTTTCATTAGAAGAGATTATTTTCTCCTAATGATGAGGTGCTATACAGGGAAAACAAGTTACTTTTATCATAAAACATACTTTTTCTCTTCGTAACAAGATGACTGAATGTGATGATCAGATAAGGAAAAGATGTAAACTTTTTTTTAATGATGAACAATGCTTTGTTGTAATAAAGATTAGAGCCTGACTAACGGTTGGCTGATATGCGCTGCTCTGAAGACTTTTTTTTTATAGATTATAATGCGGAAAAAGAAGCTTGGGGTAATTCTTAGTTATTAAATTCCCAGCAAAGTTTACTGTTGCATTGCATTGATCTCATTTTAGACAATAAACTTTATCGTTGAACTATAAATCATCCTGCCTCTTTCTTTGTCACCTGTGACATTTGAGGGTTCATCGCAAAAAATGTGTGTATATCAGCCGATATATCGACATCGAAATAGAAGTTGCCATCAGCATCGCTCCTCAAAATGGGCTCTCAAAAAGAGACTCTTTGTTTTTATTAGATATTTTTCATCCCTGTAAGGAAATGCTTTGCTGTGATAACAAACTTTTACTATTACCACTTTTGTTTAATATACCGTACATCATGTTCTATTACAAGCAGATATTTTTGCTCGTCCTGTCATGAGTGTAAAAGTGATGATCCTGGCCTTCGAACACCCTGCTTGTTCCTGGACATGTTCCAGTCCCGTCCCAGTGGAAGAAGCCCAGCAGATAAAATAAACTCAGTTTCCAGTAACATTCCCAGTGACTCCCCCATCAACAGAGAGACTGCCTCCCCAGAATGTGTCCCTCTTTCTCTGACCTACATTCAGACCAAACTCCAGCACGTCACTTGGCGCTCAACTGCTGGTTTAAAATAAACACAGACTCTGCCAGCTCGCCGTCCTCTAGTACAGAGTGTGGCTGCCTGTCCCACACTCAGTGTACTGTCACCACTCAACTGTGTATGTTTCTGTGTCCTCTCCATCTCATTCATCACCGCCTGTCTGTTTCATGTGTGCCACTATTGTCTCAGGGCTTCTTCTTCTTTTTCTGCCGGCCTACTTAACTGTTTGTGTCAGTCCCTCCATTTGTCTCCTCTTACTCCAACACGTCAATCTGTTTCCAAGCAACTGGAATTGCATGCATCCAGTATGTGAACGTTGCCTTTGACTGAAATACTCAGTGTGCCACTCGTTGAGGCGTCTTGCACTCACTCATCACTTTTGAAGTCACACACCTGCAGTGCAACACTTCCCACCTCCCTTCACAACAAACCAACAATCACTGTGACAAAGCCACAGTTAACATTTGACTAATACAGCCACGTGTCTGATTTACAACTCACAAAGCTCGTAGCAGACAGCTGTGGGGCGTACAGTGCACCGACGTTTGAAAGGTAAAGTAAGATTTAGGATCACATCTGCAGGTCACATCAATTTTGCTTTGGCACGTTCATGAGCTCCTGGCTCGGGACATCCCTGCCATCAGTTTGTAAGGCTGCGTAAGTATTCAAAATTCTTCTCATTGAGTAGGTAGTTGTATTTAAAAAAAGATTCTTTAAATGTGGAAGTTTATATTGCTTTATAAATTTGCTTCATAAATTTGTATGATCAAATTAGTGCTATTTAAAAAGATGGTGTAAGTTGAAGCAGCAAAGGCTGAGATATCCTGACATTTTGATTACGGATTAACATATATCGGTAGGCCCTTCCTTCTGGGTAAAATCTTTCAAACACATCCAATTCACAGGAGAAAGCTTCTCTTGAGCTTCAGTTGGAATAAGACATATATGTTTTGATAATAATGTGACGATTCACAAGAGGGTTATCAAAAAAATTTAAAAAAGAACCTCATGAAAATGAAATGTTACACCTCTTTTGAGCTGTGGTATGTGAGGTACATGAACATACGGGGTTGCTTTTCAGGAGTTTATAGGGATCCACCATTAACCAAGACATAGTAAAATAAACTGTTATTACAAATCATTACAAAATATATGAGGATGTCCACTTTGACTGTAGGCTCCCTAAATATATGCAATTCTACACTTTCACATTACAGCTAGAATAAATGTAATCGGTAGTCTAATGAGGATCTGTTTTTTAGGTTAGTGATCCCAGCTCTCATGAACGGGGGGGCATTCTGACACGTTCGCTCCACCACTGGGCTTCATGAGCATGTTAAGTGGTCCACTCGGGAGTCTCGACACGTCTCTGGCTAATGTGCACGCACCACACAGAGCTCCCCTTGATGTTATCACAGAACATCACAACCTCTGCTGGCCTTGAACCCTGTTCCACATGGCCTTCATGGGACTCAGCGCTCATTCTGATTAGCCGTGCTTCTCTTTGTGCCCTGAGGTGTGTCACACACACATCCCCTGTTCTCATTACAAAGGAGCAGTTAAGTAACTGAATCTATGATCCAAGAGCATGTCATATTTATCTCTCCTGAGGTAAATATGAAAAGCTCCACGTGCCACTGGTTAAAACCATGACTTCCCTTCTCAGTAGGAATGTTTTAAGAATAATAGGCGGAGACTCCTCGAGGTGTCTAAGAGTGTAAAAGAGAGCTCCAGCTCAGTCTGTTCCCGGGATCAGCTCGAGTTTATTGAGGTTGCTGTCTAAGACAATGCAATAAACTCTCTCGTAACAGAGTCTGCAAAACTCCAGTGGATTTCTTAAGCATTTTCGCTGATTGATGAAAGACATTTTTGGTAAAGTGTTGGAACAGGATCCAGGTTCTTCTGGCCCATTTTCTGGGCTCCTGTGACCCATCACATGTCAATCAATTATTGTGTTGAATAGAACATTAGCTCTCTTTTTCAGCATCAGTGATTCAGAGCTTTCTGTGTTCTCAACTGGCCTCACAAAATTATTTTTTAAAATAAGAGCTCAAAATTGTAGCTTTAGGGTGAGTGGGCTACCAGCTCCCATTAGTACTAGCACATCTCTTTCCTTAGGCGATCCACTCAATCCTTAATAAGCTTTCAACATGTGGAAACATTTAGTAGCCTTGAGGTTCTGTGGTACAGCACGGACTAAGCAAAATGTCCAGACAGAGCTAAGAGAGAAAAGGAATAGTTGGAGCTTTATGATATCAATTCACTCTACATTCTCTGCCTTCCAATGAAGTCCTCTCTCTCAGCTGGAAGACAGAGGAGGTTATCAATCTGTTGAGGCAGTTAAGATGGTAGGAGAGAAGGAATACTCACTGATTACGTTCCACCTGTAGCACCAGTTGGAGGTCGTGGGATGAGAGCACTATTTCCCCTCTGACTGGGTAATCTTCCTGTGGAGTTAAGAAGAGAGATCACATCAGGTCACAGCAGCAGGAGAACTCACCAGGAACACTTTGCTTAAAGTGCATTTAAAAGCATCAAAGTACATTCACAGCAGCGTTTTGACTGAGTGTTCAGCCTGTAGGTAACACAGTCAAGAAGCTGCCCGACGGCAGTTAATTTCAAGCAGAGAAGCCATGCACCCTGAGTGGAAAATATACACATCTGACACATCTATTCCCTAAAATGTATTTCAGAATAAATGCTTTTCATGAGACATGGGGATACATCGACATTTAAACTGCAACTTTTTTTTTTCACTCTTGAATAATAATTGTTTTCTAAAATTATTGGATGTATTTTTTGGTATGATGTCAGAAAACTATGAAACAATGCCTTCACAGTTTCTCAGAGCCCAAGATCACGTCTTACAATTTGTTGTTGTTTGTTCTGTCAAAGCAACGGTCCCAAACTCAAAGTTATTTAATTCGAGTATGCTATTAAGGGGAGACAAGCTGCAAAATTTTACAAGTTATTGGTAATTTTGCTTGAAAAAGTTAAAAAATGATAATGTATGACAATGATAAAGTAATGTAGATAAAACTAGTCAGCAGTCTGTGCTGCGCTTTGCTTTTCCACAGATAGGGTTTGCTGTTTGGTGCACCGCAGCTGACAAGAGTCTGAAACAACATAAACTCTTTACAAGCAGCGTGAAATCATTACACTTGTCTCAACTGTGAAAATCCTTTAAAGAAGAAGAGAGTGCTACTGTATGTCTCTGTCAGAGTGATCTGAAGTGACACTGCATGCCCGCTAGTCCTGCAACAGTATCAAAGAGACAGTTTCCTAAACCCTACAGTGTTGTCACATGCTAGGCGCTCAAAGACAGGGTGGTGTGTTTGGTGCTACTACGGGCATGTGGCCATCATGCCTGAGCTGTACCTCCCACACTGTGCGTTCTGTCACTCACTAAATGTCACAATCTCTCATGTTTTATTGCTCTCTACTTCTTACAATTCTAAGTTAGGGGTGACAGACTGTGGACGTCGTTTATCAGCTTTGCTTATGCAGTTTTTTAGATAAACCGTATAAATGCTCATTTACACATGTAGAATCTGATTAAGGCATTAAACATTGTAAGTTGTAGTCCCCTTATGCTACACAGAGGAGTGGAGTGTTGAAGATGAGTTGAGGAGTGTCACAGTCTGAGGAGTGAAGCTGCTCTGTAGCCTGGTGGTACAGACATCTCATTTCACTGATGTCACCGATGTTTCCAGTCAGAACGCTTACTAACCTATTTAAACTTCCTCTACGTACACTTTCATAAGCCCCAAAGCTTCAGTTTAGAGGAAATAAAAAACAGTCCCAAGGAACAAAGGTCGATGTAAAACTCAATGGTGCAAGGGTGCAAAATAAATTTTTTTGTCTAATGGCGAAATGGTTCAACTTTTACCAGCTGCTCAAACCAGCTGTTAAAGCAAATCTACCATCCACTTGCATATTTTAAAAGTTTAACTAGTGGTTGAAGTGAATTTTGTGCCCTATGTAGCTAATAAAGTCAGCTGTCTTAATCAAACTCTGAATGAAGAGAAATAATTTACTACATGAGATATAACCATCAAGTGGGATTAACCAAAGATGACAGGTCTTATCTGTATTCTGTCTATCTCCCACCTCTGAGCAAAGCACCAAACAAAACAACCCATTGTGAATTCAAGACCATTCGTTACCACATCATTAAACTCATCATTCCAACAACAAGTGACACATGCTCAGCAGATGCACTTTCACTTCTGTCTGCATAATTTTCAGCTGTTCAGTTGTGAAACTTCCCAAGCTCTGGCTGAACTTGGTCACGGCAGGGTCACAGTGGGTGGTGAGTGTGAAGTGTGACAACGTGGACAAGGTGAGAAGGGAGAGCACTGGTGAAAACCAGTAGTAATAGTGTGAGGATTTACATAGGAGTAGAAGGGATGGAGCTGAGGAAGTGTTGACTGTCAAGAACGCAATAAATTGGACAGAGTTTCTCACTGTGGAACCTAAAATCATGCCCAATAACACAACATTTGGCTGGGTTTGCTGAGGTATGAAAGTTGGCACCGATCGTTATCAGCAGGTATATGTTGTATAAAGTTTGATACAGATTTTCAGTGCCCTCTGGGTTTGACCAGCGCAATATATCTGTGAGGTCCTGCCAGCCAGCTGTCTGTGACTTGACCTAACCTAAAGTTATGATGTGTACATCCCGCCTCTTTGGTTCCACAATGTTGGCGTTCTGCATAAAATGACACACTCAGTTCAGTGTGAACAAACAAAGGCAGTGTAGAGATGAGCCTTCGTTGCTGCACTATTGTGTAATCTCTGTCTGAAAAGGGCTTTAGTCTGACAACTGCCAGCCAGCATTATTTGGTTTGAAGCATACTGAGGCCTTGAGACAGAGGGCCCTGCTATGGAACCTCATTGTACAAAGTTCACATTCGGAAAAGAAGGGGTTAAGATAAAAAAGTCTTGATTGGATTTTCTACTCATTCAAAATATCAAATGACCAGTATCTTTACCATATGGAAAATAATCTCCATTTCCTTTTCCACTTCACTGCCTCTGTCTATATCTCCAGGCTAACATCTCAGGGTCAATTCTTCAAAATGATTGGTTCAGAGGCTCTGCTTGCTGAGTTTGTTGTAGGGTATCTGCACATTTACTGATCAAAGGGCTTCTAAATCCCCATACTCCCTGAGTCACATTTGTCAATCTTTCACAGCAGCCATTGGTGTTTGTGCTCTGAGTGATTTGGGCTGCTGCTCCTGATTTCTTGAGCTATACAGCTTTAATCTTCACCCCCACTGGCTTAAAGAGCACGTACAACTTAAAGCTGCATCAAGTATACGCAAATTTAAACTGTGTGTAGTGACGTGCTTCACTGTCAGTCAATTTGGATTTTGTTAGAATATCACATCCTAAAGGGTAAGATACAGGAGGAAAAGGGGCTGGGGTGATGAGGAGGGATGGAGAGTTTGAGAAGTCACTGGATATAAGTTAGAAAAGTCCTGCTCAAGAGCTTCACTTGATGAAAACAGACAGTTGGAGAGACACAGAAAGAGAAACAGAAGGCCAAACAACAAAGAAAGAGGAAAAGACAAATCGATGGTGATAAACAACAGGAAAAGAGGGAGGAGGGAGCCTAAGACAGCACAAAAACGGAAGAGGACAGTTGTTGAATTCAGTTGTGCCACTGATGCTTATCAGCTTGGGGCTTGTGGATTGACATGGAGAGAGATGAAGACAGCAGCATCCATGCATCAGATGGAGCTCCCAGCCCGAGCCCTCTCTGTGCTCCAGTGATGCAGAGCAATCACACACTGTGCCAGAGGAGAGCTTATTAGATGGATCAAAGCTTGTCTAATCTACATGCTAAGAATATGATGAGAGGGCCCTGACAATCCTCCCTTTCCTCCTGAGAGGCAGTGATTATCATACAGGGGTTATGAACGGTAAACATACAAGGATGTGATGATGTATGCGCTCTTCAGATCTTTGATACGACTGTGGGTTGCCACAGTGACAATAAGTATGCTCTATTAAAGCTCATCTCATGCATTACAAGATGCCTGGCAATCCTCATTTAGTGACAGTTAATGTATGTTCATTTAATGAGACAAGAACGCACTTAAAGCTGCAATTTGGCACAATGGGTGCCCCAAAATGGCACCACAAGTCCTGACATAATTCTGGATTATTATAACTCTGGTATTCATTTTATTGTTTTTTATTGTAGTGAGCAAAGCAATACCTGACACCTGAGAGCATGGTGACATTAAACTCAGTGAAGTCAGATGTGGCAAGAAAAAAAGTAAGTCAGACGGTCAGACGGGTTGGACACAAGCCAACAAGAGTCTCTACAAGACTATTAAGATACAACGTGCTATTATGAGACGGGATAGGCCGGGGCTAGCTGGTTAGGATAGGATTAAGATGGAATTAAGAATGGGGACATCATCTTTGAAGCTATGGCACCTGTTGCTAGGAACATTTATCTGCAGCAAGCAAGCAGCATGGAGAAGGGCCAGAAAAGGTGTGAGGAGGTGGAGGTTTACAGGAGGAGGCAATCATGTCTGAGACCCGAGAGGGCTTGGAGAGCGAGGGCAGAGGAGGACGGAGTGCTGTTGAGGACATTGGAAGAGAATTGAGAGCTGGGGCAGGAAGGGCTGCTGCAGTTTACTGAGGATGAAGTCATTTTGTTGCAGAAGAAAGGGTTTCCATCCATGGAAAACTGTGACAAAGAAACAGCAAGAAATGGCAACAAGTGTGAAAGAGATTGACACAGCTGTACAGGTTGTTCTAAGTATGCTTAGAGAAATATCTTTTCGATCAAAGGTTTTCTTCATTTATCACCAGAAGTGTTGAGATAAATGTTCCTAGCAACAGGTACCATAGCTTCAAGAATTATCACCGTTTAGGGGAAACAGTGCTTCCCACCCACCAACATAAAACACACATGAACACAATGTCAGACTGAATAAGGAAGTGAAACAAATCAGCTATTCGGTCTGATTATCAGGTCATGATTCACTATTTCATGTCTTTATCGACAGGAGTAATGATTACTACAACCTTCCCCTGTGCCTTTGGGGTGACAAGGTATCGCTTCTTTGAATACCAGTAATATTCTATTGGTTTAACACCCACGATGAGAGAAGTGGAGCATTTATTGAAGTTCATCATTTTGCAAAGGAGATTCCTCACCACTAACTACACCTGAAACCTGACAGAATTTGGTAATGCAGGATTGAAACCCTAACGCTGCAAACCTGAAACACATTGACATTAGTTAAATCTTCTTAAACTATATGACAAAAGGTTAGTCTGTGTCATGTCTATTGCTGTAAAAAAAAGCAAATTTTCCGCCACATGTCTGCCAACAACCAAATATTGAAAACTAAATAAAAGAGAAAAATGTTCCAGGATGGAGCTTTCCAGTCACAGTGATGATTGACTGACTGACTGACTGACTGTGAGCCAATCACGTCTTCCTTCCTTTTTTGACCGTATTTCTTATCTGAGTGAAACTAGGCCATGAAATTCTTGAAGGAACCACAGGCATCTCCAGTGAAATTTCTCCCGATCAGTCAAGCAGCATGGAGAAGGGCCAGAAAAGGTGTGAGTGGATGGAGGTTTACAGGAGGAGGCAATCATGCCTGAGACCCGAGAGGGCTTAGAGAGCAAGGGCGGAGGAGGACGGAGGAGGACGGAGTGCTGCTGAGGACGGTGGAAGAGGTTTGAGAGTGGAGGCAGGAAGGGCTGCTGCAGTTTACTGAGGATGAAGTCGATTTGTTGCAGAAGAAAGGGTTGCCCTGAATAACCGCTTCCTCTTGTACTGTGCGAGTGTGTGCTCGTATATGACTCGCTAAATGACATGAAGAGCCTCTATAATTAATCTATGTCAATGCGCGTCAAAGCTGCTAAAATTAAACAAGTCTTGTTCTGAGAGGCAGAGGAGAGCAGTGTAGGGAGGTTGAGGCGGGGGGTGACTGGGTACGGGCACAGACAGCAAGGTACTTATTACTGTTCCCTTCAATCCTCCACTGATCCAGAGTGGGGTGTCCAGAGCTTGATCCGTCAGTGCAGAAAGGCCAGCAAGGTATCAGTATTTTCACAGAATACCCATTACTTGCTTTTTGTTGTCTCTGAGTACTCTTGTGATGATATTCGTCACCTCAGACACTTGGAACAATTTGACTGATGAGAAGTAGGGATGTAATGACACACAGAAGTCACTGTTCACCACTTACCACAATTTCTGGGGTCAGTTTGGAAGGAGTTTGGTACAACAGGGTAAAAGTGACAAAAATGAAACAGAAAAATTTGAATTACACTGCCCGGCCAAAAAAAAGTCAACTAACACAGCTAAGCAAATAGGTAAGAGCCTTCCATTGGATAATTACTGCAGTGATTGTAATGTTGCAGCTGACAACAAGTTATTTAACCCTAACTGATGCAGTGAGGGGCATATCCTGTGGTCGTGTCAAATTATTGGCCTGCATCAAGCAGAGAAAACAACTAAGGAGATTGTTGAAACTACTAAAATTGGGTTAAGAACTGTCCAACGCATTATTAAACCTGGAGGGACAGTGGTGAACCATCATCTTCGAGGAAGAAATGTGGTCAGAAAAAAATCAACAGTAGAACTCACGGCTATGTTTAATAGTGAAAGTAAGAGCATTTCCACACGCACAATGTGAAGAGAACTCAAGGGATTGGGACTAAACAGTTGTGTGGCCTCAAGAGAACCATTATCAGTGAGGCTAATCGGAAAAAAAGGTTTCAATTTGCTAGGGAGCATAAAGATTGGACTCTGGAGCAATGGAAAAAGGTCATGTGGTCTGAGGAGTCCAGATTTACTCTGTTCCAGAGTGATGGATAAGTGATGAAGGGTAAGAAGAGAGGCGGATGAAGTGATGCACCCATCATGCCTAGTGCCTACCGTACAAGCCTGTGTTATGTTATGGGGTTGATTCAGTTGGTCAGGTCTAGGTTCAGCAACGTTGGGTGCCCAAAACATGAGGTCAGCTGACTACCTGAATGTACTGACCAGGTTTTTCCATCAATGGATTGTTTTCTTCCCTGATGGCACGGGCACATTCCTAGATGACAATGCCACGATTCATCAGGCTCAAATTGTGAAAGAGTGGTTCAGAGAGCATTAGACATTATTTTCACACATGGATTGAATCCAGACCTTTACCCCATTGAGAATCTTTGGGATGTACTGGAGAAGACTTTACACAGTGACCCGACTCTCCCGTCATCAATACAAGATGTTGGTGAAAAATGAATGCAACTCTGGCAGGAAATAAATGTTGTGACATTGCATATGCTTGTCAAACAATGCCACGGCAAATGCATGCAAAAATTGTCCATCTAGTCCAACTTGAGATACTTAATACAGCCTGTAGGGTGCTTGGCAGGAAGCAAGCACTCTTGCATAGGTCAGATTTTAATGGCGGGCTGAAGAAGAAGAAAAAAACAAAAACAAATGGGCATGTGATTTAAATGCCAGTTGCTTCAGTAATGTCTTTGGCTCTGTCTGCTGTCACATCTAGAGACAGCTTAAAAACAGCTGTTGTTTTTTGCCTCGCTTCAGCAACTGACACGTCTGAGTGATGTTGTGGAAGGGCCCTGACAGAACAAACTAAGAACTAGCAGTGATGAAGGCTGACTATTGCTTTGACGCACATTACCTGCATCTCAGTCAAAAAGCTGCACTTGAACACACCACAAAGTCTACAGCCGACAGCCAACTAGCTCTGAGCCTGCATGAGAGGAAACAACTCTCCATACCATCGGTAGGTGGCAGTAGTTTAAGTTCTTCATTGGAAAGAGGAAACCGTAAGGCTCAGGACTGAGGATATACAATCTGTTCTAATGATGAAAGCTGTGTTTTTAGACACCACTGTCACAAACTGGCTCAGGGTTGTGACAAGGAGGGACCACACGCAAGAAATTTTTCGTAACACAACAGTAATGTATTAAACAAGGTGGACACAAATAATAAGACAACCCAAATACAAAGCCACAGGGTGGATGCCAGCGGTGAAAAGGGAGAGCGTGGAGGGCTGTCAGCCACCAGCTTATATACTCTGGCAGCCAGAACAGGTGAGCTGAATCAAGCCAATCCAGCAAAGTTATGTTCAAAGGCTGGATTTTAAATATTTTTTATTACTACAAATTATATTTAATCTAAGCTAAACTGAATTGTATCTAGTTGGCTTTGAACCACACTTAATGGTTGTGAAATGAATCTCAAATGAATGACATACAGTACATGACCCCCACTATCTATGGATTTACCTACTTATTACTTTCTCAATCATATTCATTATAATCATTATTTATGATGCTTATAATAATATATTAATTGATTTGTGGATGATGTAATGTTTAAAAAAGTTGAACTCCACGTTTGAGCAAAACCAGTAACACATCCTCGCTTCACTGTCCAACAAGCAGCCATCAGATAGCAGTGTCTGTTCTGAGTCAACAGCTGTGGTTGTTCTGATTCCAGCTTGTTCGAGAATGTGTTGATGTTTGTCAGGATCTCCTGGCTCTGATGCTACCTCATGCTGTGACAGACATGGTATCCAGGCTAATCACATGCATCACAGCACCCAGATCCACTCAATGAATTCACATTGTAGAATTTCCTATGCAACAACCAACAACAAGAACTAATGGCCTGGCCTTAATCGCTGCCAAATCCATCTAAGAAGGGATTCAGAAATGCATGTTATTGTGATCGCACAGCTGGATACTTGTGTCAAACAAAAGGGTGACAGAGGAGAGTTTTCTTATTAAAGCATGGCCAAGGACGAGTTTTTGGAAGGCTTTTCTTTGATTGTGGTGCTAACAGGCACCCTGCATTTATTTTGCAATTATTCTCAATTGAAACTTACCAGCATTTGTAATGGATGGAAAGACAGATATTTTATTGATCTCGAGGGGAATTGAAGATGAATATTTATTGTGAAAACAAGTGACAGCACCAGCTTTTCCAGTCTGTGTTAATTTTCTGTGATGACTTCGATGCAGGGGACAAAAAAGAAAGCGACAGATCAGTGATTGAAGAAAGGAGAGTTCAGGGACAAGTCTTTGCAAAGTGCTCTGAGAGAGAATTTATCACTGATTAAATCCTCCCGAAGCTATGATGGAATGAAGATAAGAATACATTCCAAGAACCTCAAACAAAGCTTCTCTTCTTTTGATGAGTTCACTCTCTGCCGCTGCTCTGACCATGACTGCACATAACTGTCCAGTCCATACAACAAAATTGCAGCTGGACATGACTGGCAGTGAGATTGCAACAAAATTGCTGGTGAGACTGAATTCCACAGTGCAGCTATTGTTGGACAGAACGATTTACAATTAAAGGTAACTGTATGAGTAAGATGTGAAAGAGCTTTTGTGATGCTGCTCTTATCCTGGACAACAATACAAGCCACCTGGGGAGGATACACACTCTGTTCACAAGGCCAACAATATATTACATTTGAAAACCAAAGTGGCGATTGAAGTCGCTGCAGTGTGCACAGACATCCAGTAGGTACTGTCAAAATGTACACTGATGCTTGCTACTGGTTAACAACATTTTACAGCCCATATTTACATTTCTTCTTAGGTGGCGACCTCTAGTGGCCAGAGTAATCATTACAGCAATGGAGGAAGTCAGGTGATATATGCTGCATTCCAGTTACATGGGAGACCACTCGCCCGAGTTGCTCTTACGCGAGAACGTGACGTCATTTCCTGGCTTGTAGCACAAATAGCGTTCCCGTTTGTCTCGCTACACGACGAGTCGGAAAAACATGGACGCCATCAGGGCAATAGCAGGCTAGTCATTGTTATTGTTACTGTTAGCTACATTAGCCTCTTTAGCAAACCAGCTCGAAAACAAAACATTTACATTGTATTGCACGCACAGCAAGACCGTGCAATGCATAAATTGGTGACCGGATTAAAGCAGCAATGTAATCAAATGTGTAAGAGCATTTAAAATCGACATTAAAACGACCAACTTGGTACAAATACAAAGAAAATACATCAATTATGGGCGCAGCCATCTTTGTTTGACGAGTCGTTTGTCTATCCTCGCTCAACTCGGTGTACTCGCAGGAGCACCGAGTCGGACAGTGGATATTCCGACCAAAAGGGGGCGTGCCTCGTGAAATGTCGCGAGACAGCTGCGAGATTTCCCACTTCGCAACTCGGGCGAGTGGTCTCCCATGTAACTGGAATGCAGCATTAGTATAAAAAAGCACAAAGTCCACATAAGGAGGGTGTGGGATGGGTAGTTGGGTTATAAAAGCATAGGACTTCCACCAAGGAGACCACTGTTCCCCCCCTGTAGATCCCACAGCATCATTATCAAGCGCCAGCCTCCAGGTCTCAGAATTGAAGCCTATGCAGAAGTATTTAATTTACTAATTTGCAATGCCTGTCCCTAGATTAAAAAGTTACATATATAATATATGCATATTAGTAACTGAACTAACATAATTATCGTAGTTATTTCAACCCAACAAATGATGTTCCCTGAAACCTAACCAAGTAGGTGATTTTCTTTTTATTTGATAAAACAGCTGAAGAGAGACAAGAAATGTGATGAGAGAAAAGTGGGAGGACGTGCAGTAAAGAGCCGCAGGTCAGATTGGAACCCTGGGCTGCGGCGAGGACACAGCTCTGAGACATTATGTCAAAAACAGTCTGCGATGTCAAGATCATGGCTAAAATCCTGTGGTGTGAACTTGGCATAACCAAACCTATTCAGTCGTTTGACTCTTATTTTGACACTGGCAAAACTTGATGTGTCACAGTTGTCCTGATGGATTGTGGTGCCACATCACTGTCAGTCATGTGCTCTCATTATGATCTTCACATGCCACACAAGTGGTAAAATATTGAATTACCGGTCCGGTATTTGGCTTAATATTAATCCGGGTTGAATTTTTTTATATGGGATACCCCTAGTTCTTAGTAAACAGGGAAATGACCATGACTATGATTATTAAATGTTTGAACCAAATTCTTAATAGCTGTAACTCTACTGTCACCGACTCATTTACAAAAAAGACCAGAATAAGCAGCTGCTCAGCATCTGACAATTTTGCTCCTGATCCTACCTCTCCGGATAAGAAATGTCCCAGTAGTCAAGTTTGGAATGTACAGAATCCTGCAGCTATCATAGTTTTTTAATAATGACACATGCATAAAATACATGGGAGTCAACCAAAATGGAGGGTTTGAAATACAATGCAATGGAATACAACATACCAAGTTAATTGTCTGACTTTTTGTTTGTGTTTGCGTTTTGTTTTTGGATGGAGAAAGATTCCTAATAACCACAGTAACTCACTTTGAAAGATTACCAAACCAGCTGGCACACATTCACCCCCTCGTCCATCCTCATCTGTTGCCAGAAGACAATAATCTCTCTCGCTCACCATTGGGATTATTTCCACTACCAGTCCTTCACTGCAATTCCACCTTTCTGCTGTGGATGGACAAATCTCTGCTACAATGAGTATTTGCACCCCTCACTGCGTAGTCAACAACCTTTGAGAATGTCACATTTGATTGTGAAATTAGTAAACCAACAGCTTTACTCTCCCAACTACTCTGTCATCAGACACACAACCCACTACCACTGACATGGCATTTAAATGACATCAAACACAGCTGGGAACTAAGTGTGAATTCCATCAAATAAAGAGGTGTTTGACTCGTCATATCTCGTGTGTCAGAAGTCCTAAGCAACAATCATAAAAGGAAAATAGGAAAAGTCAAGGCATCGTATGTCCCTGAACTCCACAAAGGACAAAGATGAAAGACTGATCCCAGTTCATCATTAGCATATTAACTCATAGTGTTTACAAGAAAACAACTGATTTGTGACCAGATCTTTCATATGCAGCTGCATTGTAAAGTCAGTTTACCAGGGTTGTTCAGTTCAAATCTAAATCATCTAAACAACTTTAGTTCAAAACCTGGGAGTCAGAACTATAATTTTATACAAACAATTTCCATACAAATCGAAGTCATTGGAGCCTGCTAAGGCATACGTTTTCTTGCCTCTTCCTTTTGATACCCCACTTCCTCTGTGGCTCAGCACGTAATATTTCACTGGGCAACTTCACAGCATGTTGCCTCTTTTAAGGAAAATGAAAAACACTTTTTACACTACTAATGGCCCTGAAAAAACAATACCACCTCCGAAGAAACAACAAATATACCCAATTAGAGGTGAAGGAGCCATCAAAGGAAGACGCAACCAGACAGTTTGGATTTACTTAGTCACCTACAACTTGTGCCAAATCATCTAAACCACAGTCACTCTGTACTTTGGGCCAAAAAACGTCACTTCTTCACACAGCTGAGAGCATTCAAGGAAGATACTGAGGCCCAATGGTAAAAGAATCTCTTGCAGAAGTGATAGGGACTTGCGCATACTGCACAAAAAAACAAAAAATACAAACGCACAAATATAATCATTCTGGCAAAGTGCATTATCTCTTGCATTAGGACTTCAGTTGCTTGTGTTTGTGTACTCAGCTACCTGAGCATGATGAATAAAGAAGTTAAGATGAACTCCTTAAGGGTAATTTGTCAGCTAAGAAGTGAGTCGCTCCTTATTCATAGAGCTTAGCATCTTGCCCCACTCTTCAGCAGCATGAAATGTTTTAGGAAATGGATGTGGGTGGTTGGCTGGATGAATGCTGATATGAGAAATGGTTTCTCGTTTGCAACTTTGGTATTTTATCTTTGCTGGAAAGCTCCTGTGTTTACCTATTTAATATTCACCTGGAGCCAGGCACCATAAACAGTGCTGCTCAAAATCCATTTAAAAATAAAAAGCCTGTTAGGAGAACTAAGTGTGAGCAATTGACAGAGCATTCTGCATGCAGGCTAATATGAAAATATCAGCTCTGTCCTTTGGCCTGTCCACTTTTTCTAAATAAACCTCTCTACTTTTGCCTCTAACAAATTTACTGATCAATAATGTGGGCTACTTACAGGGAACTGCATTACCAGCCGCAACCAAAACCCCAAAGATAGACAGGTTTTTAATTTTACTCAGCAGTAATGGTCTTAAGTGAGCAAGCAGCAAGTTTGGCTTGGGATAGTTGTTCCTCAGATCCAGGATGAGACAACAGGTGTGTTTTTTATATGCTGAGGTATAAGCAGATTAAGATAAACATAATAGTGAGAAAAATACATAGGATTCCCTGGTCTTTTATGAAATATCTATTTGAAGGTAAGTAGTGCCACTTTTACAAAATTGGCTTATTCTAATGTATAATAGAAAATGAATATCTTCATGAAACAAAGAATTGTTTCATATCGTATCAAAACCGGATCGAATTGTACCGAATAGTTCCATAATAAAAAGTATTGTCCCTGAATCGTATCGTAGCCCATGTATCTAGAGACGTATCGGCTGCTCTGTGTACCACTTGGTGCTGAGCAGGTACAGTGGGTACAGTGGGTGAATTAGGTCCTGTGGGTTACTAGGAACAGAGAGAACCAGAGAAGACCTCTAGAGCTCATCACTTAAAACAACTTCTTCCTCATTATACGCAGCAATGTAAGTCCTTGTCAAGGCAGTGTGTATATAAAACTGATATAGTCTGCTTCAGCAAACGCTGCTTGTAAAAGGCAGTACAAAAAAACACTCAATTATTGAGCTAAAAATTCTTGCTGTGTAGAACAAGAAAGATTCAGACTACAGTCTGGATTCGAAATATTTCTATTTCACAGTATATTACAGGGCTGAACAGACAGTAAAGAAAGAAAGAAAAGTGCAAACATTTCAGTCCATGTTGGACGTTCTTCAGTGCAGAATGAGGCATTGTGGGTCACCCTATGTATGGGTTATCGTACAGGTCCACGTAGTCAGTCATCTAGGGCTTGATTAAACACACATGAAGCCAAATACCCGCAGGTCACATCGTTACAAACACAACAAACAATACAACTCCACAGCACTGACGTAGGCTAAATTCCAATTAGGCCCTACACCCTCCTCCTACCCACTCTCACTCTGTTTGCCCGTTTGTGTGGAGTGACCGCCATGTTGTCATTCCAAAGCAGTCTGCCATAAGCCCTCTAACACTGAGTCTGGACTGATGAAGTTTTACAAACCATAAAGATGTTTAAAAAAGTAAATAAATAAAAGTTACAGTGCAGTTCATGATATAAAAACTGCCACTTTGGGATTGTAGGATGGGTCGCTGCCACATTAAAGAGTCATTTTCACCTGAAGCTAACATCTGCAGCCATAAATAATAACTGTTACAGCAAGCCCAGCTAATCTGCCAAGATCTGAGGAGGTGCTGTCAACTTTGCTGTCCAACTCTGAGAGGTGTGTGCAGCAGAGTCAATAAATGCCTTATCTTAAAGCTGCCATGTGAAAACAATATTATTGTAGATTACAACAAATGTGTAAGGCACTGCAGATGGATAAATGTTTTGAAAAGATGCAGCTTTTATTTTGTAGACTGCTGTACATTGGAAGATTATTGGAAGGCTCCAGAATGGAGCCCTGGGGTGATCCGCTTGTCATTTTCATCTGCTCAGATGTGTAATTACCTATAGACACAAAGTAGTCTCTATCATTTAGATAGGATTTAAACACATTTAGTGCTTCCAGTTGGTCCAGTAGTGTATTGTGGTCAGCTTTTTCAATGATTTTACTTAAAATAGGGAGGTTCGATATAGGCCTATAATTATCCATCACAGATGTGTCTAGATTGTTCTTCTTCAGGAGTGGTTTAATAATTTCCATGGCTTGGGGGACACCTGAGACACCTGAGAGAAGAGACATATTGACAATCTGGAGCAGATCTGGAGTCATGCAATCTGAAACTTTTTGAAGAACCCTGCTGGTAATATATCAAGGCAGCAGGAGGAAGATTTCAATTGTTGTATGATGTCTTGCAGGTTTTTGTGATTCATTGGATCGTATTGTGTTATGGTATTTGAGTTGGTTTTAAGTGGACACACAGACAACACATACTGTGCTGTGAAGAAAAACGTTACACATGTCATTTTGATTCGATTTGTTTGACTGTTTTGTGTCATTTCAGCGACTGTAGAAAAAAACGAGGACCTAATCCGATTAAAAATGGCAAACGAAAAAATGTCCAACAATAAAAATGCGACAAAAGAAGGGTGTGAGTGAGATTTCATTATTCAATCAATTATTTTCCTTTCACACAAGCTTACTGTGAAATCAGAATCAGAAATAGACAATAAGCTCCATTAAATAAAATAAAAATGGAATTAAAAGAATAAAATAGAAAACAATATAAAATATATGCTGTTATATAATAATATATAGAGAATAATAATTAGAAAAATTGGCATCATAAGTTCCTGTGTCCATATGAGAAAGCGAGGGCTTCCCAAAGCTTGCAAGTGTATTTATACCCTCCCTTGTAATGAAGAGACACCCCCAGCCCCGTACAAAGTAGGAGTGTGTAGGGATCGGATTGGAATTGTGCGTACACATTTGCCTGTACACTGCAAATTGGACCAACAAGTACAGACAGACAATATGAGTAAGTGACATAAATATTAGGGTAATAGTGGGAGCAATGGAGTAATCACATTTGGAATGGTTGTGTCAGTGCCACAGAATGGCAGATCTGTGACAAGTGTCTTGCAACAGCTGAATTAAGTTTAGTACAGCAGATATCACTTTACGTTCATTGATGCGGAATCTAAGGTGTCTCGTTGTTTTTCCTACATACTGAATGTCACATGCTAGAAGGTACATTTGTGAAGCATGTGTACCAACAACTCTTGCTCCCGAATGGAAAAAGGCAATTTCTCTGCCATCTACCCTGGGCCTCCCATCCTCCATGAGAAGTCATACATTTATAATAAGACAGAGCTGACCTACAGAATGTGGACATATCTTTAAAGCTTCCCTCCAGGGTCAAGTATTCAAGGGAAGAGTTTCCATAAGAAACTTTTAAACACTGAGGTGTTCTCCACTAGCACTGAATGTACCAGAAGAGCAGAGATGCTGAATTTTCAAAAAGAAAGAAATGAAAGGATGCTGTGAGAAGGCGTATAAAAAATGAGGGCCTTAGATACTGGACGAGTGAAGATGGTACTGTACAGCTAACCATCTACTCCTTCCACCTGCAGCTTCACATCCCTGGTGAGCCTTTCCACTTTCATTTCTAAACGAGTCACCCCGAGGGCTGTGATGAGGGATTCAGAGGGGAGCTGAAGCCCCTTGGGGATTTGATCTAGCATGAGGTAATGAGCACTGGCATGGTTAAGGAGTCAGCTGAGCCCTTATCAGAGAGTGGCAGGCTCAATTCCCAGGTGCTGACACTATGGCATGTAAAGGCGAGGAACCCCGGCTCGCAGATTGCTTTTGGGGCCACAAGGAAGTCCATCTCCATCCCGTCCCACTCACTTTGCACCGTGTCCAGATGGATGGCACAAACAACACTCAGCTCACTAATTGTACTTGATGCCAACAGGCAATTAGACCTTCCTACTAGTATCCAAAACCCAACGATGGGATTACACTTATACACTCCAACAGACAGGTGGTATACACAAAGAGATGATGAAAATGGATTTAGGGTTACAATTTAGACAACAGACACATAGAAGAGAGCACTTTATTCTCTCTGTCTGCTCATATCAGTAGGCCTGGATTCATACAGCTGCTTTTACCCCATTGGACCTGGACTGGTGTTACTTTTCAGCTGTGTGTGTATTGTTTTTTTAAACTTTTGGTAAGGCTTAAAGGAACTGTCTCAAATGATTGCTTGTAGCTTTGATCAAGAATGGTTATGATAAGCATTATAGGAATTCTGGGATAACCTAAGTTAAAAAGAATTACAAATATAAGTTGATGGGACGAAGCTAGATTTGTGAATTACATTTCTATAGGAGTCCTGTTTTAGCCGGCTCTAGAAAAAAGGAAGTGATACAATGTGGATGTAAACACTTTTAAGTGAGAGTCAGCATTTAAACCACATTGACATTGTTTCATTTCACATTCATTGTGTTGGAGTGTAAGCCAACTGATAACATGTTGCTGTTCAAATGTCTAATTTCTGGCAATGTGACCCCAGTGTCAACAGTCATGGTGGAATTAATGCAGTTCAATACAAATCATGGTCAGCATGCTTTCTCTGTGATATGGGTCATTATGGGTAAGCATCTTTCCAAAAACATTATACACAGAATGGCTGACAGCGGTACTTGTAAGTACCCCTCAGCAGCCTGAAATCCTGCATGAATTCTGATTCCGAGAACCTTCCTAGTAACAAAGCCACCACTCATGGATCCTAGATCTCCCATCCAAGAATCACTCTGCGCAGAAGTGGCTGTCACTGTGCCATAAAAAGCAAAGAGTCTTGGCTCTCATTCCCTCATTATCATTTTTGTAACAAATTCACAGGACTGACTGCACATTAAACAGCACCATATGTCATATGAAAATATCCTCCACTATATTTGTGTTCCTGTGCATGATCATTCAGAGCGTTGTTCTTTTATGCATGTATGTCAGTTTAGAAATGTGATTTGTTTAGACTGGCTAATGGTAAAAAATCTGACCTCACAATATTTTGGAGCTGAGCGTGTTGCGGTGTGAGTGCTCTCAGAATGCATGCCCTGATGAGCACAGAGAAAGAGACAGAGTTGTTTTTCTTTTTAAAAATGCTCTGAATTGCATGACTGTGATTACATTTCTCCATTATCAGCTCCTCTATAACCTTAGTCATGCTTGTTGTTGTTCTCTGCTACACTTTCCCAGCCCTCATGATATAATCTGATTTACCATGGCACCTGGCCCAGACAAAAGTTATTTGAGCCAGTGTGTGCTTGAATTGACCACATTCAGATGATTATGAATGGCCCGGGAGTCAAAACTAGGCCCCTGATTCACTGAACACATAAGTTATTTTGTCATACACACAAGTGAAGTGATTTGCATTAAATGTCAAAGACCTCACCCTTTTTTCCTTGACACCACTGTCTAATCATTAGCAACTGAGCAGCGTTCACAGGATGACTGTGAGTATCGTTTAAAGGCATAGGGAGGTTTTTAAAATGTTCTCTGCTCTAAAGTGAATAACATGCCAAATATCAGCGGAGTGAATGTACAACTGTGCCAACCACCCCAGTTCTACATCTCTAAGCCAGTTAAAAATGAAAACTAATCTTTTTCTCTTTGTTTTAGCATTTCATCCACAGTAAGCCAACTTTTTTTATACTCAGGAATGAAACTATTCCAAAATGCTAAATAACTGATAATAGCAATTGTCTCATTTTAGTAAGGAGGGAGAAAACATCATCAAAAGAAGATAAAGGACAAGATAATTAGCGCTTTTACTATAGATTAGGCATTTCAGTGTGAGCGAAGCCAAAACAACCTGAAAAAATAAGTTTTTTTCACACGTGAAATGTGTTTTCAGATTAAACCATCTGATTGATTAATTGACAGATGGCCAATTAATCATTCAGTTGATATTAATTAAACTAATAAGAAATTTTCATAATAACATAAACAAGAGTTTTATAAAATCTGTCCAATACTGATCCTGACTAAAATATCTCAACTCACTTTTAGATTGTCATGAAAATTTGACATTCAAGGTCCCCAGAGGATGAATTCTGACTTTGGTGATCACCTGAAGTTGCCTTTAGTGCCACCACGAGAGCTACATTTCTGTTTCTAAGTAAAGTGTCTCAACAACTATTGGATGGTTCGCTATGAAATTTAATTCAAACATTCACATTTCAATTGGGATGAATTACAGAACTTTGGTGATTCTCATCTGGCACCACCATCATGTCAACGTTTACATCTGTCATTTTAGTACTTTATTACTAACATCAAATCAAGTGTCTTCCAAAAATCTGAGCAAAGTTGGGTTTTTATTACAGAAACAAATGCTGTATTTTATTCAAGCGACACTTTTTATCAGTAATTGATCATGGTGATACTACTACTTGATATTTATTATTATTTATATTTATTTATGACATCAGTGAAGTGAGATGTCTGCACAGAGCCCAAAGATACTAAAAGACAACAGCCACCCAGCCACAGTCTGTTCACCCTGCTGCCATCTGACAACAGATACAGAAGTATCTGCTGCTGTACCACCAGACTACAGAGCAGCTTCACTCCTCAGACTGTGAGACTGTTGAACTTCTCATAAAAATATTATTTTTTTTGTCTTATGAAGCATAAAGAGACTTCATTTTATTCTCCAAACCGGGTGCTGTAACATTACTATGAAATGAACCTTTGAACCTTTATGTTTTTTCCTTTGTATGAAACTTTTTATGCTGCTGTCTTGGCCAGGACACCCTTGTAAAAGAGATTTAGATTTTCAATGGGAATATTCCTGGTAAAATAAAGTTTAAATAAAAACAAATGTTAAACTTCTTGTGAGTGTACAACATGCAGCCTCACATAGTTCAGTCAGGACCACTTTGTCAAAATAATCTTTATTTACTTGCACAAGTTTCATTTGGCGGTATGGTACTGTTCTGGGACCCCCTGCTCTTCCACGCGCTTGCGTGGAAAGCCTGAGGCAGGAAGAGCACACCTTCCTGCCCTTCATGAGCCATCATGAACGGCATAAGCAGGGAGCACAGCAGCAAAGAAAAACCCAGACAGAGCAAAGCAACCGACAAGATACAATGGTAATATTCATAACAGATGACAGGAGGCGCTGGGGTGGAGGTGGGTTGCAAAGAGCCAGCAGAGGAAGCAGCAAGTGAGGTCGGGCTAGAGCAGTTTAAATAGTGCGCTCTGAATGCAATTTCCCAATAGGAAGCTGGCACGGGGAGTCAGCTGAGCCATCAGCTGATCTGCTCCGTGTTGACAGCTACGCTGTTGAAGCTGATTTAGCGCTTGACGTCGTGGCCTGCCAGAACTAACGCTACGCTTGATTTACCAACATGGCTGTCTGTAGACACTTAAGTCTATCAAGTTAGTTTTTGCTACATATAGGCCATTACAAATCGGGGATAACGAACAGGATGAAATTAAAAAAACCTACAGAGGAATTTTCTCTCTTTTGTTGGAGCAAATTGGCAAAAAATTCACAGGTGCCAGCCCCTTAAAGGGGAGTATTTTTCCAGTTTTCTCTGACTTCTATAGTAAACTGTTGGTCGCACCATACAAGACACTTAAAGATGTCATTTTATGCCCTGGGCATTTTGACAATTTGTGAACTTTTTTAAACCAAATAAAAAAAGAAATGAATTAAATTAGAGGAAATAATCAGTAAGTGGTGATGAAAATAATCATTGTTTGCAGCCCTGGTGCGGATGTAGATTAAAATGTTCATTACTCCTTGATGCTGAGCTCTTTCCTGCCTCCGACTCTGACCCTGACTGAGCACAAAGACTTAGTCATCTCCAGGCAGAGAGACACATGAACGCAGAGAGAGAGAGGGAGAGAGAGAGAGAGAGAGAGAGAGAGGCTGTCAGACAGCATAAACATTGACTTATGAAAACCCTCTCCAGATGCAAGAGCTATGCTACATTAGACATTTAGCTGTGGACACCGCCCAGTTTCTCTTCCTGGTTAATACACATCCATACATCAGACTGTAATACAAGTCACCCATCCACCATCCATTTCTATTATAGTCAGTAACAGGCAGACAAAAGAAAGCCATGTTTTTGAGACGTCGCTGCTCCTCCACCCACCCTCCTCTGTCTGCACGTTGCCTGCATCACTCTCTAATGATAATAGCCTGTTTGGGTATTCTCTGTCTGCCAGGAACTTATAAGACTTCAAGCTGAACCCAAGATTGTTATGGCCCTTTTTATTTGCCTCCGCTCCCTTTTACTTTCTGCTCGTCACGTTATTACTCAGGCTTAGAGGCGGGGGACCACATTGTCGCTGCTTTCATTATTTTACGGTTTTACTGTTTCGTATAGATTTTTTGCTGCAGAAGCTAAAAAAAAAAAAAGTAGGTCAAGAAACTTTAATGTTAATGTTAATAGTATATCCAATTCTGTGGCTGGGATGGATTTGCATTACATTAGGCAGCAGGTAAAATGGTAAAAAGTTACAACCTCTATTTTGCAGAACAGGAAAAAAAGAGAGAGAACATGATGTATAGCAATCTTCAGTGCCAGCAAAGCAGGAATTTTATTTATTACATCTTTTCATTTCCGTGCTTTTCTCCCTGGCTGGCTACAAACCTCCCCCTGTTCTAACTTTTATACATAAACACTGGGCCTTCGCAGAAATAGAAAGAAAATAGAAAGAGGAAGAGAAAAAAAAGGGAGGGGGGAATTGGAGACATAAAGAAAAGAGAGAAGGGTGAGGACAAAGAGGAAAAATAGAAGATGGCGAGGCAAGAGAAGAGAAGTGAGAGCAGTAAAAAATCAGACCTGTACATCACGAGAGGTGAGAAAATCAAGGAGGAAAAAAAGAGAGAAAGAGGACGTTTCTTGGCTCACATTCCTCCTCCCCTCGTGTGCAGGCCATCTTAATGAGAGCCACATTTAGGTCAGCGGCGGTTGGCTCTCTCTCTTCTTCTTTTCCCTCACCACCCCCACCCCCAGAGAGAACGATAAAACCCAGCACTGTGTGGTTTGGCTATGAAATTACAGTGATTCAACACAAGTTACAGAGAAAAAAAACAGAAAAAGAAGAAGCAGCGTTTTTAAGTGCATGCTGAAAGTAGGTTTTGTTGGTGGTTTTAATGCTGCTGGTCGTGATGGTGGTGTGTGTGTGTGTGTGTGTGTGTGTGTGTGTGTGTGTGTGTGTGTGTGTGTGTGTATGTGTGCGTGTGTGTAGTGAGGGTTGAAATCACTATGATTCTTCTCCACAGAAAGGACACTTGTAAACAAGACACCCTTGTGCCCACTTGAGCAAATTCTCAGACTCTCAACCTATACTTAAGAAGCAAGCAGACAAAGAAAGACCAAAGAAACCACTCAGATACAAGACGACACTTGTCCTTCTGCATCATCACATTTTTATAGTCTTTCCACTTTCTGAAGCTATGGAAACAAAGCACAAGAGCAACATATTCCTCATTGGAGCTATTTTTTTTTTAAAAAAAGGAAGGCGTGAGTTTAAGAAATGGATACATTTGCTGATGAATGTACCCTCGGAGGTTAGTCTGGGCAGACTGGCTGATGCCCTACCAATAATAGATGAGTATGGGTGGGAAGGGAGCATGTGGAGAGCTTCCTGATTGGAGAAGTGTGCTACATGAAGGAAGGAGAGAAAGTAGGGATATAGGGTGTAAAATAACAAAAAAAAAAAGAATGACGGAAAGAGTAACAGAGGAGGGGATTGAATTCACAGCGTGCTTTTGGAAAAAATGTTCAGTCCTTTTGTTTGATCTTTGGAAACACACCAGTATAAGAGTAATGCAAGTCCTCTACAAAGCCTGTACGAGTACTACACTTACTCTACTGGCCTTTTTCCATACAGCTGGAATACAAAAGACTTATCGAGGCATTTGGAGACCCATTCATAATTCACATTACACATTCACATATTAAACAGATAAATTAGACGTTATGAGACCAATTATTATTTGAATAGAGCACAGTATGAATAATCTATTGCATTTCCAAAATTAAGTCCATCATTATGAAAAGTATTTCATCCAACTTCTTTATACATAAACAGATCATTTTTTCATTTCAGCAGAAAATGTTCATTGCCCTAAATTGCTCCTTCCTTCCTGGAAGCTCGCTGCCATCGGTGTGAAGCAAAATTACAAAGCGCTTTTGATAAAGGGGATATATGAATGCAGCCACTGGTGGCAGGCGACACACGTTAAAGCACCTATCAGAATTCACCACTGTCTGTGAAAAAGCACACATTTTTAGGGCAGTCCTCAATACCATTGGGTACTATTGGAGCTTGGAAGCTTCACTGAGAATTACCTGTGAATATAGAGGAGGGGGGCAACACAAGCTATGAAACAAATCATTATTTATTCGTATACTTTGCTATTAGGGGTGTCACGACCTTGACTGTGAGTCGCATATCGATCGAAACGATGTCACGATTTCGACCTTCGAAATCAAAGGTGAATCGAGGATTTAGCCACGCCACCTTATCATGTCTGGCAGGCGTAGGAGGGGAAAAAACACACACACAGCACATTGTAGAGCGGCAAGTTAACGTTACCGCCTCTAACCTGGAGCTGCAGCCAATTAAAAGACACCATGGCAACTGCTGATAAAGGAGTCACATCAACTGAACTCGAACCCCCTCCTGCTCTCTGAAATCATCGGTGTGGAAATATTTTGCGTTCCCAGTGAGTTATGTCAACAATATCCACATTGTCGTCAAGAAAACCACAGTTTGTAAGCTGTGCGATGCACGTCCACAGGCAACATGACGAATCTCTCTCTGTGACTTCTCTTCTTTTGTTTACAGTTAGTTTCCAATTGACTGGTGAAACAAGTCATTGTTGCATTCATATTGTTAATAAATTATTTAGATTTGACAATAAGGCCTTAATGTGGGACACTGCAAATGAATAATGGAGATCATATCACTCATGACACCATGTAGACCATCTTTTGAAATAAGAATTAAATGAGTTATCATGGCATAAAACCAATGATCCTAGACTAGAGTAGACTAGTTTAAAAATGGCATAGCCATCTGTGCTCAAAGAAAAACATTTAAAAAAGATAGAGAATCCAATCGAATCATCACCTTAAAATATTATTGGAATTATGAATCTAATGGTACAGGGACAGGAGGGGAGACATTAGCCACTGTCCAACTTGTCAAGCAGGTTAGTGTTGAGCAGCAGTGAGCCTGGAGGGTGGAGCGCTCACTCATCACAGCCCTGTGTTTGGGAGACCCCATTTGTGCACATGGTACAGACATGCTTCCTCCCTGGTTTTTACATGTGCAGGATGAGCTTAATTTATTGCTCTTTATGAGTCTTGTGCCACTTTTTTGATTCAGCGGACACGTCTTCTTACTTCGTATCCCGATTTGGACGTCCATTACCATGGCAGTGGTAGAAGCCCCGAAGCCTTTGGGTCAACCTTATAAATTTGATAAACCTTAGTCCCCAGACTGGAACACTTCCTTTTTATGTGATAGCTTTTAGCAGTGTCAGCATCTCTAGGCCACAACACACACACAACATGTCCAAATGGAAGATTCATATTGGAGGAACACCACTTACTTTTTTTTTTGTCCCATGAGATCTGACTTCCTGGTGAAGGCGTGACATGACATCTAAATGCATTGGAGTTTGTTTTAAGGTCTAAGGCAGTTTTAAAAAGTCTTAGGGTCTTAACTGTTTAAAAAGAGATTGCCTTGGAGTTTTCCAGTGATTTTTATCAACATGTTAGCCTTACATTTTTACAGTTTTTGAAATTCGGAATATTGACTAAAATCAATGCTTCAAGAACAGACAGAACATCTGGAGCACCTGCTGAGAAAACTAAATTTATCTCCACAATTTTCTGCATTGCATGTTTTGTTCTGCCTATTAAATCATTGCGTGTCCTTCTGTTTCCTCGGTTTGATGTTTTATGCTAATTTACTGCAGGTTCCCATTTTCAGACCAGTCAGCCAGAGAAACGAACAAGTCCAAATGCAACAAGAGCAGACATAAAAGCAGTATGGGGCATAAAAAAATAGAAAATGCGTGGAGGGCTGAAGATAAATGGGCAATGAAAGGGGAAAAAATTAGACATTGAAAAGACTGAAAAGGCCTGATTCAAAGAGAAATAAACAGGAACGTACTGGCATAAATGCAGAACAACCCACACAAAGCTACATGGAATACAGAGCCCTAAAGAGACAGAGACATCCAAGTGAAAAGCTTACCGGTAATGTGTGTGGATGTGATGTGGAGTCTAATTGCCCTGTAATGGAGGCAGGTGTTGTGTGCTAATTAAACACACATGACCGCCCCTCACACACACACACACACAGGCCTGGCCTTTGTCGAGCAGCTAAATGAGGGAAACTCAAATCGGCGTTTGGCCCTGGACGTGTCAAATAGGCCTAACTGTGTTAACACCAGGGATAAAAGGGATGAGTCATGACTGTGTGTGTGTGTGTGTGTGTGTGTGTGTGTGTGTGTGTGTGTGTGTGTGTGTGTGTTTACACTATACTTGTAACTCTTGAAGAGGATACTCGGTGCTACCCGGTGCTCACGATGAGCATGTGAGAGATTTTCTTGGTAAAAATCCTTTGGTGATGGCTTTAATGACTCTCTTTCCTCAGCGTCTTTCCAAGTACAAATGACCACGCTGTTTCGGGTGTTATGTTACATCTGCAGCTTCTCCACTAATGAGCCACACTGTCTGATGAGCAGCCATACTGGGCTGGACCTGGACTTACATTAGAGCTAACTGCTCCACTACGCAGACCCGTCCAGTACATACGCACCAGAGACATAACAATGCCATTTTTTGTGATTTCCCTCCCGGGGGAAACCAACCACCTGGCAATCATGCCCACATTGGCCAGCTGTGCAGAGGTGTGGATGTTGAACTCTCAAGCTCTCTTTTCACTCATGACATGACTGTTTGTCAACAACTGAGTGCATCACTATAAATGCTTCAAGCAGAGATTGTTTGAGCATGTGTGCTGTTATCCCAATTGTAGGAATCATTGTCATCTTCTCCGTCTCTACGACGGCAGGCTTTTCACCCTGAGTTCCAGTGTGGCCGCTGCTATAAACCCTTTTGCCTTTGGATGTGGTTAGTCTACACTTTTGCGTGTCCTGCTGTCTACTTTAAAGAGGCAAGGGTGTGGCTCTATGGTTTTATTTGTGCTTTTATTGTCTAAAGAAAAACTTAAAATGCATTGTAAGCAGAGGCTAAAAGAAAACCAGCCGTGTTTGATGATAAGTTCAGTTTTTCAGACCAAATGCTGATATTCAACTGTACAGGAAAAACACTGGATTCATTGGAGGGGTGTAATGATCCAATTTATCGTTCTGGATCGTTAAATTGATTCAATATATTACATATATACATATTCAAGATATGGCAAACAAATGTTATAGTTAAGATCTGGCTACTAACACATTTGGTTAAGGTCAAAGACAGCATTAACTGTTGGTCTGTTACAGGTCGGGCTGGCAGTAGTCTTTCTTTCTCCTATTATCAACAAATCCCATGAAAAAAACAAAACCAACTATTAAAGTATCCATGGAGGACCTAATGTCTTTGTATCGAAAGCCTTCATTAAGGTCACTCTAGTTTATAATCATCACAATTGCACAATACAAATCCGGAGCATACTATATACTGTAGTTCACAAAAATACTAACCGACTGTCTGTGGTGGATGTCAGCTTGCACTAATGAAATAATTCAAAATGGTTTGTGTGCAGCAGTAACTATCAAAATGAGGGAAAATTGATCTGCCAAATCCATTAGGGGAACAAAGAATATGACAAGCAGCTTTTCACACATTTTTTGAGATGGAGTGATGCAATTAGAGTGGAATTTGGAAAACATAATATAGTGAGCATGAGCAGGACCAAGAAAAACAATTGGAGAGACAAAGACCTGGGCAACACAGAAACTCAAATTAATCTGAAAATCCAAGAATAAATGATGACTGTGATCGAGGCAAGAGACTCAACTGTCTCTGAGCCAAAGCCACGACGGAAGCTTGGCGAGCACTCTAAGATAATGAGTGATGCAGATGTGGCTCTTTGGACTGTAGATAATTAGCCTTGTCACTTTCATTCAACCAAAGTGACGCCAAACGCCATAGCAACAAGGGATAAGCACACACAGTGTCAACAAATATCTAAGATCCTGTTACTTAACTTCTGACCTTAAACTTAACGCCATCTTAATTTCAACCCAAATCATTTAGAGCAGGCTGAAGGTTAACTTTAAACCTAATCATGATTCTAATGTTAATCTGAAACCCTGGTCCTAATCCTAAACTAGCTATGAGGGAGAAATGAGGAAAAATTCTCACTCTGGAGGATTTTAATCGTCTCTTTATCCTTATGAGGACACCAGGTCCAAGCACAAGAACAACCACACACACAGATTTACACACACCCCTGAACCCTGAGCCCAGATCAGATGTATGAGTGAAGCTGACAGTGGATTATAACATAAAAGCCTGTGAAATGGAACAGAGAGTAAAGGAGTTTCTTATGAAGTAGCTTTGGCTGCTCCCTGTACTGACGGCAGGCAGAGAGCTGGTGAGGTGACAAATTAAAACATGTCCTCTGTGTGTTTCCCGCGGATTGCATGGTGAATTGCTACCTTGCTGCGAGCGCTGAGCTCCTAAAAAGCCACTAATCCCCAAAACAGACCTCCAGAGTTTGGAGAGAAGCATGGAGGGGGTACGGTGTGGAGGGGAGGAGAGGGCGCCTGCAGCTATGGATAATGTAATACCAACCATATAATCTTACAACTTCTCAACATTTACAGCTCTGTCCCTCTGTGTGGGTGAAGAGGTTAATGATACATGCTTATGTAGCACGACCACCATTCCAAAAAAATTGAGACGCTGTGTTAAACAGAATGTGATCATTTGCTAATCCGTTTTGACATACACTTTATAGAGAACAGTCGTAGGGCAATAAATATAATGCTTTACCTCATCGACCTCATTGATTTTTTAAAACATTTACACTGGTGTTTGAAAACTGCAACTTTTCAGTGGCGCAATTACTTATTATATCGACTATGGAAACTCTATATTTACATGTACTCTCCAATACTGACGCTTTCAGATGGCAGCCGACCCAACCTACAGCCCCAAAGTGTCAGTATTTGATGAGTTGGGAAACCAAAAGCATCAGTCTTTTTTATGTGACCAACAGGAGCTTTGAGTTGAACTGAGGTAGTTTAATCAGTGTTCATATGAAACACTTAACCATTATAGGCTGAACGATTTGAGGCTGTTTCCCCGAGGACTTCAACCGAAAGGATTAAGATATTTATTTTTTTGATAATGTTCCTTCTGTCTTAACTATCGTTCCTCCTCCCCCAAACACATCTCCAAATTAACAGTTGTTTTTTTACAGTTGATTTCTCATATGAATAGTCTCTTTCATGAGTGACTGCAGTCATTCCATCAAAAATGCATCTACAAAACAAGACATGGTCATTTTCAGCACTTTTTTTCCATCAGCGGATCACTTTGATTTCTTTCAGGGGATAATGAACAGTCAGGAGCAGCCACAGTGAGCTGTTAGATGAAGAGCTGCAGGCAATAGGCTGAACACTTTCAACTCCTCAGTAAGGTAGGACACTCCTTTAACTGTGTCCTGCTGTTTCCAGAAAATTACTCAGGGCTGCGTGCAGCATTACATTAGATCACAGTTATCCATGACATGATAGAATAAGATTGGTTGTGTCATTTATTATAGGTGTCATTTGTAAGAAATGGCCAGAATTCGAAGGTCGCTCCAAAACTGTATGAGGCAGCATTACTGCTTACTGCTGCTCGCCACATTGGACTTGCTACTCTTGGCTGTAGCCTTTTTGTAGTTGTAGTGACTAGCTGTCATTAGACAGTCACAGGGAGACAGAGGGGATTTGCAGCGACTCTGGCCAGGACTATGACTTTAGCAATGATTGATAATGTTGGTTGTTTTTTGTTATGTTTTAAACTAAGATTGTGGCCATATCTTACAAATTACCCCTTTAAAATAATACTAGCTTCTTTTCTGGTGTATTTCCGACAAAGTCATTTCGGACCAGGACTGGAGCACCTTGGTAGCTGAATTTTTATAGTGCATGCCGCATGGCTGCATGTTCCCAGTAGACCCTGACTGACCCTTTTTTGCGGCAGATGGCGGTACTGATATTAGGGTAAACATTTTTGATATCAATATATTGGCCAATATATACACATTTTTTCCCAGCGATCCCTCAAATATGGTTGTCAAACACATAAATATGTAATGGAGGTAAGATATTTTACAGTTTAACAACAAACTTTATCGTCTAAAATGACATCAATGAACTGAAACAGTAAACTTCACCTGAAATTGTATAATTATAAATTACCATGAGCATATATATATATGCTGATGCAGATATACGTATCTGCGATAGGCCATAACATATTAGTCAATTTATCAGTCGGGCTCTAGTTGCCCATTCCATTATAGCACTACCATGCTTGTCAAACAGAACTTCATAAGTAGTTGTTGGTGATGCCTCCTCTTTCGTGCCCCCTCTGATTTATGGTGTTCCATCCTTGGTCCCCTTTTGTTCTCTGTATACATTCTTGTACGAGGAAATATAAACTATATTATCTATATCATATGCAAACACAGCATTCATTGCCGTTGTAATTCAGATGGCACACAGATCTATGTCCGATTACAAACCTCTCACTGAGAATTGACAGAACCGTAGTTAAATAATCAGCTCTCCTCTAGATTTATAAAATTAAAAGAGACTGAAAGCCTGACAGTAACTGGGTCACAGCTCTGTGTATATCAAACAAGTTATGCTGCAAGTGTAGACAACTGTATTAATTAAAACAGACTGGCAACTGGAAACATGGCTGAAACACATCCGGTGTGACTGTCAGGAGTTATTGCATGAGCAGAAAAGGAGGGATGAACTCTGGATTTAAATTCTCTTTTTTGACTATGTAAAGGGGGAGTGCTCAAGCTCCAAGCCAACAAGGTGTAAAGCAATTATCAATCATTATGTTGTTAGTTACTAGAGGGCCAACTCAAAACTGTGTGGTTAATTAGCCTTTCTTTGTTTATTTTTCCATATGCAGATGAAGTTTCACCATGTCATTAAGGGAATAATGGAAATGGGAAATATTATACAATCACAAATTGAAATTGTGCCTGGTGCAGGCAAATGTTCTTAGACACACACAGACAAACACATAATACACACACACACACACACACATATACACACACTGTAAAAACAAGTATTTTCCTGAAAAGCAATAAATTACAGACTTGACTGCTTATGAGAAAAGAGCTTCAGATGCAGTAAAGGAGGCCTGAGCCGGCAACTAAGAGCCAACCACCCTCAATACAAAAACACTCTGCAGAACTGGAGGGTTTCTGAGCATAAAAATCCCCCATGAATACTTTTAAAGATTCTAATTAACTTTTCTGATTCAACTAATTTCCTGTCCCTTGCTGAAAAATCACCACAGTAACTCACCACCACCAACTCACATAACATGATGGTTAATATCCATTCTCTGCAGATTTTTTTCTGGTCTTACACTGAATGCTCATTAATGGCTTCAGACCTATTCTTGCTTTAGTGGCACCATCAGCTTATTCTGATGTTTAGCATCACACAGCTGCAAAAGAGATACCACCAGCTACAGGTAGGTAGATAGGTAAGTTCAAGTTGTCAATTAAAGGATTCTCAAATTTATAGTTAGCACATTAAAATGATTCTTAAAGATAGCCATAAGAACATGTCTAATTAAATATGTTTAGCACCATCATTGAAAGTACGGGTGGATATATAAAAGGCATTAGGCTATACAATACTTGGTTCATTTGTTATAGGCTTATTTCAGAACCATTTCCCATCTCACTAGGGATTTGGTGATCCATTGTGCTTCCACACATGGCTAATCATGGTGGTTGTTAAATATGTAACACATCATTAACCTTCAGCTGGGACATGGCTAACAATAAAACAGCTTGATCACGGTGATTAGCAAATAAACACACCCATCATCCCCACAGTGCTTTTATGAAGCAGCTTTACTTTCTGTCTTACTAATTTTACATTAGCAATACTAAAGAAATTAGTGTATTAACCCTAAACGCTATATCATAGGCAACTGGATTGGGATTCATGTGTGTTGCTAGACCAACTGGACGTGGCAACTGGACGGCCTTCATGTGGGTTGCTAGGAATAGGTGAGCCCAAGTGGGCTGGGTCAACAACCCACAAGTGGCCCTAACGACTCTGAAACTCAGAGCTCACACGTGTCCTTAACGACTCTGTAAGGACACTCCCACACACAGTTTAAAAGTCTGCAACTCCCCTCCAGTAGTTAGACGTGAAGAAGCCTCTTGGATGAGAGGTGAAACGTCTTCAAGAAATTGAAACAAGTCCAGTTGCCTACGATGCAGCAATTAGAATAACCATGACCTGGATGACTGAGAACCTTCATCAATACTGATAGAATAGAATTCATTAATTCTGAGAGAAGTATTCCACATTAGCACTTGAAAAGATGTCTTTTAATATTATCCTCAGTGAAACAATGAAACAAGACGGCCCCCGGAGATTATGACAATAAGGATGGTATTGTGGCTTGTTATGTTGTAGCCATTCATATTAAAAGGTGCACTCTGTAGTTTTGTTGAAGAAATGTTAATGAGAAGAGAAAGATGATTGTTTTCAGCCTAAACAAACTAAATAAACAAACTCAATTTTTACTGTTTTACTTTGTTTATGTGTGGTAGACCCTGCCACCTTTCTAGCTTCAAACAGGGTTCTAGGACCTTATTTTCCTCTGAGAACAGCTTGTTTATTCACTTATGGAGAAAATACGTATTTCTGAGTTTGTATTATTACCTCATATACCTAATACCTAATATTGTAAATATCAACATTTTGAATTTGAATTTCTTCTCAGTTGGCCAGTTTAGATTTGTAAGAATTGCATATACCAAAGCAGTAGAAGTAGTAATATTAGTAGTATTAGTAAGCAGTAGTCAATGGTTTTTAAATCAGCCACTACTTTATTTGGAGGTGGGGAGTGAACCCATGATCACTAATTATATTAAATGGAGCAAGAAATCCTGCCATGGTAAGAAGTGTAGCTCAGAGTAGAGACAGGAAGCAGGTCTGGAGGATAACTTTCTCAAACAAGTTACTCTGACTTCCCTGGGGGCTTGTTTCCAACCTGTCTGATAGTCTGGCCGCTCTGTTGGACATGTTTTTACTGATGCTGCCATGTTCCGAAACTTTTTCTCAGGCCGTGGCCAGAGCTCCAGTATAAAAACAATGTTGTAATAAACCAGCTCTGAATACTACAGAACCAATGAGCCTCAGCTGCTGCTGCTGCAGTGGAGAGGATGCCCGTCTTTTAAGAACAAGGCTGTATGCTTCATCTTTGCCAAATAGCTGCAGAATTCATACAAAAACTGACCCAGAATTTGAAAATGAGTTGATTTGAACTACCTGTCACCTTCCTCACTGCGTCATTATGTACACAGGATTATGATCACAGTGATAGTGATGGTGGAGAGAAACAGGAAAAGCAGGGAAGAGGCAGCAAAGGGCCCAGGCCAGACCCAAGGACTCAGCCTTGATACTTGGTAATGGTAAATGGATTTGCATTTCTATAGCACTCTTTAAAGTCTACTGACCGCTCAAAGCGCTTTACAACACTTGTCACATTCACACACATGGCAGAGGCTCCCATGCGAGGTGCCGACCTGCTCATCACAAGAAATTTTGGGGTTCAGTATCTTGCTCAAGGATACTTCGACCGGGGAGCTGGGGAATCAAGCTGGACCTGCCGATTCAAAACAACATTTGTTTAAAAGGATAAAATGAGCCCTTCTTTGCACATTCAAGTATGACTAGTTGTGAACTAAAGCCAGACACCACTGGCAGCACTGCTCATTAATTTAGAGGTGAGCTGATGAGCAGTGTCCACAAATAAAGAGAAAAACAGGACACGAGAACTGTGTGCTGTTTAAACCTTCCCCTATACGAACAAACCTTGTGTTGGGGGCATTTGTCATCAGCATGAAACAAGCAAAGGTTTTTGGTTTGTAAGCACTAATTTAGCTTTTGATAGCAGCCCTGCGTCAACCTCCGCCCCTCAGGCACATTAAGAGCTGTGGGAAAAGTTGTTTCCTCCACTCCAAAATACAGTTACAGTGTTTTATTGCCATCCTAGGCTGAGTATTTACAAGCCTATCTTAGTATGTGGCAGGGCATTAATCACAGCCCAGCATCAGGCTGCTGGGGGCTGCAGATGGGTTCATTGGATTCAGGTTTCACTGGTCCACATGGCATAGCAGACGATGTGGTACACGCAGCCGCAATTGCATGTACAATGTATAAAGTGGTGAACAGGTACAGATTTAATCGAACTACAGCCATAAAAGTGGCAGTCATTAGGTGCTGTAGATAATAGAAATGAAAGTAAATGACACCCTTGTGTTGTATTTATTTCTGACCATTTTTGCCCATAAAAATAATTACTGCAGCTTGAAGATCCATGTTTTGTTTTGTTTTTTTAAGTTTTAAAACGAGTCACCAGCTACTTCAGCTGTTTAGGAGAAATGCTGCAATGCTGCTTAACCTGTTACGAACTAGCCTCTATTTTGTGTCTCTGCTCGAGAATTAACAGAGTGTATCTCTGCAACTACAAGGTCCATTTGAATAATCAAGGTATCATAATAAAGGGAACACTTGAAATATTTGTTCAGATGTGTAAGTATAAGTATTTAAGTTGGCACAATGGCATAAATTAAAGATTTTTTTAAAAAATTACAATTTTCAAATGAATATCTCTTGAGAAACGATGCAGCTGCAGCTCCAAATCTCTAGCAAACCATAGCAAAACATCTGAACATTACCTCTGCCAACTTTTATGCTAATAAAGCGAATCAGAACAAAATTAGAGAGTTTTTAGTACAGATGTTGCCAAAACATTTTGGCACATTTTGGCACCATCTGTGCCATTTAAAATTTCTCAGGTACCAACCTATATATTTCACTTATATGTTACCCTAGGTGCTGAAAAAATAGCCCAATTGGGCTCCGCTCGGGCTTAACAGGTTAACTGTGAAGCTCCAGAAATGCTTTGTGGACTATGACCCAACTTTCGACAGAAAATGTTTTGTATCCTGTTGTTCCTGTCAATAACAGACACAGACACATTAACAATATTCACAGTAAATTGTAAGTTCACAGTGTATAAACATATATATTATGAAGCACATACTGTATGGGCCAGTGAATGACCTAAACTCAGTTCCATCCTCCCCCACCACAACCCCGTGTGAACACAGATAGGAGTCAACCTCAGTCCAACTTTCTGTCACTGACTCAGGCTTTGACAGAGTACCGTTCCAAAATTAAGTACAGTGCTACTCGTTTCTCAGAGATTTCCAGCCAAATGTGCAGCTTCTCTCTCTCTTCTCACCTCATTTCATCGTTATGATAAATTCCCTGATGCTTCCTTTTTATCGAGCTTCACCGTGAAACCATTTACTGATTCACACACTTCCATATGCACACCCTCATCCCCCACATCAGACTATTCATACACAAAATCACTTTCAAACAAACAAGACCAGAACCGTTAGACACGCACACATTCATACGCAAATGCTGTTGAGATGAAATTGAAATGAAAGCACTATTAGAGTATCAATCTTTATCTAATCCATTCTGTGGAGAGCCGATTGTAATTACCTCCAACTCAGTTGTCTCTAACAAGGGCCAGCATTCACATCACTCTTTCTAACCTTTTCTTCCAATTCTGTATTCTGCAGTTGAATACCAGCCACACAATAGCAGTGGCAATCAATTTCCTATCATACAAAAGACCTTTGGGGGCTCTCCATTTCATTTTCAAACAATGCAGTCCAAGAACATGGCTTGAATTAAGATGTTGCACTAGGCTGTCTGCTGTAGACTGGAGAAGAAGGAACAAGTCAGGGCATAATTTCTGGCCAACAAACTGCTACCAAGAAATTTGAAAAGAGTCAAAATCCTTTTTACATCTGTTGAGTACTCATGCTGTCTGATTGCTGCTTCCGGTTCTCACTGAGGGACTGGGACAAAGCCCAAGCTCGGTCAATATGACTGAGCCCAAATATGACATGACAGGATTATCAGTCCGGAGCCGGTGCAGGCTATCTGCTAATTCAGTTTCTGCTGGCTCCATGTGCGCTCCAAATGTTTCTCAATTTTCAGGAAAGTGACTAGAGAGCAAAATTTGGAAGCAGGGAGGACCCTGGTGTGACAGACTCTGAGCTTTCTGTGCAGTTGGCTGACTTCTTGGAGAAGGGATATGAGAGATCCCCCTTCTGCTCGACTTTGGGATTCAAGTCCTGGGAACTCACCCTTCACCAAAGCTGTTTACTGACCAAGTCTCACATTCTCTAAGTTAGCACTGATCCAATGCTGCATGTCAAGACTGCTTAATGCATTACCACTTCGTGCAGCCTTGTCTCCTGTATAACACATCTCTATACTAATGTGCTTCGGCAAATATGCTTAGAAGGAAATGTAATTTCTGCTGGAATTAACTCCACTGGCAACGTCTTTTCCAATCCAGTAAAAGGCTAAACAAACCAAAGGTGTCTCGACATAACTTGTTTTGACACCTCAATGTCCGATTTCCGAGTGCTTCAATTCTCCAAAAGCAAATGTTAATCATATACGCTCCCATCCGTCAGCTGAGTGCTCTCCATCAATTGATGTATATCAAATGGGTAAAAGGAGGTTCATAGGGTGTAATGGATGGTTGGGCTGAGCATAGAGGAAGTATAAAATAGCTGGATTATGGTTTCTAGTAACATAACAGTTCTGGAGTTAAAATGTTTAAATGAAGGATACGACTATGGCTCCCTAAATTCTTTTAAACGAGTGCAAATTAAGTTTACAGAAGTTCACACCACAAGGAGTCATGAAGCTGTGATTCTGGTAGATCAAATTGTCAGGAGAATCTGTTCAGAGTGCCGGCGTGTTTATTATGTTTATGTGCATCAATAATCGTATCGCAAACGGGAAATTAAAGTATTTTTTAGGCAACCAACTTCTCTCCTGATATCACCAAGAAAGCTCATCCAAAAGTCGGTGAAGATGAATGGTTAGGACAGGACGAAGGAAGGCTCGTTATAAATGTGACTCTTGTTCATGCTGACAGTGTTTTAATGTGCTGCCTGTTTGTTCACTGAAAGCCAGCACCCTTATCTCAAAGGACAAGATAGATGGTTTACGAAGGTGCTTATCCTGAGAAAAGGGATCTTATTTCTGCTGGTTGTCATGGTGAATGTAACAAAGAAGTGTTTTTCTAAGTGAGTGTTTTTTTTATGTTCTGGTATGCTGGTGTCATTCGCCGTGTCGTCGCCTGTATGTTTTTATGAGTCACGGTTGAGTGCATGTTGGCATCTGTTTAAAGAAAAAAAAAGCTCTGCTCACTATTCAAACTAAAAATTTGCTTTGAAAACAAGTCATATCCCATTTGTGCTCCTTGAAATATCCCTAAACCCCAGCAGACTGACATCTCCCTGCTCATTGTCGAAGATGTCTCTGTATTCTAAAGAGAGCCTGATCAAAGGAGCCTCCTATTGGAACGGCACAGCTGTAGACTCTCCCTCCATGGTGTTCAGAAAGCCGACCCTGCTGCGATCAAAACAAGACTCCCAACGGATCTATCCATGCTCTCTTTTACTGCTGCTACATCTGTTAATGTCTCTCTCCCGCTACCTTTCTCCACCCAAAACAGTTCATTATATATAAACTGTAACTCCTTTTATCCTCTGAGCTCGCTTCAATTTCTGATGTGAATGACAGGAACATAAGTACCGGCAAAATAAATAGCCATGATTGCTTTCAAAGCTCAGTTTAAGACCTTGAAGACATCCTTTATACTTTTGACACATTATATTTAGATGTACCTTACATTTGGTTTTTTTTGTTATATGTTCTGGATATATTTAGCTACAAGTTTAATGCAAATAACAGATTGTAAAGCTGACTATATTTGGGTGGAGAGTGCTGTTGCCAGGAGGAGGGTCTTCTTGGCCTGCTGCTATGTTGGATGGCTGGTGCATGTCAAGTGGCATCCATATGAATGTCCAGACCCAAGGTTTCCCAGCAGAACGTTGCATTGTAACTAGATGATGGATATTATTCACTTTGACTATTAGTCTGTTTTTTGTTTTGGCTGATTGGTGTTAACATCTTTGACAAGATCATATTGTACAAATTGCACCTTTAAGTCGCTTTCATGGCTGAAACTAGATTTTCATTATGAATTAAACTACCAATTATTTTCTTGATTAATCATTTGGGCCATAAAAAAACCAGAGGTCCAAACCCCCCAAATATTCAATTTGAGCAAGAAAAGGAAGAAAAGCAGCAAATTCTCAATTAATTAAGAATTTATGTCGCTTCACTGATTGATTTGATTAATTGATTATCAAAATAGTTCAATTTAATGATTTGACTAGTTATGCAGCTATACAAAATAACCAAGCATTTATGATTGATTTTTATTTTCTTTATCATATTTTCTTTATTTCTGATCTATGCATTTCATATATCAGTTACTTTGTAATGTTGTACAAAACAATTACTAAGATCAGTGATCATTAATGAAATTGCATGTGAGTATCTTTATGGTCAGGCTTCATCATGTTGTTTTAACTCTATCTGCACCTTTATTGAGGAGAAAAAAGTGAGTTGGCAGTAATGCTAAAAGAATGTATGTTGTATATTCCCATGTAGAGAGGCATTCTTAAATGTTCTCATGTCACTGCCTAACACACAAGGGCACAAACCACCGGCTTAGAAGATTTTGTGTGAGGACAGACTGGAAAGATTCTATCTGATCATTGAGACTCGACACTCGGGGAGAGTGAATCCCACAATATGATTACAGCAGTCAGCCATATACGCTGTCTGACTGAGATCATTTGTAGAGAATTAAATTAGATCTGAATCAAACTAATCATCGGGTTGTTTGAGATCCCCCTCAACAGCCCTCTGGACCCAATTCTGAGAATCGCTGATTTCTTTTACAGCATCGCTTCTGAGAATCAGACCCACAAGCCCACCCTCCAGCAAGATGTGAACAAACACAAGGGAATTACAAGATATGATCTCAATGTTTAAAAAACATTACAGGAGGGATTTTGGATGCTGTGCAGGCAGCTGCAGTTGCACATCTGCAAGAAATCAGCTGTGTTGTTCCAAACTCTTGACCTGACTGTATGATAAGAATCAATTCTAACTTTCTTATGCAAAGTTGGAGAAGCCTACAAGATCTGATTATTGATTGGTCTGATAAAAAACTGGCAACAAATGTTCGATCCTGGATGATAAGGTCAAAATAAATGTCATTTCTGAAATGTATCTGCTGCTGTCAGGTTTACTGATGAGTGCTGTGCAGATGGATGACTCAGTCTAAGGACTATGACCTGTATTCATTCACAGAAGCATATTGATCCAGCATATGGCCACATCATGTTCATTATCATTTAACCCACACAGGAAAATAACCACAAATCATATGAATATCTATAATATTCACACTATTCAGAATGCTTAAAAGAGCTGATATTTTGGTCCACAGTAAGATATCTTGACAACTAACTGAACAGACATTTGACGTAGGTCGTTGTGGTTTCCGGAGGATGATCCCCAAGTATGCTCAGAACAAACTAGACTGTATGATGTGTTGTATAAACAAGGCGAGGTGGACAGACTGTCGTCATAAAGAGGCGCAAAACACGAATCATACAAATGAGGATGGTGGTGTTCACCGTCTGTCAGAAATCATGGTGTTACACTCAGGTGAAAAGTGAAAAGTGTGCTTGTCCGATTATCTGTTTCAGAGCATCACGAACATTGCCTGACACAGTCCCACCCAATTCTGTCATCACAAAGCAAGTGTCAAACACTGTGGGTGGACATACCAACTGAAAACTGTATTGAAATGAGGCAAGGGGCTGCACTGGTGGGGTTGTGTCACTTCAGGTACCAGTGAGACAACAAAATACAATCCAGGAAGTCAACTGAAGTCCAGTTTTTATCCACTATAGAGCATTCCCCGTGCAAGAACCATGCCACTCAGGATGCTTTCTATTGCTACTGCTGTAAAAGTTGACAGAATTTGGCTCATTTTAAGTTTCCTTAGGAAGTACAGCCATTTATGTGTTTTAACCAGGATGGTGATGATGTGAGATGACCATGAGACGTCCATGATGGTTCTCTGTGAACAACTCAGCAAGTGCGAGTGTGGTCATTGGTGTACAGTGTGAACAGGTGGAAAAAACTTAACATTTTAGCCACCCTGCTAATAAGGCTCTGTGACAGGCAAAATATTCAGAATGTCATTCGTTCTAGTGTAAGGTGTAATTAAAAATGCAGCCAGTAGGGGCTGCTAGCAGAGCTTAAACTTAAGTTAAAAAGCAAACTGTCCGTTTTGTTATCACAGATTCATTTGTACATCTGGCCACTGGTGTCATGTGTTTGTGTCCAGATGGAGGGTTAGTGTAGATGGTTTGCCAATGTATTGCTCAACAATAGTCATATGGGGAAGGAAGCAGCTATACACCGGGGACGAGCAGTTCCAGCATTGCTTAACATCTTATTGTCAATCAGGCAGGGAAACAGAGTTTGAGCACAGCTGTGTCTACAGCACTTGGCGGAGGGAAGCACTGGGGGTCAATTCCATTTAAATTCATTTAATGCAGTGTCTCTGTGCAGTACAAATGTAAGACTGAGAGACTTGTGGACAGAAAATGTGAATGATAGACTAATGCAATCTCAGTAACAATCAGACTGAGGAATAACAAGAAACATAACGCTGGCAAATGTGATAATATGTGGATTCTTCAGTTTTTAAGCCATCTTATTTGCATCTTTCATGCCAGAAGCTCACTGCTTTGCTGCTTTAGTATTTTGATCAGCTGCCAATCAAACAGGGAAGGCAGTTCTGTGATGTCTTCTCCCTTTGATGCTCTGTTTGAGTTTGTTTTGGTGGCATGCGTTGCTCTGTCTGTCTGTCTGCCTCCTCTAAATAGACCTTTCTGATGGGGGACATTTTGCCTTGTCAAAAACAGGTATAACTAGTGTCATTAACATCATCTGCGTTACATTTAGGTATCCCAGTGTTAGGGGTACTGCTTCCGCTGGAATGGTTTCCTGCCACAACTACAGTAAATGGAATAGAGCCAAATGATTCAAAATGTATGCAATGACAAAGATCTCCTAGATCCAGATGAGGAGGCGGTGGTACCTCAACAGCAACATACTGGACCACACCAACCTAATCTGTCAGAAGCTAGGTAAATAGAGGATTATCTCCCTTTTAATTGAAAACATGATCATTCATAACAAAAGAGGCTGTTTTAAGGAAACCATTTTGCAAAAAAGAAAAAAACTTATCCGTAACACAAATTCAATCCAAAGCAGATGGTGCTGACACACTGGTAGACACTTTAAGAAGTTCTTCACCGCTGGAAAGATGGCTCTCTAGTAGAAAAGACACAAATATTTCTGAAATTTGTGCTACATGAGCAGAGAAAACAGAGACAAAGGGCAGTGGTATTCCCTTTTGCTCACACCAGACCAATAAACACACTGCTGACGGGTGACTTACTGTGAGTTGGGTGATGCTAGGTTTTGGCTCAAGCTCTGTTTTGAAACAGGCAACATTAAAGCAACCAGCTAGTAACAAGTAATATGGTATTACAGTATTATAGCTGTATAGCTATCCTAACATATGTTGCTGGAAACACTGCCTTGTCACCTGGATGACCCAGGAGTGCTGTTGCAGTTGCACCCCAGGTCATCACCATAACTTTACACAGCAGATGTGTAATGTAATGTAAAACACCCTCCAGAATACTTTTTCATACTTTGCAAGTGAATTAATATTTAATAATCCCACTACTATAATCTACCTTTAATTGCAGAGCTAGTATTCATAATAGGACTGTAATACAATTTTGACATTTCCTCAAGCCATATGAATTTAGATTTGTATAACACAATCTGCTGCTTTGAAGTGCTTCAGACTTTCTCTTTTTTTTCTAGAAATGTAATTCCTCCCCCTGAATATTTTCAGTGCTCTTCCGCCCCCACACAGCCTACATTATTGTGCTGCAACATTTTAAATTAAGACTGACAGTTTGGATGTGCATGCAGAAAAGGCGGTTTCAATTTTGTTTCGTTAGTACATCGCCAAGGTTGGGACAATATTTGGATTGAAGCAAATACACATTTTCACACACAGTAAACACACACACACACACACACACCCTACTGTTTTCACACTCCTGACCCAGCAGCCTGACCTCAGATGATACAGAGAGAGGAAGAGAGGGTCAGCAGAAAGCTCACTGTTATTACTTCCAAGCCTCTGCTTTTGTCACAGCGGCCCAGGGTCAAGTCCGACCTGTGGCCCTATGCGGCGTGTCATTCTCCCTCTCTCCAATCCCATTTCCTGTCACCTCGCTGAACTGTCCTGTCAATAAAGCCATAAAAGGCCAAAAAAAAAAAATTCAAAAAGGTTTTTTAAAGTGTAAAGTTGCTGTGAATCACTGACCTTGGGAGGCAGCTGGATTTGCGTGATCACAAGTTCACGTGAGGTCACGAGATCACACAAGAATCCATCTCGCCAGGCTTCAAGTTATGCACTCATGTTCAGACCTCTGTGGCTCTGACCAATCAGTTTCCTATGAGGAACTACTGGCAGATAAGGACATATATACTATTAAGATATAAAGCAAAAAGGACTTAGGTTTACTCATTCATGTTGATAAAAACCTGTCCTGTAAATAGTTCTCTCAGATAAGATAAACATGGTAACTTTTGATCAACATATATCTATTTCAGGTATAAATTCACATTTTCCGATTAGACCCACCCACCTCTGTTTTAAGGTTCACAGTTCATTTAATTGTCATTCTACAACACAGGGTGGTCCAACCAAATGTAAGTTGTAAGTCTCTTTATGCTACACAAGAAAGCAGCAGATACTTCTGTATCTGTTGTCAGATGGCAGCAGGGTGACAGACTGTGGCTGGGTGGCTGTTGTCTTTTAGTATCTTTGGGCTCTGTGCAGACATCTCACTTCACTGAGGTCACTAATGCTCAGATACTAATGATGTGCACCACCCACTTCCCATTTAAGCCCCGCCTATTCCCAGTACAGATACTGATATGGATCATTTAGTTGGTTGAACAAATACATACACAGGTACAGAAAATGACGTGCTTGTTCATTCATAGTTTTTAGTCTAATACCAGTATTTTTCAACCAAGCAGTCTTTATACTAGAAGAAGAATTTTATCCAGTGTGCAGAGGGATCTGAAGTCTAATTTGACTGTCACATTAGAGAATGAAATGGTAATGCCTTACTTTATATGTCTGTTGTTTCCTAATAATTTCAAGGAATTTTCATGGAAATAACTATATAATCTGTTACTAATCATATGGAAAATAGAAGAGAGAATTATTACAGTGAAGTTAGTTGTGATTAGTTTAAACTAAGTTTTAGTTTAAAACTTGCATGGAATATAATTGAACGGATGTGGTGGGGGGTGGAGGGGGTCTTTGACTCATGTCCATGATATTCTTTCTACAATCCTGTCCACAGCCCTGATTTCATGTGATGCCTCAACATTTTTTGCAGAGGCTTTACCACCATGAAAGAATGCATTGTGAAGGAAAATAATATGGATGCCAATTTTGAGGCCTGATGTGCTTAAAAGCATTCAAAGATATCAGTACACTGTATCAATTCAAATATATTGCTCAGAGCTGAAACCCAACCCTGGGTACACAGCAGTGAGAAGGTGGGCTTGGCAGGAATACAGATAGCAGCTTATTGCTGACTTTGCTCGGTACACACAAAGCACAGAAGCAGGGGAGCGTACAAATGCCAGATGTACACAAAGGACGGAGAGAGAAAAAGCCAACGTAGCAACAGTGAACAGACACAGATGCAGCACACTTCCTTCCTGTCTGCCACAGTCAAGTACAATGTGATGAGCAACATCCACGATAAGCAAATATGTATATATCTGTTTGCGCGTTGGGAAGATAAAACTGTTTTTCACATGTAATTCTGTTCACACCAACTGTCACTGTTTTCTTTTTGTATGATGGTGGGATCAGGAAAAGAAAACATTTAACATCTTAAAAGGCTGACACCTCGACAAACCTCCAATAATCTCACTTTCTCTCACATCTCGCTAACATCTTGGGTCAGTGCCTGAGGCAGTGACCACAGTTGCAGAGCAAATTCAAAACTTTTTTCTATCAGGACCCACAATCATTTATTTACAGACAGACCAGTGGACCATATATTTGTGACATCATGGAAAGCTGGACTAAAAAAAACAGGTTGACAGTCACGTGTCTTTCTTTCAGCAGCCATGAAGCCCAGTGAATCCTATTTTCAGTGAAAAATAAAGTGCCAGGGAAATGATGAGAGTCAGAGACCAAAGGAGAATCCAAGGGATATCTTCAATCCCTGCTGTCAGTTAGTAGAGTAATAGCAGGGCAGAGGCAGCAGAGCCAAATGTGGAGGTGTTGGAGGCAGATGGGACAGTAGCTGTCCCAGCAGACAGGACCATGGAAGGCACCCAACTATCCCAGAGAAAGTAAGTGTGACTATGTATCAGTCAGATATTGTAATACGGACTCTACATACTGTACATAATGCATTCATTTCAGAGATCCCAGGCAACGCAAATCTGGGTGAAAGCCTGGCTGTTCCTCAGAAGGCATGGTATCTTATCAGACCTCAAAGTAACTATTCGGTTGAAGCTTTTAAGTCTTAGCACATTTGATTAATAACGGCTTTATTTTTTTCAGGAATGTTTTGCCGTGTGTGCAGCTAGCACAAGCCAACAGCAAATAAAGGTCCAAAAAAGACTTTTATTGAAGTTGGGGCTCCTGTGTTCCGAAAAGATTACTTGGTTCACCTCCTCACCTCCAAGCTTCATAAGCCTCATATGGAGAAGCAAGCGTCACTTTCACCTGGTATGTTCAGATTTTTCTTCATCTCATGTAATAACACACTGGCAATCTAAAACCAATTTACTTGTCCCTATTTGACAAGGTATTCCTTTGCTTTCAAAGCCGACATTATCGTCGAGCATGAAGCCTGGTTGCCTGGCTGAGCTTTTGGGGTGTGATTATTTCACCCAACTGAAAGCAAACCTGATTTAAAGGGTCCTGGAGGATGTGAAGTCATCTCAGGCCATGGAAATAGATGAGACCACTGATGTCTCCATGAGCTGACTTACTGTATATACAGTATGTCAGGTATGAATGTGGGAGCTGTTGAAAGATCATATGCCAATACTTTGTAATTATGTGCCAATAAGCAGCACTTTATTTCAGATACCAGGACACTCACATACTGCTGTAGTATTAACTTAAATCAACACGTATCTGTATTAAAACAATTCTTTTGCACTTCTATTTAGATATTAACTGCATTTTAATTATTTTTTTCACCTATACTTTGCACAATGAAAACAAAGTTGAGTCCAATCTAATGTAATCTGAAATAGGGACGAGTGTTTAAGCAGTTCCTCAAAAGGTATCCCTGAAGGAGGGTAAAGCTGACCAGGACGCTGCTGCAAAAGGACATCGCCCTGAAAAAATGCACTGAACGGTATTGACTTCAATATTCCTGTATGTTATGCAACACTTGAGTTTTTTCTTCACAAAGGCCAGGTGAATGATGTTGTAAAGAAAGTCAATGACAGCTTTCCAATGACTTGCACTTGCATGCAATGAGTCATCTAAAGAAGTCAAGTAGCTACATGAGAATGATCACTCTCCAGGAAGTCCATTTGTACTGTCACAACAGCGCCAGTCCCCATTTGTACTGTCACAACAGCGCCAGTCCAACAGCAGCACAGATGTAAGCAGCCAGGGACTTGAAAATAAAAGTGTGCTCTCAACTGCTTTTGTATACAAGAGCCCTACAGCATACAGATGATCGTCTTCTTTATTTGGTACTAAACAGTATTCTACCTCCAGGAAGTGAAGGATGTCCGGTGGCTGTCCCAGCACCTCGCCATGTGAAGCATGCAGAGGAACCTTCCAGCCTTGCTCGCTGCATTAGCAGAGGAGGCAGACATTAACAAATGTTTAGCAGCCAAAGGGCTGTGCACAGCTTGTGCCATCTGCAGATCTGTTGGAGGCAGATCATCAAAGCCTCGAAGAGAGTCCATCAGATACAAAGAGGACCAAGTAAGTACCGTATTTGTTGCTGCTGTTAATCTTAAAGCAGATGTTTTAACCCACCTAGCACGACTTTCCAGGGTGTTCCAGGAAGCAGCCACAATTTTTTTCTTGCACATCAAAGAGGAGGGACGTTCCGGACGCACTCTGACTCATGGTTATTCTGCCATGTGATCTCCATATGGATGTTTTTGTTTTGCTTTTTGTTTCTGTGTTTTACATTCAGGTTATTGTCACAATCACATCAGGCATTAAGGAGCATCATGGAGGCAGGTGGCACCCCACCTCCTGGGCCGTTCATATCCTGCTTTTATGAAGACTCTGACAACCTGAATGGCCTTGGGTCCCATCTTAACAGGCATTAGGAGGAGAGGAGCAGTAGAGGGTTCGAAGCACAAGAGCACATCGGTGGACATGATTTTTTTTTAGATATAAAGGCATAGATTTTCACCATAACAAGGAATTGTTTGTCCTTTATTTTCTATTTTTCAAAAAGAAAAAGATAATAGCCTATACCTAGAAAGCAATCTTGAGAGCAGATTTGAGAATCTCCACATTCCTGGAGGACTTCAGCTGCAAGGGAGCAATATTGGCTGCATCATCCAAGGGAGGTTCCTGTGGCCCCACCAGGACGCTGGGCCACAGGAACCTCCCTTGGATGATGCAGCCAATATTGCTCCCCTGCAGACCCTCACCAGGACATTCCTCTCTGGACAGGATGCCAGTTATCAAAGAGTGGATGTCATTCAAGCAACATGTGCTGTCAGGAGCATTCAGGGTTATACCAGAGTTAACACGCCTCCTTAACCATCAAAGTCATGCACTTTTCAAAGACTTTTGAGACCCAATTCCTTCAAATTCAAGGTCCCAACACAGCATATTTTAAGACAAATCAAGGTTAACAACTGTTACAAGAGTGATAATTTGAATGAGAGCTGTGATGACAGTAAACTGCAGGAGACAGACAGTATATCATTGGTCTATTCACTGGTGTTAAGAAAAAGAATGATCAAAAGAAGATTTTTCTATTCTTGCGCAAAATATATCATTCAAGCACTTTTGATGACCCATGTCTATTCATGTTTATTTTCAAAAACTTTTCAAATTCAAAAGCTTTAAAGGATTTAAAGGATCCACTCCTGTAATCCTGTAGAAGTAGACTGATAATACTGATCTCACTGTAATGTAATAATAATAATAATAACAATTTTTTAAAGAACATTTGATGATGTTTTGTGTTTTCTGCATTTGTTGCAAAAATGATCTTTAAACTCTGATTTTAAATAAATTAATTTGCAGGGGTGTGATGTCTCTGCAAAGCAGGAAAGCAGAGGCCATACAACAGCTGGCCAGTGAATTAAACGAGTGGGCGGACATCTACCCTGCTGAGTCTTCTGGCTGCTTTGGCCCAGGTCATCCCTGTCTCCAGCATGAACTGTGAGCGACACCTCTCAGCAATGAACAGGGCAAGTGATTTACAACCATGCAAGAGAGCACAGTGTTTAAATGTTCTGTAATTTTTTTTCTCTTGTGCTGTTTCAAATCTTTCAAAATATTGTTGCATTCAAGGGTTATGCAAGTTTGCTTCACTGTCAGGTCAAAACTGAGGTAAGAAACAAGCTGAAGGAGTGCTTCAAAATCTCAAGAAATGAACCTGTCCCTGAAGTCTATTTAAACAGAGAGTTGTTAGAAATGTTTGGGCTTCTTTCAAAGAGAGGAAAATTCAATGTTCCAACAGTGAATGCCAACTGTGCAAATGAGCATTTAACAAAAGGCTGAGGAGAACAGCTCTGGACCAAAAAAGCAGAGTTTCAGGCTGGGTTGCACCAACAAGGATTCATTTATTCTAACATTAGTAATAATCGGAGTTTAGCAAAACTAGGTTTAAAATGAGTAAATACAGATTTAAAATTAAGAAGAGCTCTGATGCACCATCAAAATTAATCTTGGTTTAGTAAAGCTAAGTTTATTTGTTTAAACTAATTGAGTTTAATCAACAGGGACAAGCGTCATATCGAAATTAAAACAATAAATAAACACATTAACTGTTTAAACAGCTGCTTTTCCATCACATAACGTGAAACGTGACATTGTTGCTAGCTGTTTATAATGTTGCTTAACCGTGCTCATGATGGCTCAGCAGAGAGGCTCAAATTTTTCCTCCTTTAAGAAAAACTTGTTAGCTGAATTAATGGATTAATAAGGCCAAATCATAGACAACAGCACAGTGAAAAAGAAAGAGACTGCTTGGCAGCAGCTAGCCTAATGTTTTAATGGATCGACTGGAGTGAAACAATAGAGAGACGATGCTCAGCTTAAAGCTTGTTGGAAAAACACGAAGACAAAAGCCAAAAAGGATGCGACACGTGCGAGACAGGAGATGTCCATCACAGGAGGAGGGCCTCACAGAAAGATGATCCCCCAGCAGCTGAGCCACTACAAACTCCTTACAACAACGACAGTGTTTCCATCTCTTGAATATATTTTAGAAAAGCAAAAAAGGTATTTAATTATGTAAATAGTTATTTTCAAATAGTTATTTAAAGTCTGTGTTTTCTTCTTAAATCTATTTTGAAAATGGAATATTTGTTCATTTTATTCATTTCTTATTATAGAAAGATGTACGTATACGACAAATGACGTATACATAGTCATTTGTTTAGCTATTAGGAATATTAAAGGTAACTTGTTTCACAAGTTTTGAAACTGTCTCTTACTCACCTCGCCACCCACCATCACAAATATTCTCAACCTGTGGGAAACGCTGCAGTCAGGTCAGTTCAAAGGGCCAGGAACTGTGGGAGAGCAGTCCAGAATTACAGCAGCACCCTGGAGATATTTGTGACCTCTGCACCTCACCATTTGAACTCACCACCACTGTGGTTTCCATAAAACCACAGCTGAGACAGCTCTGTTTTTTTTCATTTGTTCAAGTAAGAAAAGGAACGGTTCGGAGACAAACTCTTTAACTTCTGCTGATGTGTTTGGTCATTTTCCTCACAAAATGCTTTGATAAACACACAATTTTATTTTATTTTTATTACTGAAAAGGCTCCATGATGCAGAGATGTTTCAGTTCTAAGTAATCAACTGACAATGACTCCGCTTTGTAGATATATGTGTGTTGGTGGAGCAGGAATGCTAACACAGGGGCCAAGGCAAAACCTTCCTTACAGCATTAAAACTGCTGTGCAGAGTTTAAATGTCTGATTATACATACAAACTGCATTTTTACCTCACTGCTACGTTTGGTTTGAATTCCTAGAAAGATGTGAATGGATGGAGCTGACAAGCAACAAAGCGGTTGCGGTCACATGGTAGACCTTTTGCCCTCCTGAGACAAGGAAATCCTCTTCTAATGTGTGGAAGGTATTTCATGGAGTGGAGAATTACTTTATGAAAAAAATATCTCTGTTGTAACATTAGTCTCTCTTAGTCTACAATGAAAAACATGATATTAATTCAAGTCTGTTGCGCATGTACGGCTGCCGTTAACGTACAGCAGTTACCTGTCTTAGGTTAAGAGGATTTAGATATTTTTAGCAGAAGTGGCCCTCAAATGATGATATTTGACACAGAGTATCCTCCATGTAAAATGGTGACATACTCCCCCGCAGTCGTTGGAGGCTGCGCAGCCATCGTCAACTATCAGAGCCAAGTTCAGCCGATAGCAATAGTTTGTAAAAGGTCCTATCGTCCTAACGGCCAAACAGATAAATCGGTCAACCTCTACTTTCAAGTACCTGCACTCAGAGTAGGGTAATGTTACTAAGGTTCCATATCCAGTCCTGTTCACTTCTGTATCTTAAGCTAACCTAGCTTTCATTACAAACACACATTTGTTTGCCCAACAAATAACGGCAACTCATCAATTTCCTTAATTTTGCAGATATTGTGAACATGTCATTCCCCCATTGCCTCCACTGTGCCATGCATTACGTATGAGCTCATCAAAGCAGCTGCTGATTAAAGGCACAAAAGTTTTGGTGTAAAAAAAGAAAAATTCAGAATTTTCAACAAAGGCTTAGGCCAATAATACAAAGGCTTTGAGTTAGACAGACAGGGAAAACACTGACAGAGCAAAGGAACTAATCTCTCAGCTATAACAGATATTGCCAAGTTTCTAATAGGTTTCTCTGAGCATTTCCCACTGCAGAGAACAGGAGGAATAGGAGGAAATGGGCAACCACTATCACAAGAGACTGAACTATTCACAAAGAGCCATCTGTCCAAGATTATCTAAGAAACCATCTGAAATGATACCTACACCTGTTAGGGTGGACAGACTGGAAGGCTGCACAATATCCTTTCAGCATCGACATCACAGTGTATACATCTGCAGTGGTCACATCGACATCATGTGATATTAAGTGAGGCTAATGAACAAAGCTCTTTCACATTCTTGATGTTGTTCTTTTGTGTTTTAGTGACATTCAAGCTGAACGTTACAGTTGCAGCACTTCGTCTTCTTGCTGCCACTCAGTGGTTGTAACCATGGTGACTTCTGCCTACTGTGACATGACGTGCGTAGCCTCTATAGAGTTATTCAAGTCATCAGATGAAAGGTCCTGATTTTTTTCAACATATATCATGGAAAATATCTAATATCGTGCAGCCCGTGTTGACCGAAGTAATGATCTGGTGTCCCTCTCCATTGTGGTCCATTTTTAGTCATCAAAACAATCGGACCAGTAGAATTACATTCATATTGTACATGATCCTTTGCTGACCTCAACCAAATGCCAACAAAAACGGCCTTATTGTAGTAATAAGCTAATTAGCTTATTTGCTAAAACCACAATTTTTACTTCACCATAACCATGTCAAAAACACACAAAGCAGCTGAATGAGTGTGTATCATATCATCTTCAGAGAGGGATCCTCAGCATGTGATTATGATAATATGATTTCTAAACTTATCTCTTTTCTAAACTTTATACAGTAATGTTTCAGCAGGAATGACTGAGGTGACATACATTAAAACAAATACATGATGATAATTTGCAAAAAATCATTAGCCTCATTCACAACAACCTATTGAGAACGAAGATCTTAAAGGTGCAATACATAAGGATTTATCAAACTTCAATTCATGCTCCCAACAAATAGAGGCAGCGTATCACCACAGTGACTGCTAACTCAGTTATCCATGCAGCTACCATGGGAGTGCATTGGACCGCTGGGAGAAAGAGGTTTTCAGGCACGGGGCTTGCTTCAATAGACGGCTCTTCAACGCAGCACATAGTTGTCATAGATGTAACATCAAAACTGTTGCTTCTCTTTTCAGTCTGTGGAAAATTTTGATTCATTTTGGAATGTTTCCAACTAAAATTCTTACATATTGCACCTTTAAATTGCATTTTTATTCTACATGAGGCAAAACTCCACTTTCGCTTCTCAGCGAGTTGCATTGTGATGAATTGTGGCCAAAAACATAAATATTCAGATGTATTTCTATTGCCTGGAGGAATAAATGTAGTTCAGTAATCCAAAGACACTGAAAGAGCACACATTGTCAAGTGAAAGTTTACTGAAATAGATATTAAACATGAATGCATGCACAAAAACTCTGGTAACTCTGCCATCTCCATAGACTCTTTGCTCTTCAAGTGGCCTTGGCCGCCTTCGCTCTAAAGACTGAACACAAGCTTCATTTGACAGCTCAAAGTGCCTTGAAACTTCCCTTACAAATGCTTCAAGGGTAAAAATGCCATGCTATACCGAAAACATGTTGAAAAACTCTTTGAGGCAGTTATGTAAAATCTATCAAAAATCGACAGAAAAATCTGGCACGGTGAGGCTGTTTCAGTTTGTCAGTGTTTTATCAACATAGGGCTGGGTACAGGCTGGAGAAATACAATAAAAAATAATGCTAATTGATTGGTGACATATTACAACCATGAACTGATCAATACTAACACAGTTGTCTAATGGAAGCATTTGACTTTAATTGATTTAAAAGGAAACAATTTCTTTCTCAGATGGTAATATGTTGGGTTTCAATGGGCAAGTGGGTGTCATTGCCGTGACTGTGATGTGCATGCAAAAGCTCCTCTGAATAAAGGCTACTGTAGACAGCCCCCTCCACACAGCGTCAGCACCAGGCATGGATCCATGTGTTCGCTCCCTAATCTTGCCCGGGTGAATGTCACTGCCATCTCCAGCGCGCTCGCGAGGTGAGAGATAATCTAATCACTAGGGAGACAGAAAGTAGATGTGGGGTAGGTGCCACAGAGCTGTGAGAGGACTGGGCGATAAAAAAGAAAAAACAAGGAGGAGGAGGAGGAGGAGGACAGAGGCCAAAGCAAGTCTTTGAACTCCCCTGACAAATAATTGAAGGACATAAGACAGAGTATAAAGCTACAACAGCAAATGGTGATAGATGAAGTCTCTGACGCTGGGCTGCAGCTTCTGTGTGTGAAAAAAAATGAAAGAAGGTGAAAGTATAAGAGAAGGTGAATGCCACCCTAACAGATGTCCACCTAATGACTCTGTCACACCTTTCTGATGATTTTCTTTCTAGACATGCAATTAATAAAATAAATCCCAACTGGAGGGGTGGGGTTCATTCCCCCATTCAGCCGTATGTGTCAGTGTCCTTGAGCAATGACAGCAACAGACTGGATATAGTCCAAAAGGGACAAAGACGAGGACAGCAGAATGCTGTTTTGTGTCTACGTGTTCACATGTGCAGTGTGGTCGTAAATTTTGGGCTCCGTGTGGACTAAAAGTAGAGATGTGTAGGTGGACATGGGATGACAAAATGTACACCGTGCAGTCCTCCATGACAATGGCCCCATTCAGACCTGAGCGTTCTAATCACAGGTGGACAGCTCTGAGTACAGGTGTGAACCCACTTAAAACACATTGAGGACGCTTGAAGATCTGATCACTCTGACCACATTCGTAGTTGATCTGGGACCATATTCATTCAGAAGTGTGTACGCCTGTGTTATGAGCCACACTTAAGGGCCGCCTAATCAAGCCACTAAAGGAAGCAAACTCTCAAAAAATGCTTAAATAAAGTGATGGCAATTTAACCAGATAGAAGAAGGCAAGACATTATGCAAACACGCTCATCATGTGAAGGATAAGTCTTAGAAATGTGTCACCAGCCTTCTTTAATCCTCAACCTTGCTTTCTAATCCCACTGATCTCTTCTGTCCTGATGCTAACCTTCTTCATTTCCCCTAATGATGACAGCGGCCAGTCAAGCACCAATACCCACTCTTTAGCGTGCCAGCTACCGCCAGAACTCTGTTATTGAGATGAATGCGTAGGTCTGAATCATTCTGCGTGGTTATGTTTCTCAGCAGGGCTCCACTTTCTCATTATTGGAAGCATTAACATGCACAAGAGGCATTCAGACGCCTCCAGTGATCAGCGTCAATTACATGGTGCCTGTCAGGGGAGCTGGCCTCAGTCTGTCAGCGAATCATCAACAGCAAGACGAGGAAGAATTGACAAAGGCCCGACGAGTCGCTATGGAACACTTTCAGGTTTGAGCTTCAACCCAAAGCTTTAGTCATTTCACTTTCCTTGATTTGTCAGGCCAGCACTTACAAAATCAAGTTCAATTGGAAAAAAAAGAAAAAGAAAAACAAAGAAAAACTTGCATCGCCTAATACTGCAATACAAACCTAAGATTCATTAACTTAAGAGTGGCCAGAAAAGCCAAAGTAGTTTTATAGAAACTGGATCTTAATTTATTAGTTTCACTTCAGCTCACTTCCTTGATGGGTTCCGGGGACACAGAGAATCTGCCTCACACAGTTAAAGCAGAGTCTCATAAGAAAGGAACATGAGCTGTCAGACAACCAGACAGGTCTCACACAAAGTCCCTCTTTAACCTAATTATCTTAAGCCCTAACATAGAAGATAAACCAGAAGAGAACATACACAAACAGTCTTTTATAATCCTCCATTGTACTGTAAAACTGCATGTGCATGCAACTACAGAGTAGGCACAGTTGACACAGCTGATCCTGAAAGCTGCATCTCAAAGGCACATGCAATGGTTTACAATAAAGTTTATTATCCCCTTAATCAATAGACAGAAAATCAATCTGTGAATAATTTGATAATACATTCATTGAATTAGTAACTGTCCAAACCAAAAATGCAATAGATTTGCTGATCCATCCTTCTCAAACGTGAGGATTTGAGAATATCTTTGTAAAGTGAATATGGATGGCTTTCAGGGATGCATTAACAGCCCCAGATAGGTAGGACTTATTGCATTGCTGTTTTGTCCGGTTGTATTGGGTGTGGCTACAGTATGAGAACCTAACAAATTGGGGCTGGTTATACAGTTCTGCTCTTTGTTTTGATTAGTGAGGGATATCTACTTCTTTTGTACCATCCAAAATATGTAAGTGTTGAATACTGTCAGATACCCAAAGATGGCACTGAATGTAACCTTGTATACTTATTCTCTGATCAGATATCTCTGATATAAATCTAAATATAGTCCTTTTATTTACTGATTTAGTTGCCATTTTGTTCATCTAGGGTTGTGAGCTGACAGGAAACAAGGCTGAGAGAGATACAACAAAGATCCCCAGCCAGACTCGATACTTTTAGGCTATATTGCTATACATGATATACCGTATATCTTGATATCTACAGCACTTCATAAATGTTAGGACTGGGCCACAAAATCAAATATCACAATATTTTTGACCTAATACCTCGATATCGATATTGTGACAAAATTGTAGGGGTTGTAGGGGTACTTATTATTATCACAAAGAGAATTTTTGATCAATAATCATCAGTAAGGTGGATATAATGAGTAGGTGGGTAGAGACTAGTATTAGAATAAGTAGAACAGTCTGGTCAGTTGAGACATACTGACATGTCGACATATTGCCCTGCCCCACTCAGTACGTTTGATAGTGACTGATGTCACTCTGACCTTGATTTTCTGTAGTAAAAATGTATTCATTCATCTGTTAATTACACATCTATCTCTGAATGTATTCCAAGCAACTATTTTGTCAGCAATATCATTCTTTGAGTCATTAATCCATATGGGATGAAAGCCAGGTGTTTCTGTCTGAAGTGCATTTTGCTTCATGTTTTCTTGTTGCTAGAGGCCCTCGATAAGACTGATGGCCACTCTGACCGTGTCGTGCCTCAAGCGTTGGCTACAGTCTCTCTTTTCCTCTCACCCCCTCCAAACCTACCACATCCCTTCCTCTCCTGCCAAGGTGACCAGCAGACCAAGCAATGGCATCTGTACAGCAAGGCAGTGAGCCATGTTTCCATGCTTAGCTGGACCAGTCTAGCCAATTCCATGTCAACAATAACAGATTTCAATGACAAAACAAGTTGTCAGTCCCTCAGCCCTGGACATGAGCTGCCCCACCACAGCTACTCATCTGCATATCTGCAACAAATGCTTCTGAGATGATTCAAGAATTAGGAAGGAGAAGCTTGCTTTTCAGAGAGGTGTCTGCTCAGTAGTTTGAAGGAGAGTGGAGTGTAACTGGTTTCCTTTCACTAGTCATGTTTTCCAACTAGTGTGTTAATTCAAACCAGCAATCTTCCTTTAAAGCAGCACTCACTGACCAGCTAATATGTTTGAGGTTGTTGGAATTTTTAAATACTGTAAGAAAGGAACAAGTTAAGCCAGTGAGTAAAGCCCAGTAGAAAAATTGGACAGACTCACACATCAGCCAAAATCAGCTTATTGCAGCTACATCTGCGTATGCGTCTTGATGTTTGAATGGACAATATGCCATTTCTGCAACTACCCAGTGAGCAAAAAGTGGTCTAGATCACGTCTTTTAGACATCATTTACGAACATCCAAGACGTCTAAAAGACGTTCTCTGGGGAGCCAGAATGAAAGTTTTTTATACGTCTTTTCTGGACGTTGTATAGACGTTTATATGTTGTTTATCGACTAATTCTGGCTGTCAGTGGACGTCCAGATCATAGCCAGTATGAACATCTATTCTCAACTAACTCTGGATGTCAGTGGATGTCTAGATTATGGCCTGACTATTGACATGGCCAGGCCATGATCTGGACATCCATTGAGAGCCAGAATTAGTCGATAAATGACGTTGAGAAAAGACGTCCAGTCAGGCCATAATCTAGACATCCACTGACATCCAGAATTAGTTGAGAATAGATGTTCATACTGGCTATGATCTGGACGTCCACTGACAGCCAGAATTAGTCGATAAACGATATATAAATGTCTATACAACGTCCAGAAAAGATGTATAAAAAACTTTCATTCTGGCTCCCCAGAGGACGTCTTTTAGACGTCTTGGATGTCCATAAATGATGTCTAAAAGACATGATCTAAACCACTTTTTGCTCACTGGGTAGGGGTCTCTCTATCAAAACAAAACAAGCAACAAAAGACCTTTGCTGAGCTGTGTGGGGAGGGCTGAGTGGAGCGGGACAGCATAGTCGCTGCTCAGCTGCTCAGAGCCAGCAATCTGTGAAGGAGGGAGTCAGGTGCAGATTCAGACCTTCTGGAGGAATAAACACCCAGAGTCACATCAGATTCTGCTCTGATCTGAAGCTGTTTACCAACACAAGTTACTTTGAACCTTTTTGGATTAAAAAGTGGATTTATCCTCACTCCTGTTTATCAACCTGACTGCAGCAGGGATCAGTGCTGACCTCCATTGGTGGGTGTTTATGTTCCGTAATATTGTGATTAACGCCTCACTGGTGGTGAATACACTGTCAAAAAAACACCATTCCTAATGAAAATCTATCTGACGTGACTCAGGCAAATGTTTTAAGGTTTTATTCACAATAAGCGGAGTCTTGGTCGCTGACTAACCCTACCCCAGAAGCTATAGCGACAGGTGACCAAATGAAGTGCACCGTTGCCTTGAGTAAAATTGTGGATTTCTCCAAGTCTGAACATTGTCTTGAACGACTTAAAATTGTGCAATGCATTATATATAAGTATTTATTGCACATCACAATGTTGGGTCAGGTCGACCAATTAAAAAAAAAAAAAGTGTGTGTATTGAACACAAATACGTGTTGCTTGTATGTTCCTGTTTGTAACATGCAATCTCTATTTCTGTTTCCATCAGTGCTGCTTTTGTTTCCAACAGCTTTCATTGGCAACATTCATCCAAACTGTGAGCTGCTGTGTGTTCGCTATCAGGGTCCCTATGATGTAACATCACTCTCAGGATTGTACTACATTTATGCTGAAGCATCTACAAGTCATTCTAACTCGACCATTTCCAGTTTTACAACTCAGCCCTCTTGTAAATGTTCTGCTGTTAATCTTTTTGGAATATGCTGTGCTACGTTAAAACTATCTGTTCTTTTTGACTAACTCCTTCCCTCCTCATCATTTTTCTAAAGGGCACATAGTCTTTAATGTGCTTGTCCTCCCACCTGCATGTGTGTGTGTGTGTGTGTGCGTGTGTGTGTGTAACACAGTATATGTGTGCGTATCTGCAGCTGTATGTGGATGATGAGGCGCTCTGTGTGCAGTAAAAAAGCCTCCATATCAATAATCACACCACATAGTCAAGCGTCCCCTCAGGATACAAGCAGAGATCCACAAGAACAAACGTCCTTCGTTCATCCATAAAAGCAAAACAGAAGCACCTTGCAGTTGAGGTCGTCTGTGATGATTAATGTAAGCCACTGAGGCCACACAAGTCCAGAGATATGGTGTAATTACAAATTTGTGTCATTATGTACGCACGTTTCGACACATTTTAGAGTATGGATAAACTCTTGTGGTTTTAAAGCCCCCGTGGCCTTTCCACAGCTTTACACTTTAGGTCCCACTAAGTAGGATCCGCTCTAAAATTAAAAATGGCTGTGTGTTGCTGGCTTTGTACAACACTGTTATACGTAATAAATAATACAAACTCTTGGACTTTTACTCGTTACTAGCCAGATATATCGATCTAATCATAAAAAATTAAACCAATGCCAAAATGCAGTTGCAGTAGTTGCTTTTGATGTGTAGGTGGCTTTGACATGAAGTTCAGAGAAAGTTTGATGAGATATCTGACCTGTGTCGACGTCTCTGCCTCCCTCTTGGTTCGGCCTTGAGAAAACCACTGCGCCGTCACTGTCCTTCCTCCTGGCAGCCCTGAAGGACACAGAGCAGGAGAGAGATTAACTGGATGTAGGGCTGCATACAAACACTGTAATATTACATGTGAGGTGATCATTGCAGAAGGGGAACACTTACAGGTAAGAGGTGAGAAAGAGCAGTGAAATCATCGGGGTCAATTTATTGCACAGTGCAATGTCACTGGGAAACGCAAACAGTGCTACAATAAAAGTGCACTCTGACCCGTACCCCTATTAAAACCAATCAGTTTCGATGTGAAAATACTGGTAAACATGGCAGCTGATTGCATTAAAACTCCGGGAGAACCAACAGCATTTTATAGGGAAGGAACCCAACCTCGCCTGTATACAAAGCACCTCCACTTACATTAGAAGAAATTACTTTCATGATTTTTATAATATCAGCTTCAGGGGAAATAAACTGTGAGGTAACATCACACAGCAAAGGCCACATATTACAGTGAGGAGGCTGTTTGGACCATAATCTAGTAACTAGAGTGATGAGATTAGTCAGCGACTGACTGAACAATCACGTCATCTGTTCACTTTCATAATTAATCAGAGGAAAGGTAGAGACAGACAGATGAGTCAGACACATCCATGTGCTAATATATAAATAAAAAAAATGTTAACCAATGTCAGGTGGGAAACCTTGAGCACCTGCAGCCAGACACATACAATTATTTGTAGATTCATAGCTCAGACAAAATATGCAAATATGTCTTTTCTTCAGATTTATGCAGCTGTCCTTTTCAAAGTCATTGTGTAAGTTGGCACACATGTACAAGCCTAATTTCCTCTTCTATATTTATCCATAGTGTATATAGATGCAGATACTGCTGTGACACTTTATTTGAGGGGCTGTGCATCACACTGTCATAATCGGAACTTAACACTAAGGATAAAGCGGTTAACTGATTTCACTATAACCCTGGTTTAAAACATCACAGTTTTGTAACCAAAGGTTTTTCTGTGAACAACAGCAGTACGGTAAGAAAATTACATAAATACAGATGACTGCCGGTGGTAAATTCCCTATATTAAATCTGCAAAACTTGCCAAAAAAGTCGCTGCTGAAGGTCGTACGCCTCCGATTCATTTTTTTAAATTATTATTTTACACTGTATTATCAGGAGGTTATGTTTTCACATGTGCCTGTTTGTTGGTTGGTTGGTTTGTCAGCAGAAATACACAAAAACTACAGAACAGATTTCCATGGAACTTGGATGGAGGATGAGTCTCGGCCCATAATAGCCCACATTAATGCTTGGCACAGACCCGGATAAAGAGACGGATCATGGAATGTTTTCTCTCTTTTTTTAACATTGTTAGATAGGGCGATTTTCAACACATCTGTTTCTGTCTCAGGGAATAATGCCTGATTCATGCTGGCGTTGTGGAGCCAAAAGAGGCGTGACGGTACACATCATAATGTTGAGATCTGTGTGGTTTTTTTTAACATGTTTTCACATGTAAATCTAAAACTGTCTCAGCAAACTGTTTATAATCATATGGATGCTGTTATAATGTGTTGTGGTTGAGATCCTGACCCATCATGCAATGTGGATAACAAAGACAAACAACGTTTTTAATTTTTTGCTCTTTATGGCATCACATAATCACCATTAATAAACAGCGGACCCTGTCTGAGAGGGATGCTGTTTTCTGGGGGGAAGTTCACTGAAGTCTTGGTCAGGAGGGCTGACGCGGTGACTTTATTCTTGACATTTATCTTTCCTCATATGAGTTGCCAAAGACACTACCAGTTGCCACATTACTGTTGTTTGGTCCTGTAATGTTGCTTTGTGGGTTGAAGTGTGGGATATTTGTCTTTTATTTGATGAGTGAAGGATCTGTTTAGCTGTCAGACTGTGAACACTATCAGACCGACACACCTGATTCGCGACTCCGGCTTTTCCATTCACACAGACGCTGTATCACCTCTGCTGCGGCTCTGATACTACCTCTGGCAGTGGATCAGAGCCACAGCAAAACTGTTCCCACTCTCTGCATTTGTAACTTTCACACAGAGGACGATGCAGAGTATCGATGCATGATTCCCACACTCAAAGGGCAGTGTGAATGGGGCTTGTTGCTACAATAACACAATGGTGACATAGATATAGCTTTTAGCTCGTGTTTTGTTATCCTAGTGGTTTATCGTTACAAATCCAGTGAGCTTAAATCATGGTTAAGCAGTGATGGGTGGTTTAAAATTTAGAGTGATACAGGGCTATCAAGTTTGATATTGGATTACGTTTGATTGAATTAAACTGGACTTTTGGGCCTTGGTGGAGTGCCATTCTGGTTTGGCTGCTGTGTTATTTCTGTTTCCAAAGACAGCACCTGTTGTAAACAAAAGCCAGCAGAGAGATGTTGTGGGGACAAAATACAATCATACTTCATCTGAGACAATGTCAACTTTGCATTAAAAGTGACATAATTGACTGAATGACACTTAATGAAAACAGTCAACGATAAACATCCTGCTTCATGTTCCTGACAGGTGTCATGTCATGGTCAAGACAGTGACCTGTTTCAGTCTTCCGCACGACCATTCAACTGAAGTGTTACCAAGACTGCACTAAACCCCTGTTTGTTCATTACAGTATGCCAAAAACTATTTAAACCTGGCAATCTGAAACAATTAATCTATCAATTAGTTCATCACTCAAATGTAAAATTGACAACTGTTTTTACTAATCGATCATTTTTTTCCCCCCTGTTCCAAGAAAAATTGAATGCCGAACATTTTCCTGTTCCAGCTTCTCAAATGAGACAATTTGCTGTTTGTATTTGTCATACATCATTATAAACTGAATATTTTGGGAGGTTGGTCAAAACAAAAAAAACATTTGAAGGCATCACCTTGGGCATTGTAAGTTTAAATGAGCATATTTCACTGTATTTTCACAATCTTTTTTTACATTTTTACAATTTTACAATTAAAATAACTGCAACTCTGCTATTAATTTAGTAAACCTGGTGTTCTATGGTCTGAAGACTGCTTGAAGTATGAGTTCCTCTCATGTGCATCCATGTTCTTTGTGTGCACACTATTATATTCTACTGCTGGTAGAGTCAGTGTACAGCTCAGGTGCGGCGAGTGCAGAAAAGCGTATAATTCAAGTCAAATCATCGACAATCTATCTTCATAAAAGCTACTTAAAAACTGTAAATAAATACGCCGCCATCATTGGGAAACTCAGGTTGTGTTTCTGCATTTGTCTGATTTGAGTCGATGCACCAGTGACGTTTTGTGAAATAATGACTCCCATTTTCACTGAGCAAGGATCTCAACAGGATGACTAGATTAGCTCAGATGAATCATGAGCTCACTTCAAATTGACAAAAACACTTCCCAGGACGTTGAATTTAAAAGAGAGTGATTTATACACGTCGGCCCGGGCTGGCTATACATTCTATCACAGATCACACTGAAACATCTCAGTTTTATTTTAACTGAAAGGCAATGAACAGAGCAGACAGGGGGTTTATGGTACTTTCATTTCAACTCTGGGGAACATTTAGCAGATATGTGCAAGACAGAGCAAAACACAATGTAAGACTGGAGTATAATGGACTTATAAAGACATCAGTCTCTGGTTTATCAAGCATTTGACTCAAACTGCAAGCACAGAGGAAGACAGCAAGAGAAGGGCTTGTAATGATCTCCCTTTCCATGTTTACCAAATGAATAGCAGAGAAGGTTTTTAAACCAGGAGCCAACAAGAACGCCTGGGAAATGAGAAGACCAAACTACTTTCCCAAAGACAACGAAGAGAATCAATAATCAGCTAGGGACTACCAACATGGTTATTAACCCGTCAGCCTGAGGATAGTGGTAGTAGCATGTGTATCATCTGTCTTCATTATTTCTCTCTGGAACAATGTCTTCTCCCATCCCCGACTTTTGGCTCCCACAGAGGAACCTTTCAACATGTCTAAAGCAGCTAATGAGGAGGCAGACACGGAAACATGGAAATGATCTTCACTCTGCATGACACTAATGGTAGGATTAACTCTATAGCTCGGGCTGTCGGGAACCACAGAGATACTGGGGATCAAGAACATGATGGAGGAGGTGATCCAAAGGGTATCCAAAGCTACATTACTCCGTACGAGCAAAGAATGTGTTGATCAGAGGAGGATGATTACTACTGTGAAACATGGAATTTTTGTCTCCAAACCACAGAGAGACATTTTGGCGCAGAGGAACAGACAGGCCTTTTTTCAGAGATCTTGTTACTGCTGACTCTGGTTATTTATAGGCCAACAATGTCAGACTAATTCTATTTAATTAATTTAATTTAATAAAAAGCCTTTTTTGGTTTTTAGAATATTACAAAACCTTCAACATCATCATTGCAGATATAGATAATTTTCCCCCTGAATGAAGAGAACATCTATTATATTATCAAGCCCACTCTCATCGTGATGGCCCACTGGTAGATGCAGACATACAGGCTTTTCAAAAAGTACACATTCACTGGGCAAAATAAGAAAACTACTTCGTCAAAAGTTCCCATCAATTGCAGATAATTAATTTTCATGTTGGCAGAAATGTTCCATTTTTGGCCGATGCAGATATTTCGTATTAAAGCCTTTGTTGCCCGATGCCACATCCCTACTTTTAATCATGTAATATCTTACTCTTTTGATTAAATCATGATTAAATCATTTTGGTGGTCATTTAGCACAGCATCACAATCACAACTGTCATCATCGCAACTTTCCAGAGCCCAAAGTGACGTCTTCAAATGACTTCTTCTGTTGAACTAACAATCAAAAACCTAAAGACTCTTCATTTACTGTCATGAACGACAAAGAAAAGCATTAAATCCTCACACTGAAGAAGCTGGAACCAGCAAATGTTGGATATTTTTTGCTGGAGAAATTACTTAAACAATTAATCTACTAATCATTGCAGCTGTTAGTCTATTAAATTTTAGGTCATTTACCACCAGAAGAGTCTCAAATCAAGCTTTTAGGCCCTGATCCTTTAATAGTGGGTCTCTGCTGATACCAACATCGAAATGAAACTTGCATTTACTTAAATGTTCATTAGTCATATCTTACACATTGAAATAATAGCTGTAGCTACAAAATCTGATGGACTTTATCTTTCACAAGCTTGATCCAAATACTGAAGGAGCCCAAATAATTTTTCACATTCAAACACTTAGTTGCACTTGGATATGCAGCAGAAGGCTCACACTGTGGTGAAGGAGATCAGGTGGACAAAACACAACAGAGTTTAGATCAATACTTAGTATCAGCTGAGCACATTTCTATTCAATTCTATTTCTTTAATGTAAAACAGCTCAGGTTAAAAACACTTGGCAGGGGATTCAAAAGGAGTCCGAGCAGATTCAACACTTGATTCAGGCATTACAAACGTTTCTGCCATTCCTGCTACGAACATTGGGTATTTTGTGCTAATGCAGCCTTCATGCTGCTTTGTGCTTATTGATTCAGGCTACTGAAGTGGTCCTGAGCCTCAATGGTGCCAAAGCTTGGAACATACACCCGAACTCCCAACTGAGCAAGACTGCTCTCTTAGCCATTTACCCTTTAAGAGCTTCTGACAGGGCTAAGAGCCCACTAAGAATGTCCATCACACGGTTTCAACAATAGCGCCCAGCGAGGGCGCCACACTAGTCACCACAGGCCTCTGCCATGTTCCTGTCACATATGCTCCTAAAAAGCACTGAATTCCCACAGGGTCCTGAAAGGCACTCGTCTCTCTCTCTGTTTGTACAGTAATCCATTAAGCTCTCTCATTGTCAAGTGTGCTTTGTGTATTATGCAATCTGCATAGCTAAATAACACCTCCACAAAGGGAATGAAGTAAGCCATGGAATCTGCTCTGGTGGGTGCTCGATATCAAAAAAAGCAACCCAACGTGAATTTTACTTTTGAAATGAAATGCCGATAGCCTAGTTTCTTCAGGTTGGGGAAGATCAAATGCTTTACCCTCCAAGGAAAGGTCACCATTAATCGCTGATAACACTGAAGGGAATCCATAAAATGTCAGCAGCTCTTTGTCTGGAACTGCACCAGAGAGGGAGGGGGAAACATTTCTGTGACATTTGAGGATTTCAGTAAAGGGGCGAGCAAAATAATGAGTTGAGCAGAATGGAATGGAGTATGTGGTTGCTTCAGATGTAGATCCTGTTTCCTCAATCGTTTTTCCCCTCTGGCATGGCAGCACACACAGTGTCTATGGTGTGGCGTGCTGTGCCCATTTGTATTTCTTTTGCATCCACACATCAATAAGCGACCACGCTGACCCACAATAAGAGCACAGAGCAGGGTGTGTGGACATGAGGGTAAGGGGAATGACTCAACATGTTTTCTCACCTAGAAAGATACAGCAATGTTCAACAGACTCGAGATGCTTTCAGTGGCTTTTAAAAGTTTTATATCTTCAGTGAAATGTAGATACAACAAAATTCCATTTTTCCTTTCATTTTCGTTTTCCAGACAGTTGCCTCTCTGTTTAGCTGGCATGGCAGCTGGATCATATGATCATGTGGTCTCATGAATCCATACTGTATGGAGATGCTGATATTCTTTTCTAGCAGGACTTGTAACTGGTTTGCTGACCATGGTATAACTGTGCTTGATTGGCCAGCCAACTCACCTGACCTGAACCTCATAGAGAAGCTATGAGGTATTGTCAAGAGGAAGATGAGAGACACCAGACCCAACAATACAGACAAGCTGAAGGCCTCTATCGAAGCAACCTAGGCTTCCATAACACCTCAGCAGTGCCACAGGCTGATCGCCTCCATGCCACACCACATTGATGCAGTATTTGTGCAAAAGGAGCCCCAACCAAGTAGTGTAGAGTGCATAAATGAACATACCTTTTACATTTCTGTATTATAATTATTTTTTTTTTGATTGGTCTTATGTAATATTCTAATATTTTGAGATACTGGATTTTTGATTTTCATGAGCTGTTAGCTGTAATCATCAAACTTAAAACAAAAAAGGCTTGAAATGTTTCACTTTTAGTGTGATTAATCTAGAATATATGAAAGTTTTACTTTTTGAATTAAGTTTTAGAGAAAATTTCCATGATATTCAAATTTTTAGACATGCACCTGTATATGTTCTTTACAAGTGTATGTACACTTTTGACCATAACTGTAGCTTCAAAGCTATAGCTGAAACCATTTCTGATTAATAGATCAGTTGGTATTTATGATAACTTTTTTGAGAATCACTTATTTGTGAATCTTTCTTCATGCGTGAAAAAGAATGCACGCGGAAAAACATGATATCTCAGGTTCTGCTGCATCAATTTTGACCTCCATCCGTTCATTGTCTTTATCCGCTTATCCTTTGCAGGGTCATGGAGGGGCTGGAGCCAAGCCCAGCTGACAGTGGGCGAGCAGCGGCGTACACCATGGACAAGTCACCAGTTCATCACAGGGCTGACATATAGGCACAAACAAACATTCACACTCACATTCACACCTACAGGCAATTTAGATTGACTGATTAACCTCACAACCCATTTCCATTTTGTTTCAATTGCTGAAACTAAATGGGAATGGGAATATTATAGAAGTTCAGTGCTGCATTGGCTCTTTTAAAAGCTGCACGCAAAATGTATTTACTGCAGTTTGGGAAAACCCAAATTGCCAAGACGACATCATGGTAGCCAACATCTTTTCCCATTTTGTTTCTGCTGCACAATTTCTGATGATTGCTGCGCACAGCACAGCACAGCACAGTGTAGATCCAGAAATATATTTCATTTTAATGGAAATTCAACATTTGGAAATGCATTCGAGCTTCAGCGGGGCTCCACTCTCCTCCCACAATGCAGCCCTCCCCCGACCCCTACCTCTGTGTATAGCTCAGAGAACTCCCACTCTTTCCACTTGAATTTATATGGAAAATAATGGTTATGGCGGCTGTCATTTAGCTTTTAAAAGTGCTGCAATGGCAGAGATATGGTATTGATCTGAGAATAGAAAATAAGGGAGGGACCTGTAGGAAGGAAAGGAAACACTACTGTAGATGTTACCAGTTAATGTAAATCCAAGTAAGACCTACAGTATTAGCTTTCAGCTCCTCACACATTTCCCAAACTTCAGAATATTTCACTTCGTCTTCAGCTCCATTTTTCAAACAGGGTCAGGAGAGTATTTAGGGTCGAGATGTGGCCCAGAAACATGAAAATCTGTATTCAATATTCATTTACTGCCAAAACCAACAAATGACACATTGGTCAGGAGTCTATTTCATTATCTCTGCAGAAAACATTAAGGCTGGCTAATAGCTTCAGCAGAGGCATTAGAGGTTGGAGGGGATGAGGCTCTCCATCACGCCGCTCCTCCTGAATGATCGACTGCAGCTCGACGAGGCTTTGGGCCGCTTAATAAACACCAGGCAGATGTGAGACCCAACCTCCAAGTCAACAAATCACTGCGGCTCCTTGCTTCACTTCTCCTGGCTGCGACACTTCCACAGAGCCTCTGCTGAAGCTTTTCAATTACAAAATCACTTTGTGTGACAGTCTGTGTGAGCATGTCTGTCAGGTGGTACATGTGCGCTGGGTAAGCCGATCTCCCCCATTCTGCAGGGGAAGAATAAAGTGGATGGATGGACGGATGGGTGGATGGATGCACGGATGGGTGGACGGAAGAGGATAAGCAAAGGCAAAAAGGATGAGATGGGTCGCTCCTCTAACCAAGATCCTAAACCTCATTCCCCAGTTTAGCAGAGAGCACATTGGATACACCGTCTTATCCGCCTGCTCGAACGCCAACCTCGGGGCATCCGTTCACAGTCAGAGACAGAGATAGAGCTCTCTATGGTAAATGATCTTTTAAATGCTTCCTTTCATGTCTTGTTCCTCACCCTCCTCTCCGTCTTGTCTCCTATTACAGCTCTGTTAGTAGTGCTGGATAGTTTGACATCTGCTTGTGTGGAAAAGCAGAGGCTGCAGAGCACCGAGTAGCTTCAAAGTTTCACAGCATTCTGACCTCCACAACCACTCTGAGGCAGGAGGAGAATGATGAGTTGGACAAAGTTTGAGAGAGGCAGTTCAGCATGTCTTCCAAAAACTGACGCCCAAGGGTCCAAAGAAAATCAATTTATGTTTAAGAAGGTGTTATACTCCATACAGAGAGTTTTTCAGCTCTTCTACAAGTTGGTAGCTCCATAAATTGAAAATACCATGATGGAACAGGGTTAAGAGGTGAAGCTCAGCCTCTCACAGTTCCCTAAAGAGCAGCAGCCCACTTTGCTAGATTTAAACTCACATTTAAAGCGGAGCAGGCTCTGAACCCACTTTAGAGTCAAAACACTGACAGAACCGGAGGGCTCTGACAAATTTTACTACATGATGTAATCCACACTGGACTTTTGGGGAGTCACTGTGCCACTGATTGGGTGGGAATCTCTTTGCCATTTCACACCCACTCTGAACTGAGAAGTGAACTATGGTAGAATATTTTCATCCATCAGCATTGTAAGCTCCTCTCCTTCTCTGTCTTACTATAAAGCACTCACTGTGATGGTGTTTCTGCTTGTTCCTTTTGATAACCTGTCAAACACACAACATGGCCGGTGCTGAGACATATTTGAGTCTGGGCTTTCTGTTTGAGCTATGAGTTTCTCTAAGTGGTGCACAGTGGCCATCACTAATTCTAACTAATTCTATCCGCTTCCAGAGACATAAAGCACTCCACCAATTTAACTTGTCAGAGTGAATTTATAAGTCACTGGGAGTTCTAGCAGATCAAATAAACACACGAGACAGTTTCTTTACGCGCTGCTACTGCCACACACAGCGCAGGACTCTGCTGCTCACCGGCTGCCAACAGCTCACTAGCTCTCCTATATGACAGCCCCAACACTGGCCCAAAGGCCGAAAGCTGGCCTGGTGAGTCAGGGCCATAAAGACAAAAGCTAGGGGGAAAGCTTGCCATCAGAGGAAGGTGAGATGTCTGATCGTCATACCTCAAACACATCTATGGTGTTGCTCTTGTTTGCATTCGTAAAAGGTGACAGAAGTAGTTGTGTGAAAAATGAAAATAGAGAGCATGAGGAAGAATTTCAAACCCTGCCTACTTTCCCACATCTACAAACCTGGCGAATCACTGAGCAGAACTGAGCCTCCTCAGACTGTCAGTTTCGCAGACCCACAGATCCAACCTCAGAAAGGTGTGGGGGAGGGGTTTTAGATGCTGTTCAACAATCTGGCAAACAATCCCCTTAATAATCACACTTGTACACTAAAATTTGGATGTATATGCAGTTTTTTAAACTACGCGATAGACTCCTTTCCCATTGCCAGAAGATGAGCTTGCCTTTTTTTTCCTTGTGTGTCACGATCGTCATCACAAACAGGCCGAAAAAAACAGGAACCTCATCAGACTGCATCAGACATTCAACTCCTTTTGAAAAGTCTTAATCAATAACATTCTGAATTAGAGAATTAGACACATCATTTTTTCCCCAGCTGATGATGGAAGTTGCTAAGGAGTGAGATATCTTGCTTCCTTCTCATCTCTGTTGAGAGTTGCAAATGCACAGTACAGATCAGGCAGCTGTGTGCTGACATGGAGGCCAATGATAACGCTGGTTACTTTTGAATATCTTTTATTTCTGTCAACAAACCAACTAGTGGGTGTTTGTGGGTTTCTTTGTCCAGTGTGAAAGGAGTACAAAAGAGCCTACTGATTTGCAGAATGGGGTTATAGGATTCAGTGTTTTTTGGAATTTGCCCCCTGCTACAGAGAAGAAGTCAAGATATCCAAGTTGGAGGCAGTCTGATGAATCAGCAGGTTGATAGATATATTGGTATTGGTGGTATATGTCAGCCCATAAAAGACAAAGAACTGCAGTACAGAAATGTTTCGGAAAGACAACATAGCAACAGACATGTTGGAGCCTGGATTTTTAATGGCATGTCATCACTCTGTCTGTCCCCATCTTTGTATATTCAACTATTTAAAAAAGCCAATACAATCCAAAAACTACAAACACACTCTTCCACTGCATCAGGTAATTGGTCCCAACTGTGCCAACATTTATATCCATTAAGGATCATGAATAAAATTATAATGAATTGATGCAAATTCAATGGAGGTCCATAATTGAGGTAATATGACACAACAGGGTCTTGGTTCATTATAAGGCATTTACTTTCAGTCTGTTTTTTTTATCCTGTGCAATTACATGAGCTGATTTTGAATGCCTTTGGCCATCTTGAAAAGAATTTAAAAAATAATCCACAAAACGTGACATGATTTTATTTTTCTTACCAGTGTGAAATCAAGGCTGACCAATTATTCAATTTGCTTTTGAGAGAGCATCTATCTAAATAAATACACCACAATAACTTGAAATAATTAAATAATCACTTTGGACTTATGTGTTTTGTCTGCACAAGTAGTCAATAGATATTTATGTAATTTCTACACTGAAGAATATAACACAATGCACAGATTAAAGCTTCAAGGTAAAAGAAAAAAAAGGTTCTTGTAAGTTACAGAAAACTCCCCATGAGTAAATTGAGTAATTGCAACAGCAGATAATAGCTTATAGATAAGAGCATGACTTATAGAGAGGCGATCATATGTCATTGGAATAGAAGATATGAGAATGGCAGCAAATGTAAAATTAGTGGGTAAGGACAGCAGAGAAATATGCCACCGCTGCTGTACAGACAGTCACAGCATGTCTTATGCTTAATTGTGGAAACTGCCTTTAATTGCAGCGAGGGTTCTGACTCATTTTCTCCACCTACAGTTGATTAGACACCTCAGTGACCCGTGAGAAAATTGTAAAACTTCTAGTAACTCCACGAGTGAAATGTTTAGACAAAAAAAGCCATTATTTCTATACAGAAGCTTTTACATTTTTTTCAGCTGGTTTTTCTGGCAGGCAATTTTGCCTGTCAGTTTATTCTATGGGGAATTCAGTCCGATGATTATCCTCAATTCTAAGACACTTAGGCGCGAAATCAGTTGCATCCCGGCTTTCTGTGTAGTTGGAAGCATAATGGTGGACAAGGATTAGAGAACACAAAATTAGGTGGAAGTCATTTACATTTCAAAAGTCCCAACTTTGCATTGATTTGCTATAAATAGGTTGAATAAAGTTCAATTATAGTCACATGATGCTTGTGAATGCTGCCAGGTAAATATGAACTAGCTGTGTTTTAGAAGTTAAAATATGTTGTCCAAATCACAACAAATTAAAATAACTAACTAGATGAAATTATAAGGAGCATGCATAAGTGTGTGAAGGACACATCCCGAGCCAGTTCCCTGAGGAAAAACACTTCCCATCATTGCTTTGTGCTGACTGAATGGACCTGGACAGTGCTGACTGGTAACTGTAACATCTAGTTTTAGGAAGCATGAAATGGGCTGACAGAGCAGCTGCTGCAGCTGCCTCACCACACCAGATGTGACAGGGCATGGCAGGAGCACATGAAAGACTAAAACGTTGCTCTCACACTAGAGGTCAATGGGCATATCAGAGTTTCACTTAGTCACACAAAGATTCACTTAATCACTTACCTCTGGTTGTAGCTTAAGATGAAGATAGTTTTCTTATATTTGCAAAGGTTTTTATTAGGGATGTCCCGAGCCGATCTGCGGGATCGGGATAGGGGCTGATATGGGCATTGTTTCACTGATCGGGATCGGCAATTTTGGTGGACCCAAGCCTGATTATTTTTATGTCAGCTGTCGTAAATGCCGGAGCACAATTTGTGGCAGAACGCAGACGCGCACATAACGTTACTCTGGTAAACCTGTGGATAAAATGTCTGCAGTGTGGAAATTTTTTTTAATTAGAAAGCGAAAGCAGTCCAACGGCGACATGTAACATCTGCAATACCACCGCTTTGCGAGGGGGTAACAAAAGAGCTGCATTTAATACTACACATTTGATACAGCACATAAAAAACAAACACCCAAAGGAATACAACAAGTTCACTCAAGCAATACAGGCAAAGGCACCAAGGCAACAAACACTTGTGGATACTTTCAAAAGGAAAGAGAAATGTCCTTGAGACAGTGACATGGCCAAAAATATTACAGAGAATGTCACTGAATTCATCGCTCTGGATAACCAGCCCATCTCCGTGGTAGAGGATCAGGGTTTAGTTACTGACTTTGTTTACTTGGTTGTTTTTGTTAAAAAAACAAAAACAAATGAAAACCAATGTTGCAATAGCATATGCAGAATAAGAAAGAGCCATATGAAAGTATTTACTTTGTTTCAACAAAATTTAAAAAATCCTATTAACCTAATTTTTTCTTAATGCAGCTGTATTATCTAGGAAAATATTAGTTAGGGCGAAGTATCAGATCGGGACCTAATCAGGACATCCCTAGTTTTTATATGTATATCTCTTTCTAAAACCTTTGATATGTGTCCAATGAAAAATTACAATTCCATAACACTGAAAAAAACAGCAGCAACTTTTCAAAAACTGTGTCCTTGTTACTCTGCAGAACCCAAAAAATAGTTTTAACAACTTGTTTTAGGATAAAGTAATTCGATTAACCTTCATTTTGTTGCAGTTAGATCTAGAGGGAGACCTCACAACACAATACAACCAAAATTGATTTTCATGGGGACATACCACATGTAATTTGGGTGACCCTTTACCGTCACCCTGTTTGCTTAAATCGAAAATGGACTATTCACTCTTGCCCATCTCTGATAGGATGTTGGCTGTACTACAGTTGAATTGTTAGACTACACCTCATTAAGAACCACAATGCTTTTTGAATTCTGACAGAAATACTGTTCCCGGTACTTTACCAACCATAAAAAAGTCTGGGAGTTAAATCACTACAATAAAACTGAAGATATAAAACAAAGGGCTAGAGTGCAATACACTGGCTACACTATAGTGCATTGCATCATTCCCCCCACATCAATTAACACCCATAGAGCACACAGAATACATCACACAGACATAAGAACAAGTCATGGCAAATTAGCCAGAACATGCCAAACCAGGGAGAACATGACATAAAGGCTCAATCCCATTTCAAATCTCTCCTCCTTTATAGCATATATTTCATGGCAATCCATCCAACACAGAACATCAAGCAGGTTGCGCTAAAAGTCAGTCAGGTTCATCCTCTTGGGACCCAGATGTCTGCACAAAATTTCATCCAACAGTTGTTGAGATAATTCAATAGAACAAGTGATGCAGCACTCACTGGAGCAACACTACTCTGCTACTGTAACTAAAAATATATCAGGGTTTAATTGCCAGTACAGAATATAGTCCACTGGCAGGGGCAGTCAAATTAGTAACAGCCCTGAAAACCCATATTGTGCAAGTGCTGAAATTTACACTACAGTCGGGGTATATTCAGTGCTCTCTCACTTTCAAAAAGTATGAACACATCCTGTCCAAACAATCTGTCCTTGTTTTACACACTCTTTGTTTATTCATTCACGTACTAACGTCCTGTCCTTCTCCATTCCTCATACACTCACCTCTAACACTCATCTTATTTATTTTTTAATTTACTCTCTCTTTTCCTCTGCGAACCCTGAGGGACTCTCTACTGACATCAAGAGAGAGAACGAGAGGATTCAGCACTTGCCCAGCGAGCTATCACTGCAGGGTGCTGGGGAAAAACAATGAGAGGCGTGATCTATATCTGACAGCAACTCCAGCAGCTGAAAGATAGAGAAAGGGAGGATGGGGAAGAGGGGTGGGCAGAGAGCGGAGGAATAATACACGGCAAATACTTTATCTTCTTGAGCAATGACTGTGTGGATTCACTTTGTAAAGGGAGTGGAGAGGGCTCTCTAAGGAGACAAAAACAGGAAGAGATAAAGTGGGTAATTTCAATGGGGGGGAGCAATCAGCTGCTCTATGTTATCGGACTCAAACCCACCCCTGTTTGGCCTATTACCATCTATCCTTGTGCTGTCTCTGACAACAGATGCCACCTGTAATGACAGCTCTGGCCTATTTGTATTACTGCTGCTTTACTGTCTCATATTATACATGCCCAGTCCTACTCAAATGCTGAATCCCTTCTGCATCTTCTTCTTCTTCTTCTTCTTCTTCTTCCTCCTCTTCTTTCCCCTGAGGTTAATGCCCAGTGAGGAACTACAGAGAACTGAGAAGGCACAGCGTACACTCTCCTTGCCATCCAGTACCAGACTGAATATGAATGGATAATGCCTTTTTTTTCCTTTAACCCACTTCGAGGACTTTTTGTGGAATGAGAGACGGGGGGGGGGGGGACAGTCTTCCACAAACTGAGACTCTAAACTCATTCAAATGTGTTTCCAACTCCTGCAGTAGACACATCAAGCATTAAAGGTTGGCGGCGTGCACCAGTGTAGCCACTTCCTTTTCACTAGGCATTGAGGACACTTCCTTCTAATGCAGCCAGCAGCCTCATTAAAAGAAAAACCCTGCACAAAGTAGGAACTCATTTTTGTGATCTCTGTCTTCAGAAGCGTGAGCCAAGGGGACGGTAGAATGACAACGGTGGCAGCAAGAGCCAATCACCAAACTCGCCTGTCCTATCCAATCAGCAACTGTCCAAGTCTTTCATAACTTTGTTGTGTAATACACTGTATGTGTGTCTTTCTATGTGATGTTTGAAATAGATATTTGAATATATTTAAATGAGTTTTCAGAGAAGGCTAACTCTGCTTTCAGTGGATTCTCTTATTACTGACCAAAACTAGCATTGAATTATCATCAAGAATTAGACATTATCATTGTGCATGGATTTATCTAAACGTCAAGACATCCAAAAGTCATAAACATGATGAGTCAGAAAAAAAGCAGAGGTACTCAGGTCAGGATTTCAGGATGTTTTGGTCTAAGATTTGGATTAACGTCGCAATATCTCAGTCCTAGTCCTCCTGGTCTTTGTGATGACTGTGACTAGGGGTGTGTACTGAACTTGGTACTTGGAAGATGTTGATTTTATACTGATCTAAAACACAGAGAACCAGCACGTCCTCACATTAGAGTAGCAGAAACCAGATAATTATTTGCACTTCCGTTTAAAAATGCCTGGAACAATTGTTCTTCTTTTTCCATTTTTTTACCCAGATTCATTATTATGGAATGAGAAAGCTATTATTCGTTGAACCCGATACAGAGAACAAAGTCAAATTGAGGTGAGGTGAAAAAAAAATAGTTGAAGATTTCTGTAAATTGATAAATTATAGGAATTGTCGAATTATTCCAGCTCTACAGCACTATCATATATTCCTTGATAGTGCACTGAATAGATAAATGCCAAACCAGGGAGAACATGACATAAAGGCTCAATCCCATTTCAAATCTCTACCCCTACCCCTGGTTTTCAAGTGCCCCCTGCCGCCCCTATGAAATGGGACATCCATTCAGACCCTTATATGTCATCAGTAGTCGTTGATTGTATTTATTTAAACAGATGCAACCGCACATTACCATTATTCAATCTTCAGCTGTGTTTATTTCTCTTGTGTTATGGTGGCAATCCAATTCACCATTTATCTGATGGAGATGGAAAAGCTTGACACTTCCATTGGATTGGATGTGCCCTCCTCCTCCTTTAGCCCCTGTAAATACAGACAAAACTAAAGTGTCTTTGATAAGAACATGCTGAGAGTCAGCAGTCACCTCACCCTATAGTCTAAGAATGGCAAAATCAAAGACTGTGAGAGCTATAATAGCCAATCGATAAAGTCTGCGTACTATAATCTTAAAAACAGCAGGACAACAAGGATTCGTGTTCAAGCATGTACCCTTGTCCACACTTTAATTTCCAGCAGTTCAGATTACTGCAAGGGGTATTTGTCAGGTCAACCCAGAAAAGCTCTAGATCAAGAAGTGGGATGTCCCAAAACAATTCTGATCCACCCTCGCAACACATAGCGCCTTGGTGCCAGACACCATACAACACCCTCAGAGGTCCTATGACCACGCCTCAATGGGTCAGATCCAAGCCTGATCCACAGTGGGGCCTACATGGATCAAACTTGTGCCAGCACGTCCCACAGATTCTCAATCAGATTGGGATCTGGGGAGTTTGGAGACCAGGTTGACTCCTGGAGCTCTTTGTCTCAGGCTATTTATGGACAGTTTTTGCAGTGTAGCAGGGTACATTGTCCTGCTGGGGGGGCCACTGTCATCGGGGAGTGCCGTTGCCATGAGGGGGAGTACTTGGCCTGCAACAATGTTTGGATGGGTGGTGTGTTTTACTATCCAATGAATGCCAGGACCCAAGATTTCCCAGCAGTTCTTTAATGTTGAGGCTAGGGATGTCTGTTTCGGTTCATTTTGCTCACGATAAGCTGAGAACCTTTAATTCTACCAAACTGAAGAGTAGCAGCACACATTTTACATTTGACTTTGTTGCCTTTGGAAACATCCCCACACTGAGCATCTTTTAGCATGCTTGATTTTACATCTCAGCCTACTCCAGCAAAACTGTCAGCAGACAGTGTGTCTGTAAGCAAATTAACATTAACATGTAAATATATGTATAATTTACTTTTACTTCTACTTTTGATACTTCAGTACATTTAATATCAGATTCCTAAATAAATCTAGTCAAGTAATATTTGTATGGGTGTCTTTCACTTTTACCAAAGTAGTATTTTAACACGATATCTTTTTGAGCACTTTTAACCACACTGGTCAAGAGGTAGCCATCTACTAACTGCTCCGCTTGACTCCAAACATGGAGATCCAGCATTTAGTTAAACTACACCACAGAGCTGGTCCAAACTTCCAGAATATATACTACCCCGATTGACTACCTTTAAATCCATGTTAGAAGTTGTTTAGAATTCATATTCTCCACTGCCTTTGACTAAACCAGAAGCATTCTTAAATATCCACCTTTCACATGACAGCTCTTTTGTCTTTGGTTTCATTATATTGACAGGCACTCCTATTGTCTCACTGGATGGATTGGTGTGGGACATACAGTCACAGTGTATCCACTTCTTAATGTTCCATTAACCACTGAAGCCCACATCAAACTGTAAAAGCACCATACAAATCAATAGTTCCCTAAATACATCACTTATGCTATCAACATGTGTAAGTAATGCCTCCACAATACGCTGCAGTACTGTCGTGTTATGGCTGTTTTCCCAAAGCACCATTCTCATTTAAAAGCAAAATGACTACTTAACTATTCCAAAAAGCAAGCCACTCACATTCACTTTGCTGGTTACCTCAGTACAAACGCACTCTGTGTGTCTGTGATTTCATCATATAAAATTCATGATGAAGCCTACTGTATGTTGACCACTTAATGTCTGTGTGTCAAACAAAGTAGATTACAAATATACTAGGGGTTTGAGGCCGTTTCAGCTAAATACAAATTATGCTCTTATTGAGGAGATAAAGGACTTGTATTGAGAAGAGTTTCTGAACATTTATAATCATGCAGGTAGGAAGCGACATGGGTTTGAGTAAGAAATTATGCTGAATCAGAAAAAGAGGCAGGCAGGGCGATGGGAAAAATGACCCTGTCGGGAAGACAGAGCAGGGGAGTCGATTGCTGAGGGCTTAAGATTCAATCCAATTCAATCCAGTTCAAAATTACAGTCTTACGATTCCCCAAATCATGATTGGATTTGATTTAACCTTTTTTTTTTTCAGCACTGAAGACTATGCAACTGCTGGGCCGTTCTTGATTCGTAGAGACGAGCACCCTGACAACAATTTACATTTAAAAAAAAAATAAAATGTTAAACATAAAAACACAAAGAAGATTCACTTGATGGCAGAAAAAGGTATTTTACAAACACAGCTTGAGTTTATGCTGTTGGCTTTCAGCAGGTTAGGGTAGGTCAATAATATTGACCAAAAATGGAAACACACCCCAAAAAGAAAAGACTTTGACACAACACCGGAGCGCTCTCCATCAAGTGAATGTCTGTCCGTTCACTCTTGTTTTACCTCAGTTTATATCACTCTCCCTCCCTCCCTCCATCAGCGCGCTTCTTTTTATTTGCAGTGTAGAGTTTCCACAGTTATTACAGTTGTTCCACCGTTACCTGGGAATAGCGACCGGGGAAAACAATGCCTTGTCCTGTTTTGGTTGTGCAATGGCAGACATGCTTCCTTTGTGTTGTAATTCGATTTCATTTTTCCGGGGGAAAAAAATGCATGAAGCCCTGTGGCAAACTGAATTGCATAGTGAAAGTGAGGTTTATAGGGAACCAATCTATACGTGGATGGTGTCATTTTTCTACAGACATAACACTGTGATATCAGTTATTTACTTCAGAATTATAAGTTAAGATTTGGTTCTCTGGACAAAAACATATTGTTTCTGTGTGTTAACCAGCTGATTAGAACTGTTGGTAATTCAAGCCAGTTGCCAATCATTTGCAAGGAGTCACATGCTGAAGGAAAATCAAGAAAAGTCTTTTTCTGGTACACAGTCAGACTGGACTTACTGCCCCCTATGGCCACGGAGGACAAACACCAATCGCAACTACGGTTGGCAACAATAACGTTTTTGCCTGTAGGCTTAAAGTCAAGGGTCAGCAATAAACCATTACTACTGCACTCCTAAACAAAAGTGTTTTACAAGGAGAAAAAAAACTTAAAACAGTAACAGTAATATCATCCTCTGCACTCCACCATAAATAATATAGATTAATATAAAACTTTCTGACTAGCATTATAGCAATAGACTACAACTTACTTGTTTTCATGAAACCCTAAGTTGTAGAATGATAATCTAATAAATCTTTGTGTGAAGGGAAAGAAGTAACAACTGCAAAGCTGATTTGACCCAACTCAAAGGACAATAGGTTTAAAAACAAATCAAAACATGGGGCCGTCTGACAGAGGTGGGCAGCACCCCTATCTGTGCATCCTAAATCCCCACAGACTCCATCTCTTCCCCCCTTATCTCTCTCGGTTCAAGTATTCGTGAGCTCATCCCAGTCTTAATGAGGCGCACAGTGAAGGAGATTCCTTGCCTTCTCTCTCTTTCTTCCTAGCTTTCCACAGAGCAAGCAGTGGGGCGTATCAGTCTGAGTGCTCTCCAAGGGGAAAGTGGTTCCCTATCTGCACTGATGAGTGTTAGAGGCTCCATTCACCTTCCCTTACACCTGGCAGAATCAGAGTCACCTTTAGAATGTGTGTGTGAGGCAGAATAATAACCAGATCCAATGATACGCCACAAATTACTCCTGCAGTTCCTGAAAAGCTCTAACATTTACATATAAATAAGTGTGGGTTTTTCTCGTCTTTATCACCAAGAGATTCGATACAGCAGTCATTCAAACGTGCACTGAACACCCACTTTAGACTAGCTGTTTCCCTGTGTTACCAGAAATTGTTTCTCTTGCTTGTATGTTTTCACTTTGATTTCATGTCAAGGTGGAAAACAACACATTTATTTTCAGGATTTGTAGGTTTGTCATCTTAACATCCTAAACCATGTGGCCACTAAGTCTACATGGAAGTTGTCAGACTGCAGTGTGGTTGTTATATATTAAAGAATATCCCTTGGTCCGTTCTTTCGGGGAGTCACATGTCTATGGCAGAACATCTGGAAAAATCCTACTGTGCACAGAAATTAGCAAGTTTAATGTCAAATATCTGGTTTACATGAAATCAAAAGAAGAATTCAATAGTCAGGATGAATGTGACTTGCCAAAAAATCTGAGATCATCCTGAAGCAATGTGTTGATTGATTAATGGGGTTCAAGAGCACTGCATCAAATCTGAACGAGTCTCCAATGCCTTATCATATGTGTTTAAGTTTAATATTTGCAAGTAAGCTTTTGTTGGCTGAGAGGGCAGACAAAGTTTTGATTCACATCCTAATTAGTGTTCACTGACCTGTAAATCCAACTAGGAAATGATATGGGCAACAGATTGACATGGACTGATCAGACACAACATTAAAACCACTGACAGGTGATGTGAGTAAACTTGCTCATCTCAGTACAATGCAATGTTCTGCTGGGAAACCTTGGGTCCTGACATTCATGTGGATGTCATTTAACACGCATCAACCACCCAAACACTGCTGCAGACCAAGTACACCCCTCATGGCACGGGCATTCCCCGATGGCAGTGAACCCCCCCAGCCGAATAATGCTCCCTGCCACACTACAAAAACTGCTCAGGAACAGCTTTAAGGACGTGACAAAGCCCACGGTGTTTACCAGGCCTCCAAATTCCCCACGGCCCTACACCGACACCACCGCCTACAAACCAAGTTTAATTTTAGTGGTTATTGAAAGAATGCTAACTGGCTAAAGATGATAATCTGCTGTTGGTGATGTTAGACTGCTGCCTGTTTTCATTTGATCTGTGTTACTAAAATCAACAAAGAGAGATTCAAGGTTTGTGAGTTAGCGTCAGAGATTAGAGAATCTGGGTATTCTGCCAAAGGGACAGAATTAAAAAATGGAACCTCCTCTATGAACCCAACCCTACCTGTGATTTTGATCATCTACTAAATATTTTTCATCCATTACGCAAAAGATACACATATTTTATTTTCATTTCTTCTCAAATGTGAGGATTTACTGCTAGTCTGTAGCCAAACAAGCCATTTCAAAATATCAGCTTTGGTAAATGGGGAAATTAGATTGTATTTTTATGATTTAAAGATTAAAGGATTAACTGATTATAATGGTCTGCTATTATCCACAAAACAAGTTGAATGGCATTTGTATTGTAACTGCATTTGGAAAACTCAATGCCAAAGACAGAATAATCCACAGATCTCACTTTGCAGTTTCATTGACGTCTATTTTCTACCAAAGCACACAGAAGGAAGAGTGAGCCAGTACTCATGGATTAGTGACTCACATGTGACGACACAGAATTGGATGCAAGCGGCGTTTCTCTGAGCTGAGCTACAGTTCAGTGATGTTGTGTTTGTATCATCACAAGTGTGTCTTATCCTGGCGCCCTTCCTTCAGGGGAGAGACACATTCAAACCATTCATGTCTGCATGACGGATGCATCACTTCAACTGCATCTAAGCTTAGGAGAATGTCGTGTGCTCAGAGGTGATTCTATGGAGGTGATCTATATATATATACATATATATGTATATATATATACATATATATACACACACACACACACACATATATATATATATATATATATACATATATATGTTTTTTGTTTTTTTAGGTGTTAACCATGTGATTCAGGTTAAGGCACAGACTTTAAGAATTAAATGACTAAACATGAACATAACTTTCCATAAGCGCCTGCAACTGTCCAAAGATCCACTACTGATTTGCACGTACAATAAGAGCCACTAGGGGTCTGAGTCACTTCAGATTCTGCTCTGATCCAGACCCATTTACCAATGGGAGGAGAGCTCAGAGATTACTTTTTGTTTCATTTGGCTTTTTGAAGGTTATGGTTAGACTACAGTTCAGCAAGAAATACCAGCCTTCAGAGATTCAACAAAAAACTACAAAAGATAGAAATCCAATTTGGTTCCTAAAATCTGTCCCGAGTAAACCCTCTTCCCAAACAAATCAATAAAGGATCTCTAGCAATGCTATCAGTTCTGTTCGCCAGTACTGCCTTTGAATTCGATGACTGAAATTCAAAGCTTATTGCATCCGATTTTTAGATTCAGAATTGTGATGATCTTATTAAAGCTGCTAATTTGTTGGTTATCGGAACAAAACAAATATAGTAAAAGTCAGCAATACACCAATGATCCAAATCGTGGAAGCCCCATTTTTTTGATTAAATAAAATGTGTGAACAAGTAACATTATTAATGAATACTGTGGCGCTGCAGATGTCCAGATCGGTTGACCTTTACAAATCCAGATCTGACAGTCTAACGCTAGAATTGCCGTCGGTGCTGAAGATCGAAATCTTTGTATCTTTGTAAATCCAATTGTGCTTTTGGATAATCATGACGACCCTACTGCACACTGACAAGTCAGGATTACAATGTCTTGTATGAGAAGAATATTGGAACGTCATGCACTGTCATATACTTAGCCTCATAATGTTAAATGACATCAATCTTCTCCTTTATGTTATATAATCATTTAAATAGTATCTGACACTTGCTCTATAAGAGGCGGCTCAGTTCTCTGTTGTGGTAGAGGGCTTTTCTCTCAGTTCATCATTAAAAGGGGTTACAAACTTCACATTTTGTAGAACTACATTATAGCCCATCCTGGCATGGAGACTGATGGCATTAGACTGGAAGTTCTCAGAAACAGCACTCTCTGGCAGCCCCTCACCTACACACCGCAGACCCATAAAGCATAAACATAACACTTAGAAAATGAATAATGACTAAAAGAAGCCCACACAGCAGACCAGAAAGGACCTTGCACGATATTTCTGTGGGTGTTACAAATAGCAGCCATGCAATGCTGTTAGGTTTCAAACAAAATATTCTTCAAGGGTGCAACCTCGCCGTCACGCTGGCCTGGTGTTTACAGTTAGAAAATGAGGCGGTGTGAAAAGGTGAGCTGGGCATTGTCGAGGAACGTGTCTCTGATGAAAGTTTGCCTGTTTGGAGGTCGAGCCACAACAGTTCTGCCGACTGCGCAGCCAGTGTCTGCTCCCCCCCTTGGAAATAACAGCCCACGCTTTCAAGAGCTCTCAAATCATTCCTTACAGATCCCTCTGGGCTCAGACAACAGGCCTTGCATTGCAAAAGCATATGGAGCACAGGCCCAGGGCAGGCTGCTCTCAGTGCCTGGTAAATGGGCCGTGCTGCAGGCAGACATTGTGGAGAAAACTGCTGAGCATGGAGATTTTTGAATCCCGGCAGAGCAAAAGTGCATTAGGAGTTTTGAGGGCTTTTTTAACCTTTTGATGACATGTTTGAGATTGAGAGAGTGGGACAAAACTGATAAGGAGAGAAAACTGGGAGGGTGCAGAGCATGAAGATAACAGGAAGCAACATGGAGGGAGGTAACAGTCCACTGAGCTGCAGGGGAAGAACTAATACAGACCTACATTAAGCCAACCTGTGATGATGAGTGACATCAGAAAATGGTATCAGGACGTGAGACAGCACCATTACTCAGCCAACTAATCTAAAAGGTCATGACATCATGCCATCATGATGTCACAACCTGTCCTTGTGCACTACTTTCTCGCAACGCAATGTTTTACATTTTACAGAGGCAAAAGATACCATTGAGCAGCTCTACACCGTTCAGTGATGACCAGATTGATAATCTTCAACATAAGGTTATGATGTTGGGACTTAAGTTATGATGTCAGGACCAACAAAATGAATCAGTAATGAGTCCCTGATTTCAATGTTTCATGGTAAAAAAAAATGCACAAGAAAAGCACAGAAAATGCTACATTTTTTAATGACATTTAAGGTTAAATTCCTCTGCCAAGTTCTCGCTCTCTTTACAGAGGAGCAATAGAAAGCATCCTGATTGGAAAAATTACAAACTGGCATGGTTCATCAAGGCCAAGGACAGGAAGGCTCTACAGCAGGTAATTAGAACCACCATTACATCACTGGTACCATCTACAGAGCATCAGTTACATCAGTGAAGTGAGATGTCTGCACAGAGTCCAAAGATACTAAAAGACAACAGCCACCCAGCCACAGTCTGTTCACCCTGCTGCCATCTGACAACAGATACAGAAGTATCTGCTGCTGTACCACCAGACTACAGAGCAGCTTCACTCCTCAGACTGTGACACTCCTCAACTCATCATCAACACTCCACCAACAAAACATTTTTCCTTGTGTATCATAAACCGACTACAACTTGTACTTCATGTGTTGTAAAATGACACATGAACCTTTAAAGTTAAAATGTGATATAAGTGCAGGACTTCACTGCCTTTGTAGGAATCTAAAATCTTCTCAAGCGAGCACATCTGTGACTGATTGAGAATGCCACTGAAATTGAACTCAACTGAAACTCAAATTGAACTCAACTGAAACATGTCTACATTGCAAATTCCACCCACACATTTGTCTAAGTGGGCCAAAACAAACATTCAAAGTGAATTAAAGCTCTTGTCAGCTCTGCCAAGGTAGAACATGATGCCCACTGAGATGTATTGTATTTACCTTAAGGCTAGAAAACACTGTTGTGAAACATTTCAAAAGAATGCGACAGTCGGCTCCATCTGTGGGATGAGTAATCAGCGTGTGCTTGACCAAAAGACTACATACACAAAGAAGCGGTGTATTGATAAAAGCAAAAAGGAAACTGGGAATTTGTATTGGCTCAGTTTCTGTGAGGGGCCCCCACAGATCTGCTTGGTAATATCAGAGAGTTTTATATTTTAGAATGCATTAGCTAAATCCTTTGAGAGAGGAAAACAAAACTGACCTGTGATGTTTTCAAGAGTCCTTGGCTCAATCCTCCTCTCACCTATCTGTGCAGACTTATCTATATATAGTACAAAAGAGATGTAACTTCTGGATATGCACGACTGGACTATTCGTCAGACTGTTATGCAGAAATCCTTGACTCAATTTGTGTTGAATTATACCTTTATTTATTTCCTTTTTGTACAGACACAGCTAACAATAACGTTCGCTCGTATGCCTCACATTTCATTAGTCGCACACACATTATAGGTGTGCACAAAGGTCACTGTTAGCCTCGGATTTAGGGTCACAGTTCAGTACGTTTTTGGTAGAGCAAGGAAAACAAAGAAATGTAGAAAATAACATTTTGTGTTCGAAAACAAAAGTCAACATTCAAGAGCTAATTGTCTGTTACTCTAACTGTAACTGTTAAGGCACACAAAATAATAAAACATATTGTCAATAACCAAAAATTAACAGATGTCAGTAATGCTCCTTCGTTAGACTTCCATATCTATGCATGGTTCTCAGAGTTGCTGCTTGCCACAAACAACAAAGAGAATGAGATGTGTGAGTCTGGTTGGTCAAATCAAATATCACGATGCAAATAAAAATCATCTTTGAATACTCTGAAAGGATATACCGTGACCTCGGCTGTTCATAAAAAGGTTGTGGTATGCAGGAAGCTGCACAGGAACAGGAGAGGAATGATACAGAAACAATACACTTTTAATGGATTTGCATACTACATTCAGCACTACTAAGCTGAAAAGAAATGATTACCTTTCCTATTTCAATCATGCAGCTGTGGCCACTTGGCAAGCTTGATGATGCATATGCTATTCAAGACTACATTTCCAAGATATACTGTGTGTGTATCAACATTATTTATTCATGTAAAATGATATCTGCTAAACACTAAAGAAGTCTACACAGATGTATGAGGTAAAAACACTGTTTGCAAAGCTGGTCTTAAACAGTGGGATGTATTAATCTGATTTGCAGTTGAAATGTAATGAATGATATTCTACTAAAAAAGCTGTTAATGCGTAAATAAATCATAGCCCAATTATTATTTGGGCTGGTTATTGAACCTCAATGTTTTTGAGTACTGTTAGAGGCCTATAGTATTAAAACATGTCATGTGTTGGAAGCTTGCATTGACTGCCTGGTCAGATAATTACGGGTGGGCATCCCTAGGCATCTACTATATATGTATAATTGACTTGTAGTGATATTTTTTTAATAAAGAGGTGTAATAACATGGAAATAAAAAATGACAAAAAGATGTAACAAAGGTATAACAACAGAGGAACAAACAACAAAACAACAAGAAAACAAGACATAAAGGTAGACATGGTGGGCAAATATATAGACAATAAACAATTACAATTACTGTGATCAGCAATCATATTTGATAATATGATGAGGGTACAGGATTCGAGATTATGTAGAATAGATAGGCTATGTGTGGGATGGCAGTGAAATTCAGTGACATCCAGGTCGGTAAGTTTGGAAGGTGTGTGAGTGAGGAGTGAGGCGTCTGAGCGGCAGAAGTTGGGAATTTGGAAGGAGGAAAATTTTTGATACTTAAGTATATATAATATGAGATTCTTTATGACTCTAATTAATTCTAATAAGTAATATTTTAACACAATATCTTTCTTTTTACTGATGTAATACTTTTGGTGATGGGTAACTTGAACTGGACCCCTTGTAGTTCAGCCTGACATGCTCTGTTTTTGATTTAATGCTCATACTGTGTGTGTTTACAGGCTGTTGTGCTGCTTCACCTGTCTGTGTCTTATTGGTGCTGATAAACTATAGAAAACAGTACATCACCCTGCAGAATATACTGTGTCCTGTTTTATTTGGCTGTATTGTAACAGACTGTGATGTTTGGTTGTGACACACGTGTGGTGGTTTGATGTGGTCATTAACTGATTATTATATATCAGCTGTGCTGACATAAAGCAAGTACGCCTACACGCTTGCAGCTGGGAATGTTTCTGTGCAACAAGTCAGTCCTCTCTTATACCGTCTTTCATTTTCATTACAATCAGCAGAACTAGACATGAAATGACTTCAAGTCCACAACTACACAATATCAGTTGTCTCACGTGTGTCTAGGGATGTTAATGATTAATCAATTAATTGCCGGTAAGAATTTAACCGATAAAAATGTATAACCGACAATTAGAGATGGGCACAAATACATCTAAAAATATCTAGTTACAAATTACAAATACGCGCTTATCAAATATATCAAAATAAAAAATACTGGTTTGAGAAAAGGCATTTAATTAAAAGTAACGTAATTTGTAATTTAAAAAAATACTAAAAGACAACCTATACAAACTGCCATTATTACATTCTAGACATTTAGCAGCCTCATTATGCATTGGATTTTGTTGGGCCAGTGGTTAATTAGCAACAGCCAAATCTCCACAATTAAAATGTCAATAGTCATTATTACGCTAGTTAATCATTTAAGTAACTTAGAAACACTAAGTTACTTAAATGATTAACTTAAATGATGACTTTACATGTTCTTGTAACTCCCAACTCCCTAACCCTCCTCTGATTTTACATCGTGCATGGATCGTGTAAGTGGTTAAAACTGAGACTAATTTCTAATTGAAAAACATCATATGTCAACATATTTCTTATATTATTAATGATTAAGCGATAATCAATTGTTAAGGCAGCTGCGATCAACAAAATAAATTGCTTAAAATTTGTATCCCTACTCAGGACTCAACTTCTTCACACCCAAACTTCAACAAATGAATTCTGACATTTTTTTCAGTCTTTGAAGTCTGTGTAATAAATCCTCTTCACTGACTTAGTGCACAAACAAAATGTTAGTGGTAAAAAGTCTACTCTGCTCATTTCTCTGTGACAAAGCTGTTTAAGTGAGGAAAGCTAAAAGGACAGCGATAGCCTCTGTGGCTAAACAGATACAGGAAGGTGCACCGCCAAAATTAACTCAAACATTAACAGAAAATTCCGCCCATCATGTTTGATGACAGGTGATCTCTGTGCAGTGCAGTTTTTTAAGTTTTAAGTAATGAAACATAGAATTTAACCCACTGTCCCTTAAATGACTTCTGTCTATTTGAGTTTACAGAACTCAGCAGTGACTCCAGAATAAACATAGAGTCCAGCATAGAGAGGTTCAGTAAATGTGGTCTGGACTCTGTGGAGGAGAGTCATGGTGTCAGAGACGCTGTAGAAGGACAGAATACCTGCACTGTGATCAAGGTACACTTCAACTCTGGAGGACCGAGGACCTGAGACGGGAGTGGAGACACTGTTATAATAAAAGTCATAACTGTTTGTGAAACAATATAACATCCAAGAAATGTCATTGTATCCAAATCCACATTCATTTGCGCTCCCTGCTCTGTTGATATTCTTGTATGTGACTGCTACACCAACTCCTCCTCCCCCTCTCCACTCCACCTCCCAGTAACAACGTCCAGTCAGACTCTCTCTACTCAGGACCTGCTCCCAGTGAGTGAATCTGTCTGGGTGACTTGAATATGACTGCTGCCGTTGTCTCATCAATGTAGCTGTTCTGTATCTGTCAGATAATAACAGCCATGTGTTTGCTGTGTTTGGATCCAGTGTGATTTCACATGAATATCTTAAGAAGTCTGCTCTGGTCTTGTTCTCTGGTTGTGGCAGTAAAACATCCACTTCAGTCACTGTCAGTGAGATGTTTGTCAATATCCCTCTCAGAATGTCCTGTAGTTTATCTCTGACCTCTGACACAGCTGCTGTCACATCCTCAAAGTACTTGAGAGGACGGATATTGATGCTGGATGAGTGTGTAGACTCACTGAGTGCTGACAGTGAGGCGTAGTTGTGTAGAAACTGGTTGTGATCCTCTGTGTGCGAGAGCTTCTTCAGCTCAGCGTCTTTCCTCTTCAGCTCAGTGATCTCCTGCTCCAGCTTCTCCTGAAGCTCTTTGACTCGACTCACTTCAGTTTCCTGCTGCTTCACATCAGAGCGTCTTTTCTCCATGACACGGATCAGCTCGGTGAAGATCTTCTCACTGTGCTCCGCTGCTTTATCAGCAGAGCCATTGATGGCCTCCACCTCCTGTTGAAGCACCTTCACATCTTCCTCTCTGTCCTGGATTCTCTGCTGGATGTTTTGTCGAATCCCCTCGAGCTCTCTCTGCCTCTCAGTCCTCTCTGCTGCAGCTGACACTGTGTCGTGGCCTTTATGTTCCTCCACAGAGCAGAGATAACAGATACACTGCTGATCAGTACGGCAGAATATCTTCATCACCTCATCATGACGAGAGCAGATGTTCTCCTGGAGCTTCTTGGACGGCTCCACCAGCTTGTGTTTTTCAAATATAGGTAATTCATAATGAGGCTGGAGGTGTTTCTCATAGTAAGAGGCCAGACAGACCAGACAGGACTTGAGGGCTCTCAGTTTCCTCCCAGTGCAGAAATCACAGGCCACATCTTCAGGTCCAGCATAGCAGTGATCAGCAGGAGCAGCTTGGAGTCCAGTCTTCTTCAGTTCCTCCAGTACAACTGCTAACATGGTGTTTTTCAGCAGCTCAGGCCTCGGTGTGAAGCTCTTCCTGCACTGAGGGCAGCTGTGGATCCTCTTCTCATCCTCTGTGTCCCAGTGATCCTTAATACAGTTCTTGCAGTAGCTGTGTCCACAGGGAATAGTCACCGGATCCTTCAGTAGGTCCAAACAAACTGAACAAGAGAAGGTTTCCCGATCCAGCTGAACTCCTCTCTGCGCCATTTCACCTCTCAGTGTCAACGACTGTCTGAGTTTCACTTCCTGATAACTGAAACTAGTTTGTGCTCTGATCTAAACTGCATGTTTGTGCAGTGAATGAGGCCTGCACTGCACCACATGTTGGTTACACCCATCTTTAAACTGTAGATCTGAAGGGGAGTGAACAAGGAAATATATGGGCAGAGTGGATCAGAGAGAAGGGGGGGGCTTATCAAGTTTTGATTCATTCCAGGACGAGGAGCAGCTCTGTGAATCTGAATTTTGGTTCCTCATTTGCAACAAAGCCTCAGTTAAAACCTGCTCCACATTTACAAAAAAATTTAGTTTTTAGTTTTAAATATTTCTTGGCTCCTCAGGCTTTGCTGGTATTTCTCTAACTCGTACTCTATTTCTGGTCAGTTTTCTTTTAAAAACAGATGAGTGACAGAAGGGCATTATCAAACTATACTCTCATAAAATATTCAAACTCGTGATTCCAGCTTACTCTGTGAACTGAGGATTTATTTGGACCAAACCAGAGGTGATGGTGGAAAGATAAACTGAGAGTGTTGAGTTTTATTGAAGTGTGTTTTACGATGAGTTAATGAAGTAATTAAGCTCATCCCACTTCGGTAAGAAAGACAAACTTGATTCAGACGCTGTAAGGATGTAAGGAAAACATCTGTAAAAAATATCTTCCTTCTTGTGAGTTCATTTTGTTTACTTAGTAGACTAAGTAGCATACACACCACTCGCATACATCTCCCAGCTGAAACTACAGGGGCTATCAGACTCAGATCACCACTCGCGGTACAAAGTGGTAATACAAGACAGGACAGGCCAGGGCTAGCTGGTTAGCATGCTAACATCAGCAGACACGTCGGCAACACAACACATAGACGTCTTTCACAAAACATCAACTCTGTTGTTTCTTCACATTCTGTTGATGTTAGTTCATTTTTTTATATTTTATGTTTAACGTTTTGAACCAAACGTCTGGCCACATCAAATCAAATCAATTTTAATCATATAGCCCAAAATCACAATCGCATCACCTCAGTGGGCTTTACAATCTGAACAGTGAACGACACCCTCTGTCCTTAGACCCTCGATTCGAGTGAGGAAAAACTTGCCATATTGAGGGGGAAAAAATCCCCCTTTAAAATGCACATTTCAAGGAATCCTTCCAAAAACTTGTGTTTATATAACATTGATATGTCCTAAAAAAGTCTGTATCGGTCGGCCTACACTAGTTATTACATGTTACAACGTAGCTGATGACTGAGTTCAGGTACCCTGACAGCACTACAGCTGAGGATTTCACTGTGACAGCTGATTCCCTTGTCTTCAGAAGATCAGAGACCATTTTCAGAGATGAAGCGTTGACGGCAGATGGATGATGTGATGGTTGATGACTGTAGTTGTGCTGACTGCTGCAAATCAGCTCCCAGTTCTAATAGCACACAATCACCACTCTCCTGATGTCCGTATTGTTTTTTTTGGAGGGTATTTTTAAGCAGTTGGAGTCCAGACAGTTGGAACAGAGGAACAGCCAATTATCACTGTTCTATTTAGAGTTTTCTTCTGGCCAGTTATGATCTGCGGCCAATTAACTGGTGCATTACTGGTTGGCAGCATGCTGCATAAGAAAATGCTGATACAAAGTCATGGATGGACAAAAAAATGACACAATATGGTGAAACACAAAGGGAGGAGGAAGACAGACTGGTTGGGGAGCAGAGAGGAGAAGTGGCACAATCCTCTTCTGTTAGACCAGCTGCCAGTTTCCAGCAGAGGGAAACAAGTGTGGGACATGTGTTATTATATATTTAATATAACAAGTAGCACAAATTAACTGCTTACTAGCCAGTGTCTGTGTTCATATTCAACTGGGATAGGGAATGTAATGAAGTACATTTACTCAAGTACAAATTTGAGGCTCTTTCCATTTTGTACAACTTTACACCTCTACTCCATTACATCTCAGAGGCAAAAAATCTACTTTCTTCTTCACTACATTTGTCTGACAGCTTTTGTTACTACTTACTTTTCACAGACAGTTGTGCTTAGTGAAATGCATTGCTGGCCTGGAAGTAAACAAATAACATAACGATCACGTTGCCATCCTTTACTCTTCTGCAACAACCGTCATGTCACTCTTATTGATCATTTCACTTTGCCATATAACGTTAACCTTATGACTGAGCACATTAAGGCTATATTCACAGCAGCGCCGGGTGTTTTTTTTTTTTTAAATTGGATTAAGTTACGTTACGTTGAGAGTTCCCCCCTCAACCAATAGCCGAGGGACTGGTCATCTCTTGACTGTTTGTGACCATTATACACTAAAAAAGAAAAAGAAAGTTTTGATAATGTAAAGGCGTGTTTGGTTCATAACGACTCAGTGGTTCAAAATGATAGAGTAGAGAAAATGTGAGTTAGTGTTTAGAGGCAACAGAAAGGGGCATTTCAAATAATGTTTTGCTGCTTATTATGTTGCTTATATACGCACCGTTACCTAAATATTAAGATAATAATAATTAATAGATAAATTCATCATTTGTAAATATAAGCTATATTCATTTAGACATGCCTTGCGGTAAGAAAAATGCTTCATGTCTGAGTTCCAAAATGCCCCACGTAACTAACACGTAATAATAATTATTATTATTGTTATTATAATAACAATAAAGAAAGGTTCCTGCAAGTTTTGATAATGAAACAGTAAAATGTTCTGCCTTCCATTCATATCTTAATCACAAGTGTTTAAACGTTATTTAAGGCATCAAAAAAGAAGTTATGTGTTCTTTTTTTTTTTATGTAAAAATTGAATTGGCCAATATATCAGTTATCTGAATTTTTTGCTCCCTAATATCGCCATCAACCACAAAAAATCCATATCGGTCGGGCCCTAATTGCTAATAATAGATATTTTGGACGGCGGTGCCTTGTTACCTGTCGTAGCATAGCATATTTTTGTTGCTTATATTGCTTTTATTGTCGACTGTCCGAATACTTAATAATAAATTATGCTTTTATGCTCTGGCAAGCCCTTTGACTTGAACTGAATTCTATGCTACGACAGGCAACAACACACTGCCATCTGATGGTTTTTTTTATCTTTATTTATCAACTTTCATATAAATGTTCATATAAATATATAGCTCATACATATGCATGAAACAAACAGAACAAAAAGAGATAAATACAGCGTAATACAAGAAGGTTGTTGTCAAATGTGTTCAATAAAGACAAATAAAAATATACTAAATATCTTTTTTGTCTTTACTTAACAAATTTCTGCTTTTACTGCAGTTCCATATGTGGTTTGTCCACATCTGTTTGCCGTACGTATCTTTCCAAGATAGCAGACGTACTTGCACATATGCCACTCACATCAGGCAGCCGTTCAGATCGGGTAGTGACAGTACTTGAACAAGCCACTGAATATTTATTAGCTTTGCAGCTAGCCTGTGACCCCTGACCTTACTGTGAGGTGAGGCTCTCCGAGGCTACAGTGACAAAATGGGACATTAGGAAGTGTTTCCATTACAGACACTGACTGCTGCATGACAACTATCAGATTTTTTTTGGCGCAGTATGGTAAATTTCACATTACACAACTTACTACTGACTATACCGACTCAATTTAAGCTATCAAACAAAATAAAAAATATAGCCTCTAGGGATCAAATCACCAATACAGTCACAATTCTCTGAAGTACATACAGTGTGTGGACTGAATAATATTACAAATAGTATACAGACTACTTGTATAAAGACTACATCCTCAAAACTGACAGCAGTTAAACAACTGAACATTACAAACTACACGAGAAACGGACTTATTGCAGGGCTGCTGACAGCATCTGATACAGTGGTACAAAGCCAAACACACACACACACACACACACACACACACACACACGGGTTGCTAACTACATTAACTTGGAACATCTTTTTTGAATGGGGTTTATTGTTTGAGTCTTACTCTGCCTTGGGGTAGTTCAGTCCACATGACCGGGCAGGGCAGGATGATGCATCTTCATACCAGCCACTAACATACAAGCTGACCTTTATCTGGCTGGCTGAGAGTGGTGAAGGTGCTGAATACATTCTACTTAAGCTTTATCTATTATTTTATATCATGTCAGGAGGACAGACAGAATAGACTTCACTGAGGAGTTTACACTGTAGTGGCTTCATCTATAGTCCAGAGGAACCGGGCTGTGTGAGGTGTGGGCTCCTGTAATGTACCGGTCCGCTGTGCGCCTGTATTTCTCTCAACTGCTGCCTTTTATGGACAACGCACAAAGCGACGGAGCCGAGACTGTACTTCATCTGAGAAACATCTGTAACATAAACACTACAATCATTAAGGCTCAATACAATAACGCGTTTGATATCTTACAATACAAATCTACAGTAACTCCAAATTAATCTTTTTAAATGTAGTTAACGGAAAGCCGCTCGCTTCGATGAGCGCTTGGATTCAGAGACGTTCACCCGAATCACGTTTGAAAACTTAGAATTTAATGTTTACTTGCATACAGAGAAATATTAACATATTATAAAATAAATGACTGGTTGTTTTTCGAATAACTCACGTCCTCCGTCCATTTCGGCTTTGGAGATAAGACTCAATAATATCAACTTTAACAATCGTTTGACCTTATTTCCCCCCATAAAGCCCACCACCATTAGTCTGAAGAGGGGGCAGTAGTGGGAGTAACCGCAGACCCGGTAATAAAAGTCGAGATGTTATCACAGTGGTGTTCAATGTGTATGTGTTGGTGACTCTGGCAATCAGAGGAATAAATGAGTGCTGTTCGGGAAAGGTTCTGTGGGTCACGTATGGCTTGCGCCTTTGAATAATAAGGCAAGCTGCTTTAAATGACAGATTTTTTAAATGGAATTTGGTTTACACAGACCTCTTCCTTTTATAGCGGCTAATTACTCGAAGAAAAGTTTCAATGCGGTCACACCACACACTCCCGCTTCAACTCAAACCCATCTGACCGAATGACACACTTTAAAGCGGTCATCCATGTTGGTCCACTGAGCTTCAACGCATCAACACGCAACTGGTAGATGCTAGAAGAAGTTTTTCCGGCGGGTCCGCTCTTTTCTTTACCTTGTTCTCCAGTGTTTCCGCTGGCTCGTTCCAGTGTGCCGTTCAGCAACAGAAAAGAAAGAAAAACGAGCAAACGTCCACATTTTGCCGGTGATATTTGGGCATTTTTCTGCCTGTGTTTACTGTACATCCCTGTGACCCTCGGTACCGCCGACCGTCCTCCTTTTCCTCGCCGTTGTTCAACTCTGCCTCCCGAGCTGACTCCACTGAGCGTCAAGTACGGCAGAGTAACACACACCACTTCCTGTGTGGACCGTCACAATACAGCACGAGCCAACGACTCAACCGAAGAGCCACGCGACGAGGAGAACAGTTCAGCGGATACATCGCGATTATTTCTTTCTCCAGAGGGATCATTTGACTTTGACATAAGTAGATCTGCGGTTTTACGTCAAATTCACCCTGAGAGGCTGAGGCCTGCATGTTTAGAGCTGGTCTCACTGGCTGACATAATCTCAAGCACACACACCTGCAGGCTGGTTAGCAGCACTCATTAAATATGTGAAAACACAGTCTGAATCAAATACAAATGTACTAAATGCAGCCACAGGGTTGACTAATGTCACGTTGCTATGGATGGCCTCAAAAGGACTGAAACTCCCATTGTCGAGTTGAAAACTTATGGTCGACCAGCCTCTGCAGCTCACAGTTATCAGCTACATTTTCCTGCAAACAAGTTGAAGAGAAATTCAGTTATTTTTCTTACATTACATGGGTTGAATTGATTCAGGATGATGACCTTCAAGCAGAAGTAGCAGCAGAGTGAGCTGTTAACACAGCCAGATGAGCCTGTTGAGGGGCCACAGGGCCCCACAAACACCTTAGGGAACAAAAACATTTCACCTCCTCTGAGTGAAGTTCACTTGGCAATGGCATTCCTGAAGTCACAATTCAATTGATGTGCACTGGCTCAAGGTTGTTGTCAGTTCCTGTCAGCAGAGTATTTGACTTCTTGTATACCAACTGCAAAAACAAAATATGACCAAGTATACATTTCAGTGTGTTTTACTGATGTGAGATACACTTGACACGGTGGTATGATTATCAGGGCCGATATTCCTCATCTTTCCAATTATCAAAACTGTTTTTTGTGTCCGATTGCAACTACTGCACTACTCTGATGCTCTGATGCAGCATTCTGTTTCTGTTTGTAGTCTCAACTCTGTGGTCTAACTCAGTATCATGCCCACAACACTATCTGACATCACAAGTAATAAGTAAGTGGAAGTATAAAGTAGCAGAACATGGAAATACCCAAGTAAAGTAACTCAAAATTGTATTTAAGCACAGTAGCCTACTTGAGTAGCCAGTCTGTTCACCCTGCTGCCATCTGGCAACAGATACAGAAGTATCTGCTGCTGTACCACCAGACTACAGAGCAGCTTCACTCCTCAGACTGTGACACTTCTCAACTCATCCTCCGCTCGCCACTCTATAAAATCATTTGTTTTTTCTTATGCAGCATGAAGGGACTTCAGGTTTCATTCTACAACCCTGGTGTAAAATGACTAATAAATTAATATTTAATCTTGAAATTGTAGTTAGTTACTTTAAATTTTGACTTATGACTAAATGTATATCAGTTCCAAATATTGATTATCAGTCTCCTTGATTGCTAATAATGGGTTTCAGTATCAGTCCTGAAAAAAACATATTGGTCAATCCCTAATTAATACGTTTCCTGCAATAAAACAACTGGTGAACTGTCTCTGGTGACTCTTGTCGAAAGAGTCTCTCATAGCAGATATCACAGCTTCTTACCAGCAAGTAAATGCAGCACATTAGCTCAACCAGTCTGTGCTTTCAATGTGAATAACAAAACTTTGACGAAAGTGGACACATTATACTCCATCTGATTCAATGTTTAAAGACAGTATGGTGTCCACTTGATCTCTTGAGCTGTAGTTGTTCATAGTAATAGCTTGACAAGATCACACGTTTGAAGAACTCCAGTAAGTGCCTGGGTATTCAGATGCACTCTCCAAGAGACAGTTGAGACGTGACTCAGTGTGAATTGAAAAGCTCAGCTCTGTGTGGAATCAAGAAGATTACAAAACATACTGGAGAGGTTTTAAATGCAACAACTGACAGAGCCCTTAAACTTGAGTGGCCAAGTAACAGAGACTTTCCTCAGATTTCTCTTTGTAAAATATGAAGTACAAGCTATAAAAGCAGAGTGGAAACTACTGGAATTGCATTTTACGGATCAACTTGTCTATTTTCTTTATACTATACAGAACTTAAAATGTATTTTCCCACTCCATTAGCTCCAAAAACATCCAGATTTGCCATGTAGGAAAAACCTGATTAGGCTGGATAGTAAACACTGATTTACTTTATTTAGGGACAGTGTCACATATTTTTGTATATACAAAGTGGATGTTGAGCTCAACAGCCTGCAGTTTAAGCTGCACTTTGTCCTTTCTGTCTTTCCTGTGCGTGTTTGTAACCTTGCAAAGCTCAACAGAGTAAACACCTGTTTCCTGGCCTATTTATCAGCAAGCTAATCAGCCTGATAACATGCAGCTGTCACACCTGCTGCTGCAGGCTGCTGCATGCCACATCTGCAGGTCCTCAGCCAGAAACCTGGAGGGGCACGTATTACCCTCAACTGTATGAACATGCTTTACTATCTATTTACTAGCCTAGAGTCTGATAGCATTTGTTATGACTTCACCAGATGTGGGCCTATTTACAAATGTAATCAGACTTGTTTTTTACAGTTGTTTTTCCAAGACATTTAAGACTTTTATTTTGAAGTCCAAATCATCTGTCATCCGGTTATAATCTCCCTGTGTTTGGCTTGGCGCTTGTGAAAACAAGGTATGGATTTGATTAATGTTGCCTTCACGTCTCCTTCTATAAGCTTCCGCTTTTTTCTGAGCTCGGAAGGCGCAGACAGGCTTAGACAGAGTTAATTGATCGATTGATCTATTCAATAAAAAAGAAAAAATGTCATGAATAAATAAAATCTAGATGAAAGAAATATTCACTACAGTATGTAGAAAATGTGTCATACTTGAAACTGTTAAGCATATACAGTTTTTAAATACAGTGACATTACATCTGCACGTGAGAGTATTATTGCTTGAGATAATTGTTGCAGTAATATGTAACATTTCTGCATTAAAGTTTTAAAAAATGAACAGACCTTTGTTACATATGTTGTGTACTAACGGTATATTCAGTTGGTCGCATAATCAGGCAGTATACCTTTTTTTTGTGATCAACCTTTAATTGAAATTATTTAGAGCAATACAGAAATAATTGCCAACAAGAAGCGGGAGGAGTGCAGTGAATTTAGTTGAGAAACCAGACCCCTCTTTCCACCTCTCTTTTGCAAAGGATATTATTTTTATTATTTTTAGTCTATTTTATTCTATCTGACTTGTTTTGTGTCTGTGTAACTAACATGCTGACTTGTGTACTGAACGTGCTGACTGTGTACTTAACGTGCTGACTTTGTGTCTGTGTACAACTACTCCACGTGCCTTTAATTGCCTCCCGGGGACAAATAAAGTTTTTTTAATTGAATTGAATTGAATATTTACAGGAGTGTCCTTCCTTTTGCCTTCATGGCTGACCGCAAAATTGTAGGACAGTCTCAAATCACTAAAGAGTCCATCTTCATTATACATGTTGTCAAGAGTGTGAACAGCTTTTACACTCCAGGCCGGGCATGTGAATGCGATTCCCCCAGTGAGAAGAGAGTAATTATTGAATATAAGACTGTTGAGATGCCACTTACATATGGTTTTAGATTCCTTCTCAGCAAGATGCCATATTGACAAGAGATAACTCATCATGGGGCCAGGTCTTAATTCAGCACACTTTAAAGGGACAGCAGAGTAGATCAGATCTTCCAGTCTATGTGGAAATGCTAAATTTATCTCTACTGTTTTGATTGAGCCAATCCGCCAATGCTCTTTTATGATGTTGGAGGGTTGTCAGCTTTAAATGTGGTCTTTTGCCACCCCAAATATATTGGGTGGATTTTGTCCCAGTAGTCTGTTGTTGGCGGTAAAGGTAACATAGATGAGAAGAAATTTGCTTGTGGTAGTATGTCCATCTTAACAGATATTTTGGGAGATAAGAGCATCTATCAAGATCTGACTCAATTTTATTATAAATGTTTTGGAAGTTTTTGTTAGCAACACTAACCAGTAAGGTATAAATGTCCACCCCCAAATATTTAAACTGCTTGACAAGTGGGATATGTCAGGGCAGTGATGTAGGATCCAGTAGAGAGTTTAATGGGAATAATGCTGAATTCGTCCAGTTCATCCTTTAGCCAGATAAAAAGCCAAATTCTTCAAAGGTGTCTAATATATTGGGTATTGAGATGGTTGCTTTATCAACATACAACAATATGTCGTTGGCATATAGCGATATGGAATGGGTGGTGTTATAAAACATAATAGGGTTTAAAGATGGTGTTGACGAATTTCCTTGCTTTTTTAGTTTGCTAAGGCAGAAAAATCAGTTAATGAAGATCTTTCTCTGCTGACTAACATTTCTTCCTCAAAACTACAGAGTGCTTCTTTAAATGAATGCCATCTGCATTTGGTGTATCAACATTAAGAAAATGTCTGATGAGCTGAACGTCATTCCCTCATGCATAGCCTTACACATCTGGTGCGCGCTGCACGCGGCAACAAGTAACAACAACACTTTGTCGACTAGCACAACATCCACTGCTGCTATCCCGTTTGTCATAGGCTTTATCTATAGAAACTACACATAAGTCGAAACAAAAGAATTGCCAGATGCAACGTTTGCGGAAAAAATATAAAGGATGCTGGATCGACCACATCAAACTTTATCAGGCAGGTCAGTCACTTGGTAATGTGAAAGTTAACCTCAGCACCTGCTACACACTTTTAGTACAGTGTGCTACTTAGATAAACCTAGAACTGATGGTAAGAAAAAAATCTTAGAGAAAATCATGGTTATGATGGGTTTCATTCAGAAACACAAACATTTCTTTCAGGAATAAAAGTCAGCTGATGTTTACTGTTTACTTTACAACACAGACAACTGTATCCACAAAAATGTTCTGTTCTGTAAGAAAAGGACTTCAGATCACCAATAACTCCAATGATATTTCACCAAGAGTTTTATATTTATGCAAGGAATCATTTTTGTCACACAAAGAAAGGAGCCAGCTTTCACAAATGGTAGATATCTCTTTTTGAACAAACCTGTTCATGTTTTATTATCACCAGTTTATGGACTTGCAGTATATTTCAGATCATTTAGCAGTAATAGTGTTTTGCATTTAGCTAATGTAGCTGTGTATTTATATTGCAAAGCAAAATACAGTTATCTTAAAGGAAAGCTTTCACTGTGTGTGTTTTTTTTTCATATTGCAGTGCAATAGACTGTTTAAAGTGATCATATACCAAACAACTAATCAGTGTTGATAATACTCTATGCTAATAGATAAAGGAGTGATGATAATACAGTACATGCTTTGAATTCCTTAGATATTACTATGCAGTGTTCTAAGCAGACCAGATGGCATGCAGCAGATGATTGAGCGCTCATTACGACCATAAGAGACTTGAGACTTGACTCAAACTTGCAAAAAATGACTTGTGAGATATGCTGCCACTTTACTTTTTTACCTTTTGTATTTGCACTACATCATAACTTTGAACACAACACATATTTACATCAGCCTCACAATAATCAATATAATATATAATTATTATTTATTATGTGATTTCCTGTTTTACTTTGAAGTTTTGCCCTCACGTGCCATGTGTTGCTTTTTATTTTCTCCCTTTGTGTGAATTTCCCGCCTTTTTCTGTGTCCACCTGTGTCTGGTTAGTGAATCAGCCCTTGTGTATATAGACTGTGTGTCTTTGTCAGTTCGTCCTGTGTTACTCACCTGTTTTGTTCAACCCAGCCTGTTCCTGTCTCTTGTCTCCCCATGTCTCCTCACGGTATGTTCCTGCTCTTTTGTTCCTCGTGTTTTTACTGGTTTGAACTTTGCTTTTAGTTGTACTTTCTTTTGCTTTTTTCTATGTTTTTCGGATTATTCAGTTTCTCATTAAAAGCTTGCTTTTGTTCTTAATCCTGCCTGCCTCCTTTTGCATTTAGGTCCTCACATACCCAACATCCTTCCTGATTTCCTTGACATTTTCTCACTCCTCGATCCGTGCTTAAACCATAAATCATAATCTGATATGGGACAACAGGACTGAAGTTTCATACCAGAGTGAGGGCAGATTAAACTGAAGTGTATCACTCCCAAGATTTATCTTTTGTTTTCTGATCCTGAACAACAAGGAGACCTATTTCTCCCACTCACTTTTATTATGCTATGGATACAATTGAAATCAGATTGAAAGTCTGTCAGAAAGAAACACTTCACTTATCATTTGTTTTACAGAATTCATCATCATTTCCATTCAGTCACAGTGAGGCTGATAATTCCTGAGCGTTTCAGTGTTACCTGAAATATTTAGCCTAGTAAATAATTTCCAGTGTTCAAATGACACCATAATCACATTCCGGGTTATGAAATGGTGATGTCACAATCAGATCATCAATGAAAAAAAAAAAAAAAGAACATACAGTAACTCTGTCAGTGAAATGGTTTCCTGTGTTCCTTGTTCTTCATGTGCAGGTGTTTGTTAAACAGGTAACAGAACTTAATTACTTCTAGCACGGTGCACATATGTGCACACAAATTCATCACAAGTCTCTACAGCTGTTGAAGCTGACTGACAGCAGATCCAGCTGCGATCAGCTGCCACCGTCAGCAGAAACAGACGTCTCTTCACGTGACACTTCAGAGGAGAGGACTTCTCTCTTAAAACATATTTCCTCGTTTCCTCTCTCCTCATGTGGTTTACTTGCATGCATCTCTCCATGAATCCTCAGTGCAAGGACTTTGGCAGCAAGTCCTGTGGGTTGTGAGGCTGTTCCAGAGCATCCACAGATGCTCTATTGGACTGAGACCTGGGGAGTTTGGGAGCCAGGTCTACACCGTGAGCTCTTTGTCATGTTCCTCACTATTCCTGAGCAGTTTTTGCAGTGTGGCAGGGTGCATTGTCCTGCTGGGCATTGCTTAGGTGGGTGGCAGGTGTCAAAGTAACATCCCCATGAATGCCTGGATCCAATGTTCCCAGCAGAGCATTGCATTGTAATGAGATGATCAATGTTATTCACTTCACCTGTTGATCACAGGAGGAACAATGCTGTTAATGCATCAACACAATGAGGTTTGTGTCAAAGGTAAACACTTTACTCTGCGACATCAGTTCCGTTGTTCTGCTTCCAAGATGGAAAGCTGAAAAATAGCACTCTGTTAGCGATCCATTTCCCATGTCGGTCATGTGAACAGTTATGGCAGTAATAACACAGCACGCGTTCACCATTCCCCTGTGTTTCTAAGTTGGAACAAGAAAAAACACCACTGCAACATCTACCTCCACTACTACTCAGTCTCTACCCTTGCTTCTATGTCCTAAAATACCAAAATGTCTCTCAAGTCACGGTCCTGTTGTCTATAGTACTCTTCCCACCTATTTGTATTCATCTTTTGGCTGTTTATAAGCATCAGTTGTACAGTATATAGACATTTGTGTACTGTAATGCAGACTCCATCTCAGTTTATTTTTTTGCCTGAGTTACCACTGGAGTTAGTGGACCTATTCAGTATTCATTCAAACACTGAGCTTTATGCCTGTAGCAACACTGAATATAAACATTTCTCCAACTCCAGTTTTATCTCCCTTCCTCTCAGTGGTGTTTTTTTCCCTCGCTGCCCACTGCATCTTTCAGCAATGTGCAAAATCAAACAATCCGAACAGCGTCAGCTCTCACATCAGCTTACTGGCTGTACGGCCCTCTGTTCTGCCATATCTGGCCCAGCACAAAATGACATCCACAGCTTGGTCTAGTTCAGAAAAGCTATCTGTTTCTTCCAGAGGACACAGATCATGTGCTGGCGAGCTGCTTACTCCATAATGAGTGGATGCGTTGCACTCAGAGCATGCCGGCGGGCCAAGATGAAGCTCAGAGTCATTGTCTATCCATTCCCCTGCTACAGCAGTGTGCTGGTGTCATGCTCACTCTCTTTGACTTTGGAATTATGGCAAGGATTTAGACTTAGCTGGCAGGAGGGGGTGCTGGATAAGACGGATTTATTTCACCTCATCTGGAAAATGTCTCCTCTGCCATACGACCACTTCAGTGACTCTTTATCCTGCCAGTGGGAGAGTGGACATTGCGCTCGTTCACTGAGCCGTGGCACAGAAGGCTTGTTTTTTTTTATTGTTGTTCAGCTTTGTTTGGGGGATTTTGTCACCGCCACTTGTTACACTGAAAGGTCAAAAGCTTAAACCCAGACACGTTCAGAACCATCATCCCATTCATAATGCTCAGGGAGAGAAAAGCACTGTGTCGGCTAAAGTCATCGGAGCGGGGAGAATATAAAATCGACTTGGGGTGTAAGATCTTTATAGACAGGGAAAATGGGTGGTGCCAGATTTATTTTGCATAGTTGATTATCCAAGAAAGCTTGGATTGTTTTTAACGGAGAAGAGGCTGCACCAGAATGTGATGTTGAGAGTAAAGACTAGCTTCTTGTACACAGAGTCACTGTGCTCAGAATAGGACGGGACTCAATACCCAAGTATCTCAATGCCTCCAACTGCCCCACCACCTTGCCTTCCAGTCCAGCCCCCCCGCTGTGGTGTTCGACCCGGATAGGTGTGGTTTTGCAGGACGTGGCAGTGCACGCTTCAACAATCTCCATGACTGTCTCAGCTCGTGCTCTGACAGCACATTGTTTTTCAATAATTTGTGCTTTGACCGCACATCTATGTGCATGAAAAGTGATAGTCTGCCTTGTAAGACAGTTGGAAGGGAAGGCCATTATGTGATAGAGTATAAATATGCACAAAGACTCATTACATATCAAGTTGTGCTGGACAAATTAATCTTGCGCATGATTTTCATGCAGCTTCTTCTGAAGCCAGAAAAGGCTTTATACTACTTTTTTCTGTGAACACACTTGAATGTGTAAAATTGGTGTAGTTACCCTTTACAATGTATTATTTATTACATGTTTTGGCTTATCCCCCAGAAGTTCTCAGTCTTTAGCACCAGTATTGGGTTGAGTTGAAGTCTCATTTTCAGGTTGTGTTGTTTCATAACAGGATTTAATATTTGAAAATAGAAAGCAGTGATTCTGAGGCCTTAACTCACTGATCTGATTCAAATGAGGGGCTTTGTGAAGTAAAGAGAAAAACAGAGGTGCTATTGATGTCAGGCACATTCTCATTTATTGTTTCCAGACTTGCCCGCAGAAGTATTACTGTCCATAGAACATGAAAAACATTTATTGATTAACATGAGTCATAAAGGCAGTTGAAAGGAGGCACTACTTAATCACAGGCATTTAGAATTTACATCGATATTACACACTGTTCTTTTCTTTTGACATTTTGCCTTTATTCAATAGTAGACAGCAGAGAAAGACAAGAAATGGGGGGAGATGACATGTAACAAAGGTTCTTTGCTGCAATTGAACCAGCAATGCTTTGATAAGAAGGTAAACCACAGAGTCACAGGGACACCCACTGCAGTTACACTATTATATGATCATGGCTTTTGAACTGAAGAAGAAATTCTGGCCAGATTCAGTTTAGTTTAGTTTGTTTTGAACAACAAAAAAACGTATCACGTCATCATAATATTAAGTCAAAAAGCCTTGTTATTCATTAGTAGTGCACAGTGAGAGCTTCTTGTCAAGGCTTTTTCATATCATAAAGCCTGCTTGCAGCTGTCATGTATAGACATATAGAAATAAATCCTTAATATAATCCTAATATTCTGCCCACATAATGCTTATTTGTGGGAGAGGTTTTGCAGATTGTTCTGTTACACTGACATAGTGAGACAAAATGCTGTGATGAATTAAAGGTGCAGTATGTAAGAATTGGACACATGTCAAATACATGCTGCAAATATATAGGGGGCAGCATATCACCTGAGTAACTGCTTACTGCTATGTGTGTATCCGGGGAGTGTTGGTGTTGTTCACTTTGCTAGCACATGAGCTTTGGACCGCAGGAAGGAAGACCAGGGTGGGACAAACACAGCTTTTGAGACTAACAGAGGCCAGTTTAAAGCCAGGGAACACAGTACCAGGGTGACTTACTGGGGGACGACAAATACACAGTGGGTTCAGGCGGGGACATGAGAGACGTGAAGCGGAAGAGGAGCAAGAAGGAGGTCAGGCATCAGTCAGCGCCCACCTCCAGATGCCTGAGCTTGAGGTACAAAGTGGTATCATGAGGCAAGGCGGTCTGGGGCTGGCTGGTTAGCTGCTAGCTTCAGTATGTAACTTCAAAACTGCTTATTCATTACATACGTGAGAGAGTACGTTTTAAACTAATATTCTTACATATTACATGATATTCCTTGAATAAAAGTCAAAGAAGGCTTGGAGCTTCTCAGCCTTGGTTAGTGTTGTTTTATATGCAGAAGGGGTTCTGGGCAATTCCTAAGACATATGCTGATATGTACTTGTGGTGATCTATGTAAGAATTAGCCACCTGTCATGCTGCACACTCTAAACAAATTGGGAGCAGCATATCACCAGAAAGTTGGGGTCTTCACCTTATCGTAAGAAACAAGGAAATACACAACACCTCCCATAGGTCTTTGGTCACTTAGCAAATAACACTATCAGTAACCGTTACAATTAGCTACCATTCTAAGCTATCGTTACGGAGCTGACATTAGCATTAACAGCTGTTTACTTACCAGTATGGAGGAAACATGGCAAGCTCAGCATCACACTTCTTCCCTTTACTCTCAGAGAGTTGTCTACAGCTGTGGACACCAACACTAGTGTCAACTCATGTTTTGCTTTTATTTCTGTCACTTCTTTTCTTTACCACTGAATGTGCTTTGTTGCCGGGAGTGGGTGGAGTGGGTGGTGCTGTTGGTGGTTTTGGTGGTGGTGATAACTGTCACTTCCCAAGTGCTTCAGCCATTGTTGCTTCAACCGTTCCATTCAGTGACTAACCAGCGGCAGTGTCTCCAACATAATGGACATGACAACAGAGCATGCCCTTGGGGCAGAACTTCTCCGTCATCCTCTCATGTTGGACTGAGGTCAGACTGGAAACTACAGCAACTCATTATTCCCCTTGAGGTACGAAGTATTACAGGACAAGACGGCTTGTTAACATGCTAACATCAGTAGCTACAGTATCTCTGCCACACAATACATGCATGTCTTTGACATAACAACCAAACCATCATTTCTTCACATAGTATTGATAATTTTAGTTAAAAATAGGATTTGTGAGTTATTTTACAGGAAGAAGGCAACGCAGCAGTAAAGTTTTCCTTTTTCCTACCGAGTCCAGAGTGATTTCTTCCAGACCCGTCCCATCCTGTGACTTTTGACGTTGTCAGGTCTGTCCCATCAAGATGAGTCACTTCAGTTCCTAATAATGCCCACTTTAAAGTTAGCCTCCCATCAACAGGGTGATAGCAGCACTCACAGCAAGTCACCTGAACGATATGACAAGATTTGTGATTTATCTTCACCTTCCTAAATGAAACAGGTTTTCCGATCTGACGCCCCACTCAGGTCAGGTATTGGTTGGGTTTCAGCATTAAAGCGACCACGAAGAACTTTTAAGTGTTTCTTGGATCACATATATCACATATAAAATCACATATAAATACATTACCTTATCACTTCCAAAACAAATGCACAAGACGCTGGCACGCACTAGCAAAGATCTTTACAACAGCAGGTGCTGGTCTCGTACAGCTTATGTCAGAAGGGGCCGCTTGAATCAACAAAAACTGAAATTTCCTCGTAGTCACTTTAAAACAGCTTGGTTAGGTTCAGTCCTGTACTCTGATTTATTCTAGTGGGGACCCTCAACCACGCACACACCAGAGCATCACCCAATAAGCATCACCACACTGTCTAACAGATACAATACATGCATTCATACATAACTGAGGGCATACCAAAAGACTGGGTAAGTGTTATCATGATGAAACCTCCTGAAACAAGTTATTATCAGCAACACAAACACAAAAGCCAAAGTTATTTACAGGGGAGATTTATATGTTTTGGACTGTGAGCTGAGATTCTACTGTAGCCACAATCCTTTACCATTTCATACTGTTATTTTGTGTATGCTCGTGTATTCCTTATATTCCCTACACTCAGATAGATGAAGTTCTTGTGATGACAGTGATATCAGCTGTCGTAAATAAAACAGTATGCAAAACCCGACACAAACTTAACAATTCCTAAGACATTTCTTGAAATAAATAAATCATTGTACAGTGAACCGTTGACATATAATAATGATAGCATACAAACATATATTGTGAGGTATGCAAATATAAAATGCTGCAAATTGAGGCTTTGGAGTTCTATGTGTAAAATGTAACTTTTTGTTCCAAAAAAGTAGAATGGTATGCAGCCGAGACCCCACACTGTCTCGGGTGATGGTGGCAGCAGGCGGGGTTTCAGGTGGGAGCAAAGAAAGACAACGGGAGCCTCTTTGGATGTTCAGCAACCTTTGCTCAGTTTGCTGTAACATCTCTTAACCCAGTATTTTAAAAAAACAACAACAAATAGCTGGAAAAAGTACTGTCAAAAACATTATTGATATGTATCCTTGTGTATTTCTAAACGTGTATACAGAAGTCCTGGACCTTTCTTGTCATCATGGTTGAAAAAAAAACATCTTGACTCTTGGTCTATTCTCCCAAAGTAATTTCTGGGCAGTTGCATGAGCGTGAATGGCAGCCTGAACGTAACTGTTTGCAGTTATTAATATAACCCGTTACCCAAACACACTAGTGGGGGCTGGGGATGGATGTGTCAGAGCACGGTTCTATTTGACAAAGAATATCTGCTCATTTAAAAGAGAAAAAAAAAAATGGAAGAAATTAATTTGAACTACATTTTTGTGATGAACTTCAAATGTTAAACTATCATGTGAACTAGTCCATTTTAATCTGATTGAACTAAAATTTGAACTAGTTCTTGTGAAGTGAGAAACATGCAGTGTTCCTGTCTCGGACTGCACAGAACCTTGTTTGTTTAAAGTACTGTTTCACGATCTCTCCTGGCCTCAGGTACTTTACTCTAAACTCTTGTTTCTTCATGGTTTTTAGTGACAGATACAGATAGTTATGTCTGTAATATTATGAAGCTTATTGATTAGACACAGGCAATTGGTCTTGTATGTGAAATGTCTCTCCAACACTTCAAATGCTAAGGAGGAGGCAGTCAGTACTCGTTTCATGTCTGCTTCATCTGGTTTTCGGTTGCACAGGAAGTGAGAGTCAGGGGATTCAAAGAAACACCTGCTCCTGCAGTTTTGCATTTATTTGAGAGCATGTACCTGGTGCCTGACAGATCAGAACGAGGATCTGCGTGGCTACATTGTTTTTTTTCTCTGTGGTGGTATTTATATCACTGTCGACGAAGTTTCACCTCTTCATGCCCTTAATGTTTGAAGCATATCCTTGTGGTTCATTTCAAATTAATATTCTGCTTAAGTTGCCTTTCCAAAAACAATTGCTCCTGGAAAAATGTCAGTCATGTGCAACTTTTTTGTGCTGCTTTGTCAGATAAGATCCAAATATCTGCAAATAAGGACATATGAAATGGTGGACGTCAACATTAAGTTATTGCCAACTATGTCTTTTTAAGGCAACTCAAGTAACATGAATTTTTTGCACACACAGAAATAGTCTTGCAAGTGTGATGGGGAAACCAGTGTTTCCTCATGTTAATTAGGCTGTTGGTTCTTGAACACACCCTGGTGTTCAGGCCAACCCCTCCCAATTCCTCTACCCAACTCATTCCTGATTAATCTGAGGGCATTTAAGGCACCTGTAGCCTCACGGCTGTCTCTTTGTCTCTCCCTGGTTGTTGTGTGGGCTTCTCTGACGCTGAGCTGCTCTTTTGCCTGGTCATAGTGGTGTCTCCATCTACCTATGAATGAAGGTATGTGGTAAACTGCTGACACATGATGTGCAAGTGAAGCGGTATCAACAAACCCAAACTTTTTTCTCTTTTGTAGTTCACCTCCAATGTTGTGGGGACGCTTGGCTAAGCAGGGTTAGCCTGTACACCTTTTTTATTAAGGTATGTAATTTTAACTGTAAGCAGAATATAACTGAAATGCCAATTACATGTTTTTCACTATTAACGCACCCTTTTTGAATTTATAGGTCATTATCAGCTGCTGTTTTGCTTTGCTCTAGTTTTGCCTTCATTGATTTGATTTTGTTGTACATTTTTTATATGATTAGTCTGGACCAACTGGTGCGTTTTTAATTGTTTGTAGTAACATTTCTTTTGCCCCTTTTTTCCCCTTTTATTTTAGTTGTTAGTCGGCTCATAGTGGAGGCTAGGCACGTTAGAGTGGTTCCCCTCACTGTTTGTAGTGTTAAAGTTCACTGGGACACAGTTTGCAGTCATGCACCGTTTTCAGTGATTGCCGATTGCAGTGAGCACGCGTGGTGGGTAAGTTGTTGCACTCCTGGAACACGTCCTTAAGTAGGCTGCCTCCCTTTAGCTGGCTTCTGTCCACTCTTTGTTAATTTTGGAATAAGTGTTTCAAAAAGACACCATTTTACTGTTTTATAAAAGAATACCTCAATAAAATTGTTATATTTTCATAATTTGATTCATTTTCTCTGCGTTAACCCCCTTTTCCACAGATATTTCCATTTGTTCATTATTTCACTTGAAATTAATAAATTTGGCTTTATTTTGGAACAACGTCTGTCTTGTCTCAGTTAAATGAACTTGTGTTGTCCATCAAGTAATTGAGGTCTTAGTCAGATTTTCATAAGATATTTCCTGGGGTGAAATTCCCCAGGTGGCGTTGTCCTGTTATCCATGGCCAAGTTAGCCATAATGGATAGCCTATGCAACTCTAGTTACACTTTTAGAATAAAGGCATGAAAAGTACTTGGTTGGGTTTAGGAAAAGACTATTGGCTCCACACAGGATTAAATGCTGCTCTACCCACCTATCCACCCCAACCTCCTCTCTACCTGTCCTCTAGTAGATCAGCGGGTTTATTACAGGCTTTGGTGTGAGACTGGCATGTGTATTTTCAATTTATGCATGAAAAACCTGAGTGGAAATGCCAGGAAAAAAAATTAACTAAACTAAAAAGTTTTTACACTTGGCTGACCTGGTATATCTAACAGTGCAATGATAACAGACTCAACACATGAATCATAGGACTTCAACATCCACTCATGCTTCCACTGAAAAGATGAAAGCATCAGATCTGTGTGAGCGATGAGGAGGCTTGAACGTTCACGTCTTCATCATTGTTTTCCACCCGAGCTCTTTAGATTAGGTCATCTCGTTGTGTCCTTCTCCTCTGCAATAAGTCATTGAACCTAGCTGCAGAATTATCACACTAGCAGCTTATCTTGCGTCAGTCTTTGGCTGTGTCCAAATTCAGGGGCTGCATCCTTCAAGGACGCGGCCTTTGCGGCCCACGAAGGCCGGGTCCTTCGGAGAGACCTTGAAGGCCACGTCCACCGTTGTTAAATGGGACGGTCCAGCCTTCGGAGTGTTTCCTGGTTGCGTCACCAGGTGTTCATGCATTAAAGTCTGTTTTGGTTCAAATCTATCAAACGTGTACATTTGTGTGTGTGTGTACAATGTGTCAAATCTAAATTGAATTATCAACAACACAAAATAAACATTAACCCATTGGTGAATAACAACTATATTTACCATAGCATTACCAGCGTCACGTATTTTAACTGAAAGTTGAAATTTGGAGGTTTTATAGTCCCTTGAAGTTTAACATATCTGGCGTTGGATGTTCAAATGACTAAAAGCCGAGTATAAACCCATTACTTAAATTTGAATGTCTGCGCCACTTGATGTCGCCATTTTCTCTTGCTTCCTCTTCTGTTTCGGGACTGAGCAGCGGTGCGCAAAGGATCTTGGGATATAGCAGGCCGCGAAGGATAGTAGCGGTGCGTCCTCCAAAAAGCGGGAAGGGCAGGCTGCATTTGAAGGAGCCTTTTAATTTGGACAGCCTTCGCGCAGCGTTGTGACGTAATTGGCCTTCAAATGCGCCCTTCCAGGGCTGCAGCCCCTGAATTTGGACACAGCCTTTATGAGCTCAGCTCCTGCTGGCATCATGGTAGTAGATGGAAGTAGATCTCTGAAAATACTGTTAAAATTTGAGCTACAATAACCTGAGGAATATCTGAGAGGTAGGATGTGAATGCCTTTTTCAAACACAACTAATCTATCAGGCGATACTCATGAAACTTGTTGACTATATTCATGCTCCCAGTAGAATAAACCCTTTGAAGCCATTTTAATGACCTTGTGGCCTTTCCGTTGCTACAACTTGTATACACTGAACAAAAATATAAACGCAACACTTTTGTTTTTGCTCCCATTTTTCATGAGCTGAACTCAAAGATCTAAAACACTTTCTATATACACAAAAGAACCATTTCTGTCAAATATTGTTCACAAATCTGTCTAAATCTGTGTTAGTGAGCACTTCTCCTTTGCCGAGATAATCCATCCCACCTCACAGGTGTGGCATATCAAGATGCTGATTAGACAGCATGAATATTGCACAGGTGTGCCTTAGGCTGGCCACAATAAAAGGCCACTCTGAAATGTGCAGTTTTGTCAGTTATTGGGGGGGTCAGAAAACCTGTCAGTGGCTGTGTCCAAATTCAGGGGCTGCATCCTTCAAGGACCAGGAACTGGAACACGCTGTCGTATACGCCGATCCAGAGCATCCCAAACATGCTCAGTGGGTGACATGTCCGGTGAGTATGCTGGCCATGCAAGGACTGGGATGTTTTCAGCTTCCAGGAATTGTGTACAGATCCTTGCAACATGGGGCCGTGCATTACCACGCTGCAACATGAGGTGATGGTCGTGGATGAATGGCACAACAATGGGCCTCAGGATCTCATCACGGTATCTCTGTGCATTCACAATGCCATCAATAAAATGCACCTGTGTTCGTTGTCCATAACATACGCCTGCCCATACCATAACCCCACCGCCACCGTGGGCCTTCTGACATGGGCCTTCATCCATGAAGAGAACACCTCTCCAACGTGCCAGACGCCATTGAATGTGAGCATTTGCCCACTCAAGTCGGTTACGACAACGAACTGCAGTCAGGTCGAGACCCCGATGAGGACGACGAGCATGTGGATGAGCTTCCCTGAGATGGTTTCTGACAGTCTGTGCAGAAATTCTTTGGTTATGCAAACCGATTGTTGCAGCAGCTGTCCAGGTGGCTGGTCTCAGACGATTTTGGAGGTGAACATGCTGGATGTGGAGGTCCTGAGCTGGTGTGGTTACACATGGCCTTTGGTTGTGAGGCCGGTTGGATGTACTGCCAAATTGTCTGAAACGCCTTTGGAGACGGCTTATGGTAGAGAAATGAACATTCAATTCGCGGGCAACAGCTCTGGTGGACATTCCTGCAGTCAGCATGCCAATTGCACGCTCCCTCAAAACTTGCGACATCTGTGGCATTGTGCTGTGTGATAAAACTGCACATTTCAGAGTGGCCTTTTATTGTGGCCAGCCTAAGGCACACCTGTGCAATAATCATGCTGTCTAATCAGCATCTTGATATGCCACACCTGTGAGGTGGGATGGATTATCTCGTCAAAGGAGAAGTGCTCACTAACACAGATTTAGACAGATTTGTGAACAATATTTGACAGAAATGGTTCTTTTGTGTATATAGAAAATGTTTTAGATCTTTGAGTTCAGCTCATGAAAAATGGGAGCGAAAACAAGTGTTGTGTTTATATTTTTGTTCAGTGTAGTTTCAGCCCAACAATGTTCTAACAATAGAACATCCTGAGTATATTGTTTCCTTCATTCAATACTTTTTAAAAAATGATCATGAACACTGAAGCTCTGGAGTCCACTCGCAGGGCTTTTTTCACTCAGTGGCATGAGTGCTGAATGTTTCACATTACTGTCCCCTACTCTGACCTCGATCTGAGTTCCTTCAGCTTGACCCACTGAGTTTCAGTGTATTAATTGAGATTGCTTTAGCACAGCTTTGTGTACAAAAAACTGAATGACAATCTATAAATGAAATTGTTGTTTAAGTTTGTAACAGAATTACCCTACATGCACCCTTTTCTCCTCCAGAGTTTGTCAGCTTTAAAGTCCATTTTTGCTGAATTCTTTGCTCTTAAAAAGAACAAACTGCAAAGGAAAGCCTCAAGCTCTTCATCAAACAGAATATAAAACTAATAATCCTCAGAAACAAAAAGATTCATCCGCAACAACACAAAAAGACAAAAACACCCGAAGACAAATGGGGGTGGCTGTTTATTTGTTTGTGAAAGAAGTATGCTTTTTTTTCTTTTTTTAGAAAACAAAAAACAAAAAAACAAATCCTTGTCTTCAAAAGGTGGTGGGATGAATGGAATACAGCCAGTTTCATTAAGACGGGTACGTGGGGAAGAGGATGAAGCTGTCAGGAGCCCTGTGGGGTGTCTCTTCCCCCACCCCGTCATTACAGACAACACTGCTCTGCTCTGAGCTGGTTTGTTTGACACAAGATAAGTAGCATCTGTTTCACTCGCAGTCCTCGAGCTGTTTACCAGGGAACTCTGCACAACTCCATTCACGCTTTGTTAGCAGCTGGCTGCCGGTAAAAGAGGAACGGGAAGTGTGGTTGCTGATTTTACATGCTGGACTGTTATGTCAGTTTCCAAAACAACAACACAACGACCACAACTGTTGTTCTAACAGTCAATCAATCAACCAATAAAAAATAATCTATCTGTAGTTTAATTAGCATTCTGATTTCCTCATCACCCAGGGCTTAGAGTGCCTCTCTGTTACCCACAGAATTCAAGAACAAGCTAGATAAAGAGCATAACGTATTAATGTCTTTAGCACCCAAAAGCTCAGTGCTAATGGACACTAGAGACAGACTTTCAGTTTCTGTTCCAGAGGAAACATCATTCAGAATCACATTTGAAGTGAAACCAACAGCTACAATGAGCAATTCTGTTTATTTTATTATCAGATTAAAACCTAGAGCTGTAATCTTTTTGTATACTTTAACCACTGTTGAACCCCACAGAAGGTAGACAATACAAATATATTTAGTACAGCATTTCATTTGGATATAACATGTTCCAGGAGGTGTACCAGGAGCTTACCTGTTCCATGTATTCACCACTTGCCAGAGCAGTGTTATATGGTGAAAAGGAGGTCTAAGTCATGTGTTGGGTCAGTCGAGACAAGTCCAAAGTGTGCAAAGGTCGTAGCTGGAAGTTTTGCAGGTCTTTAGATGCGAACCATTAATATGACACAGCATTTGCTAGTTTTCCATTCTGTCCAAAGCAGGTTAGCTAGCCTGCTTCGAGTCCCCATCTCAAGTCAACCATATCTGTTTCATTAAGGTAACACCTCTTTTTTCTGGTTTGTAGCATTCTCCAGTTGTCCTGGGCTATGGGCAATAAGCACGCTACAATATCTCTATACACATAGTATACACATAGTTTCACTCTCTCAGGTTTCACAACACTGCTATCACATTGCACATGACACTCTACCTCTGTTACACTCATACCTGTCCCTCCTATAACAATGACAGGAGGAATTAATATCTACTCTTAGGCAGGGGGACATGAAATACCAACTTAAATGTTACAACTGTACTAGTAAGAAGGTAGTAAAAGTACCATAAATGATGATGAAATGATTATTGTATTCAGCTTTAAACTTTATTGGATGGTATTCTGACTGACAGGAAGTAGGTGTGGGTATAAGCCTGTCAAAGACCCTGTGGCTGTGTAAAATAAGTAGCACAAGGCCAGGACTGGAACTGAACCCAGGCTGCTGTGGTAGGACTCAGCCTTCTGGCAGAGACACATTCCTACACATGTAAACAGGTAAGAGCATGCACACAGCCGGTGTGAACAGCACGGCTCACACGTATCTCATGTGAGACATTACAGCACTGTTTCACTACAATTTAATGTATATTTCTGTAGAATATGTCACAGACATGGAGAGAATACACACAATAGGTGAAGTATTTTTCCAGTGCGCTCTCTCTATAGCAGCGTTGCATACTGTTTGGAAAAATCCTCCCACAAAGCACCACAGTGTTTCCTGTCACTGAGGTCTAATTAGATGTCCAATATATAAGAACATTAGACAGTGATTCACTAGTCCAATAAGGATACAGCTCCTGCTAAGCTAAGCTAACCACATCCTCACTCCAGGTAGTGTACTCAACATAGAGCACACAATATTGCTCCCATCTGTGGGCAGACTCATACAATGTATCAGTATCACTGAACCCCAAGGGTTAAGACAACAAGGTTGTTTGGAGGCTCACATCTTTCTCAGCTGTTGTTGCCAGCAGGAAGAAAACATCCTGACGCTGGGTGTAAGCTGTCTGCACCCTCTCAACGCAGGGTTTCCAGTTCAAAACTACTATAACTAAGCCATTAGTTGAATATAGCCTGGAGAAAACGCTCTCTCCACCAAATGACTTATTTATACATGCCATATGGTTCCACAGTGTTCTGTGTGTTTGCTTTGTTGTCTCTGAAGAGGAATCAAATGTGCGGGTGACATCCTGTGTGTGCGTAAGATAGAGTCAAACGTTTCCTTCCTCTTCACTAATGTTATTAGCAGACCTGTCAGGGGAGCGTGACACACTTCTCACAACACAGGCCCAGTTTTATCAATCAGGGCTTAGCTGGATCCCCAAATGGCAGAAAGTCTGCCTAAATTTTACTCCTCCTCTGCTAAAACACAAGAACAAAGCTCCCCTACTTACTCTTTTCTCCGCTGCAGAGCACAAAAACACAGAGTTATTCTGAGGTATCCTGGTGAGAGAGATGTTTATTTGGATTATCACATCTCAAGAGGAAGCATGCCTCTCTCAGCCAATTTAGAATTTGCCCTATAGGCCAGAAATATTTTGCAGAGTGGATAAGTTAATTAAGAACAGTCAAGGGATGATAACAGCCTTGTATTCTGCTCTTGCTGTACAATAATTGCATTTCATACTCAGTATTTGTGGCAGGGGGTCACTGTGTATCGGAGGACCGCACTCTAAGAAGATAAAAACACCTCATTATTGTACAAGACCAGAGTGGAACAGAGCCAACACACTGACAAATCTCTGACATGTTTCTCTCTCTGCAGCAGATGGACCCAAAAAATTGTGACCATTTTTTGGCTTGGAAGGAAATTACATAAGAAAGGAAAACGGACAATTAAATCAGTATTAAATCATAGCAGAATTTGAATCACAAATATGTTGACATGATTTTGGAGTTCACTACATTTATTGGATATGAATACAGCCAGAGTGCATTACATTTAAAAAGAATTTAAATGTATTTATTTAGAAGTCTAATGTATCCCAGAGTCTCCACTAAATACCTGAGCACTATTATCCTGAATGTACACAGCAGGTCCGAAATCCCCATATCTTTTTTTCCACCTGTTTACATTTGCTTTTAATGGTAAGCCCTACCAGACTTTATGTTCACACTCAAAAGAACCGACAGATGTACATGAGCCACATGTGTTCGAACAAACAGCTGACCTCTTGTGGTCATGCAAATAATGACTGATGTTGATTAGAAGCAGAGGCGCAGGTAATGTGAGGTTATAGTGCCCCCAGTGGTTTGTACAGAAGATCAGAATGGCTGTAGGTGCAATCAGTCTTTTTGAATGCCACCATCTAAATCATGAGATAATTACTGTGTTATCTTGAGATCACAAGTTCATTCATCTTTTTATCTCAAACAAACGTCCAATTTCTCCAGATAACAAGATCATACTATTCATAAGACTGGATCATGACATATACACCGCTGAGTGTGTATGTCATGGTCCATACATGATAATTACCCCACTGAGGCAAGAAAACTATCTATGCTATCAAAAGATCAAGTATTGACTTGAGATCTTGAGATAGCAGCATTAAGGTTTGGGGGTTTTAAAGAGGTAGATGTCATTTCATGTATTCTGGGGCCTACTGACAGGTGGTCTGATACTTTATCTGACTATAGCAACATGAGAAAAATCGTTGGTAGGCCTACATTTTGCCATTTCATCCGGAGGAAGTGCTTCAGATCACATAATTGAAGATATTTTTAAAAAAAGCTAAATGTATGTAAATCGATTCAATGACTAATTTATAATAGCTTTGTGGAGCAGGCTAATGATGTACTGTACTTTTTGGGCTAAAAATGCATATTTTCTAACTTTCAAATAGAAAATAACTTAAAATTCAACACATAGATCGAAGGAAATATGTAATTAATGTGAAACAACAAACAATAATAATTGAAATTATTACTAATTGAAATAATTGGAAAAACTTTGGTATGAAATCCATATACCAAAGTGTTATAATGATTTCTACACTGAAAACATGTATATAAAAAAAAATATCAGATAGGATTTCCTGGTTTACCCCGTTTGTGTGTACAAGCTACATATTTGACATACGCAAGTTCAAATGTTGCCTTAAAGCCCAGTGTTTGCATTAGAGTTTCACAACCTTTGTTGCACAGACAAGTCAACAGTCAAGCGCAGTGACAGGTACAGTCAAAGATGATCTATGTGTGTGTACAGTATATACACATCTCCCTCTGTTTCCCAGAGGAAAGATCCTGTTATAGAAATCATGGTGAAGTAAACCATGAGCTTTCATTGGTATTGGCAGTACAAACAAATTAGTATGTAGAGGATGGAGGACAGAAGCTATTCTGTGTCACTATTTGCTTCAGAAAAAAACACTGGCTTTCTCTTCAATTACCTTCCAGTGAATCCAATCTTACTGAAATTGACATAAAAGCCTGCTCCATATCCTCTCTCATGTAAATGTTAATACTGAGGAGTAAAGCGAAGCACTCAGGCATGCTGAGATGGAATTGGTCTGTTCAAACCAATCGATCTCAGCTGAGGAGGGTAGCAGCAGCGACTGGACCCAGCTGGTTATGCTTTTCTTTCCAGTAACAGTCGCAGTAATGGAGACTGCAGCCGAAACGTCAGAAAAGATCACTCACAGGTCATCACAACAGTATGCATGGATACGTTTATACTGTTGTTCTGTATTATTCACAAAACGCAGTATAAGAAGATTTTTACTGTAAAACAAAAATGGTCAATAAAATAAAGTAAAAATATCCAAAGTTTTTTTTTTCATTAAGAGTCTAAGTGACAGTGAAAGTTGTCACAGACCGTGACAAACCCACAGCACACCAGCACCAAACAGCAGACAGACACACTTAGCAACTTATGGTGGGAGCAGCAGAGCATTTAGCCAATAAAGAGCAAATAAGTCTACCTCACTGGGTAGAAACCAAAACAGAGCTAAAAGGAGAGGGAACAATGGATTCATGGATTAATTATCGCCAGTTGGTCAAAAAAACAACGCTGATGTTGTCTTGTGTTTGCTGGATGTATAAACCAGCTGTGACAGTTCAAGAAAAGGTTAGGACCCAAACGCAGAAACACAAGGGAGGCAGGGAGGATAGGGAACAAAAGCAAGCTTTTAATGAAAAACTGAATAATCAAAAAAAGTGTCAATACCAAAAAGTTACAACACAAAATCTGAAACAAAGTACAACCAAAAGCAAAGTACAACAGGCTCAGGTGAAACACGGGAATCACACAGGAGAAAATGGAATGAACTGACAAAGACAAGGCGGAGCACAAAAGACTATATACACACACACTAACGAGGGGATGAGGTGCAGGCGGAGTGAGGTGGAGCAACACAGGTGAGGGAAATAAACAGAAAACAGATGATGGGCTGGAAAAGCTAAAGACACAGGAAGGAAGGAGATGCAGAGCAGGTGTGGATGGCCAGAAAACAGGAGAGAAAATGTCACAAGAGCAGGAAATGAAAAGCAGCACATGACACATGAGGGCAAAATACAAAATAAAACAGGAAACCATAAACACAAAACCAGAATCATGGCACAAGCAAATTTCTGTTAATTATTTAAAATGTGATATGTGCTGTTTTAGTTTGTTAAAGTTCTGTATTCAGATTTTTTTGTAAAAGCAGACAAAGCTGGCTTTTTTTTAACACAGCTGAGCATTTAGCAGCTAAAGTGGGTTAACTCTGGCATTGGTGGAGACCTAGACTTACATTCATCAGGATGGAAACACTAGTCCCAATACATTTTGAAGTTGGTCTGTGTTTATGTGTAAATAAGAAAATGTTTGCCGACATGATCAACATGGTGTTTTATTTTGGTGATCACACTGTGTTCTGTTTTTTAAAGTATGTCACTGCCCCTAATTGGCCAAAAAATATCAGTGAATGTTATTTATTTACATAAACAGCTTTAAAATCTGTATAGTAAACAATATCATCTGTCCTCAGACCCTCGATTCAAACTCTCCAAACCCTTTTAGAATGGAAAAAATTTGGAAAGAATCTCAGGAAGGGATCCCTACCCAGGACAGACAGACATGCAACAGATGTCACATGTACAGGACAGACCAACAAAATCACATCATTTTACAGATTACAATGACGAAATATCTGATGCAAGTAGATTATAAAATATATATGAAGAGTGTGGGTCCAGGAGGACGACTGAATGGGCCAAGGCACAGTGGTGCCCATGCTACATGACCTTCACCCACCATGTTGACCTGGAAGAGAACAGGGTACACAACCTAATTAGAAAAAAAATATCAGAATGTACAAAAAAGTACAGATAACAAGGCTAAAACATAATCCATGAGGTGGCCCTGAGGCGATGTACTACTGTTGCAGCCAGATAAGCTGTTTTTTGAGCTTATATAGTCATTTCTTCAAATGAAATGTGGTCATTTTGAGTGACCAAACAAGTTTCATAAAAACAGAGAGAACAAAGAGAAGTGGCAATTTTAGCCCACTAGAGAAATAAAGTACGATTACAGAGTTATTTCACGCTTTAAGGTCATAAGAAAAGACTGTTGCCTCTATTTCAGTGGGGATAGAGGCACTTGTGACAAAACTTATTATAATTCACCTATATTCACATAACTCAGCTGTCCACTGTACACATACAGAACATCCCAATATGATTATTGATTATGGTAAACTGTCGTTTTTTGACCTGTGGAGCTCTGGAGGGTCCACACAGGTTTTGGTCAATGACCAATCACTGCTAGTTTATATTTCTGCATTTACTAGAATAACACACTGCAAGTTACCCTCTCAGATTGGCTGCAAACGTCTGGTCAGGGTGTTGTGATGGTTGACTGCTCTTCACTTGTTAATAACCGAAAATATATCTCATAATTATGCCATTACGGCAAATGGAAATATTTCAGATATCCTTTGAATGTGAATGTAGCAGTTAAAATGACTTTTGTTGGTTTGAGGAATGCCTGTCCACACCAGTTCATACTGTATTGATGGAGGATAGAAGCTCTGATACAGCAGCCAGTCCTAAGAACCTTCTGAAGTATGAGCTTGAGGCGCCCTCTGGTGTCACTGAAAGGTTCTTTCCTTATTATGGCAGAGGAGGGCATCCATTCACCCAGACACTATAAATATATATACACCAACAATGAACTGATCCTATTAACAAGTATTGTGTGTGTGTGTGTGTGTGTGTGTGTAAAGCCTGATGTATCTTCCTCTGTGTTCCAGTGTTGTCTAAAAACTATTGTGTGGCAAAGTGTTGCACTGGGTGAGCTGTTCCTTCATTGCCCTGAACACACAGGTTGTACTTTATTTTGAGCCAGATTTAAAGATTTGCACCTTCAGTAGGAGCCAACTGGCTTGGAGCTGAGGCCACAGACAGAGAAGGAGAGAGACGGACAAACACATTGTTGGTTTTGTTGGTAACATGGGATTTGCTTTCAGTAAGAAATATGTTTTAGAAAAATATCATCCTTTTCCTTTAACAAGTGATGCGTAAAAGAACAAGTTTATTTGATTTTCCCCGAATCATTTGACCGAGTAAACCCTCCCATCTTATCGGAGGAGTGCAATAACTGAATACACTTCACAGTGAAAGCCAGATCCTTCTCAGCACCCTCCTCCCTCTTCATCTCTCTTGATCCTCCTCCTCCACCGCAGCTGCCTGCTCCACCTGAGGGGAACAACTCAGAGGATCAACATAATCACAAGTCAAACACCATGTGTCGTTTTCAGCTGCACAGTGGGAATGATCACCGCTTCCTCCACACTGAATGGTGCTTCTGGCATTTAACATTACACTCTTTAGTCCATGTATTATTGGTTTAGTACATCAAAGCAAATTCATTTTCACACTGTGGCTCTAATTAAGCAGACTTACTGTAACTTTATGTGAATGTTGCATCAGCTGTCTCTCAGAGTGGTTTTGGATGCTACAAATATACACACAATGTGTATATGTACTGTTATAGTATAATGTTGTACATCTTAGAAAACATTACTGTTTTCCAGTGCGGCCTGCTCTATACTCACTGCTCTTACAGCTATTTTCAAACAACACAAACATCAGTAAATGTTCAATAATAGGCATATAATATGTATTTCTTAAATAATGTTTAAAAAAATAAGTTAGTGGTTCATAACTATAGGAGAAAATAAAAAAGAAACCTTTGAGAATAAATTAAATGTATTGTTTGTCAAACCACAAGACTGGTTAGATGGTGCAGTGTTGAAGCCCTCTTCTGCCAGAAAAAAGATGACCTGTTAGGAATTTAAGAAACATTTTAAAAATTATATATTCAAATTATGATACAGAAATTAAAAAAAAAGTTTTACTTAGAAACAGCTGGCAGAGCTCGATGTATTGGGCTTTGACAGTTTTTATGCTGTAAACAGCTGCCTGCTGCGGTCAAAATTCAAATACTAAGCTTCAGTATGAGAGCAGTGAGAGTGAACCAAAGCCTCCCTCTGCTAATCAACTTCATGTTTCCCTGATGGTGCTGATGATTGTAGCCCACACGCCTAGTTTTGAAGTCATTGTGATTTGATTTTCAAAATCTTGCACTTTTGCTTAAGATAAAGACAAATACTAAAGCACTTGTACCAGAATGTCGGCTTTTAGCATTTCTACTATTTGGATTGTTGTGTTTATTGTTTGTTTTTCACTTGTCTACTGATAGAACTACAGCCATAAGGGTTCACACCAGGGATGTAACCACAGAGTGTTTTAAAGATAAATGACATCTGACAATATTAAAGGATTATTTGTGGTAATATATTATTAGCACTAAATTCAGGACAATGTAGGCATTTTCTATGGGCCCCTCCCCACATCCACAACTATTCCTTCTAGTAACTGTGTTGGGCCTTCTCCCATAATGACCCTGTATACTCAGTCCCAGTCCTCCAGTGATAAAATGCAAATATTATAAGCTTTCACAGTACTCATGCTTTTAACATCTAACAGTGATGCCATATTCAAACCATTCTTGGCAAGTGTCTAAATTTCCATTTTGAGTTTTTCCATTCATTTTTGTGTTAATAGAATTACTCCATGTGAAGAAAGAAAATCAACTCTTTGCACGTCTTGTTGTCTTCAGAGGAAAGAATTTCCATCCCAAAAATGTTGCATAAATTCATCGTACATACATTGCCTCTTTACTCTTTTTCTTATCCATAGAAATCACAATATTTAGCCTAATAGTATTATTATAATACGCAGTCTACATATCCACCATATTTTGCTGGATATACAGTACCTGGGCACACTCTAAGAACAGTATTTCCTTACCACATATACTTCAATTGTCCATTTATCTATTTGAGCACTTTTCATATTAATCTCAATTTCTCCTAAGTATATGCTGTGAGCCACAGTACCTGAAGAGGGACAAACAGTATTATATTATATTTGACATTATTCATAAATTCAGAAAACTGCATCCATTAATGATGAGGTTCAAAGTTCACGTAGTGTCTAACTGCGCATGCGTATATTATCATGGTGGCAGTGGCTGGTCCAGCTGGTGAAGTTGTGAAAATATTAGATAGTAAAGTTTTAATGATAGGAATGGGTTGTTAACTGTTGGATTTTGACACGTTCCATACTCCACACAGAGAGTACATCACACGGACGCAGGAGGAAGATCATGACAGCTAACGAGGATCAGGAGGTACGAGTGAACGGTGATGCAGTAGTAGGCTAGCTGCTGTTAGCGGCTAACTGCTAACTAGTTGACACTAGCGTGACTGTTAGCACGAGCTCAGTCTCCATCTCTGTGCCATTTAAACGGCAAAACCAGCAAACAAGTCAACTTTTATTCAGTGTGCAGGAGTTATGACGAGCTAAAACAGCCAGAGTGTCAAATGCCTTTCTAGCTGCTGAGCCCTGATAATCGTCTTTCTTAAAGGGGAGAATGTCACGCCAATCTTCATTCAAAAATCTTTCAAATTAAGGGGTTTAATCATAGAGAGGAGTGCGTGCCACACAAAGCACAAGTCAAGACATTTTATGAACAAAAAATGTCCTTGAATTCATTCGGCGTATATGTTATCCACCAAACATCAGTATTATAACAATGATCGATGATTCACCGAAGTCATATGCCACTAACTGTAACAGTAACGTTAATAGCCAAGTGGTGACGTTAGACAAATTAAGGGTTGAATTTGGTGGACGTCCTTTTAATGTCTGGATGATCACATGAATGCCAATTTATAGCTGACATTATCTCGTGAAAGGTATTGAGTTATGGCTCTGTCTTGCATACCTTTGTCAAGTTTAAGTTACCATATTTCTGAATGGTGTTCAGCAGGCCTGTGTTGATCTGACTATTGGACTAACCTCCTCTCACTCCTTCTCTTCATCCCAGATGGAGTTGGAGGCTCTTCGCTCCATCTATGAGGGGGATGAGTGCTTCAAGGAAATCAGTCCAGTGTCCTTTCAGTTAAGGGTGAGTACTGTCCTCTGACCATACCCTGAGCCCCCCCCAACACCCTGTTTCAACTGTATATACATCAGATCAAACTTTAACAAACTGCTGGGAATCACCCTTTAGTAATACCTTCTCTTACCTATTTGATTTTAATGTTAAACAACAGATAGGAGACCTCGAGGACACCAAAGCATTCATCCTGGATGTCACATGGCCAGAGACATACCCTGAGACGGCCCCACAAATCTCCCTCGATACCTTTTTCAACAACAGAATGTAAGTTGCAAGCAGGCTGCCTTTTGCTCAATTAACCAATAATACTAATACTTGTAATAATATAATGATAAAATAGAGTCTAACATTACATTTTCTGCAAGTTATATTTCTCAAGATGAATGTCTAAATACAGTTTAAATGATCCACACTGCCTGCAGTACATTTATGATGAAGAAATACCAAGTCCTTTAGTTATTTTGTAGCTGCCTATAAGTTTCTGAATTTAGAATATAATTAGTCTAATCATGCTCAAATCAGCCTGATAAATACTCACCATGTTCACCATAGAATTTTTTGAAAGCCTACACATGGGGTATATAAATACATAAGTACCTCAGCTCCATGGCCACAGTGTGACACTGTTGTTGCTGTACACATACTTTATATGATGGTCATGTTGTTTCTCTCCTTTGTGTTGATTTAATAACAGCTCTGCAGAGACAAAGCAGCTGATCCTGTTGAAGGTGGAGGAGCAGGTGGAGGCTAACTTGGGCACTGCCATGATGTACACACTGTTTGAGTGGGCCAAAGAGAACCAGGAGGCCCTCATGGAGAACCACAAGCCTGTAGTCACTGCTGTGGTCAGTACTCTAAAAATACATCAGGACAGTTCTGTGTCTGGGGTCTAGAGGTGTTTCTGTGCTGGAGAGCTCCTGTCAGTCAACTATTATGGGCATTGTATAACACCATCTTCCTTGGCTCTTTTTCCCCCTTCATTAGAAATTTAAAGGAATGGCATGTTGACCATTTTTTGCCACCATTTTCAGTAGGTTTAAAGGCATAATAAAAATGATATTTCCCAACACTACAGCTAGACACCACAGAACCTGCACACGTTTCTCAACTTCTCTTTGCCTTTCAGCTTGAGTTTCAGAGTAGAAGTAGAGCCTCGCAATTTGATGTTTGAACAATTGTTGAACAAATAGCCAGAGTCATCGGGTATGCACAAAATAACCGCTGCATATCTCTTGTTGTTGCAGACGTTGACGTCCAGTAGTGAGGTCACAACCACCAGCTCAACAGCCAAGAAGAAGGAGAAGAAGGAGCAGCTGACTAAAGCTCAGAAGAGGAGGATCATCAGCAGAACAGGTACGAGTCAGTGAGACAGTCCACAGGAAAATAATGACAGCTGGACTCTACAGTCCAAATGTGTCACTCCACATGCAAGTGAGAAGTGTGTGAATGTGAAAAATGGTTTGGTCTGTCTAGTGAATGATTGACACCAGCACTGAGGTTAGCAAAGTATACGGACTCTCTTAGCTACGTATGATGCTATTTAGCAAACTTTCAGCTAGCAGCAGCAGCAGCTCATCTGTAGCCGGGGCTGAGTGACTCTGGCTGGTTAAAATAACAAACGTCACTAGCAGCAGCTCATATCAGCTGTCACTAATTAAAGTAACTTGATGACAGGCTAAAGGTTCCTTGTTGAGTTTCAGACCTCCAGTAGCGCTGGAGCTTTTTTCTATGAGTGGATCCCAGTTTTGTTTGTCACACTCCAACATATTCAGCCACAGTCATTATATACTCCATTATATACTAAAGCCGATGGAATGTTACGTAGCATCTCTTTTTAAGCAATAATAACATTGTGCTCAGTTATTTAATTGCTGAGATGAGGGAACACAGTGACAAGAAACTTATGTGGAAGAACAATTTGGCAAACAGTCAGATGATCACCCAACGTGTCAGTTGTAAACATCTATTAGAGTTCAGAGACCCACTTCTTGCTTCAGATTTGGCACTGATGGGGTCTCTGGAGTTCATTTTGTCTTTACTGATGTCCTCTGATGATCGCAGGGATAATTGATGTTGACTCAAATGAAAGTAGGAATAAAATTTGTCTTCAAAAGATGACAACTTTCGTAACAGTGTTACTGAGAGTGTTGGATTCTCCTCTCCTCGTATCGTTGAAGACTTTTGTGAACCTCCACCCTTTCAGTTATCTTTTTGTATTTAGTATCACATCGAGCTGTAACACGTCATCAGTGTCCATTTTCCTGAGCTGCTGACACAGCTGGAGCATTCAGCGTGTGCTTTGCGCCTCTGTTTACAGAATGTTATTGTGTATCAGTTTGGATCCTCACATCATTATTATAATGGTAATCGTTCATGGTGTGGGCGGAACTTTATTCTATGCAATGAGGGATAATTAGACAGAAGCACTCACTGTCAGTTTGGTTGAGATGATGTGGATAAATTGTTGACTTGTTTACAACCTGTCTGATTGTCCTTTACAAATGAATTATTTTCACAGTGTTGCCAGGTTCTGAGATCTCAGTAGTTCTAGCCAGAGCTAGAAAAGTAAAAGTCAAGTTGCACCTAAGCCATTCCATTCAATTTCAGTGATGTGATATCTTTAGAAAATTTGATCTCCACTTGCTCCTATTTCTTTTTCTTATGCCTGGATGTATTTTCTTTGGATCTGTTCTTAAATTGAAATTGTGTGCAACGTTGAAAGGTTTTAGCTTTGTGGAACCTGCAGACAGCCTGATGATACACCGCTGTACCGTCCTTAGTTTTAACCACAGCCTGCATTTTAAAGCCAGCAGTGATTGTGGTTTTAGTCACTAGATCACGGTGCACATCATCATAATCAGAATGATTTCTGCTTCCAGATAACAAAGGGGAACTGCCAAGAGGTTGGAACTGGGTCGACGTCATCAAAGTAAGTACATTTTACCTTTTCTTCTTCAAGATCTGCCTGAAGTGACATTCATCATTAACTTCCCTGCTCCTCTGTCTTTTTCTCCCTCACTTCCCGATCCTCCAGCATGTAAGTAAAAAAACACCATTAATTTAAATTTTCTATTTAAAATCCTTCACCTGCTGCCATGTATCATTGATCTCTCCTTGTTTTTGTTGCAGCTGAGTAAAACCGGAGGAAAAGATGATGAGTAGGCCTGAGGGCAGTGATCTGGTGCTGCTTTATACAAGGAGGTGCAGTATAGCCTGATCTTACTGCAGCCCGTTGATGCTGCTGCTGCTCCTGTCTAGATGCCTTCACATCCTTCAACACTCAACATGGCTGCTCCCACCGTGAGAACCAAAGCAGGCTGGGTAACGGTGGACTTCAGGTCACACCTCCAGCTAAACTGCAACTTTGAGCTGGGATTTATTATTATTGCGATGTTTTCTGTGTCTGTGGTGTTTGTGGAATGCAGCCAGGTGAAGAAGACCAACATCATCAGGTTTTCTTCACCGTACACAGTTACACAGCACATCAGGTTGGAGCGTGCTTGAGATACTTGCTGTCACTGCCATGTTTTCAGTCTGTCAGAGTAGGCCCAGTGTCAGGCACTGGAGCCAGGAGTGATGCAGTGTGGTTCTAAACGGATGTGTCAAAGTGTCACGTAGCATCCTGCTGTTACTTTAAGATATCATGTGACTTTGTGAAAGCAGAGACGTTTTTAATAACAGATAAAATGTTACTCCTTGCCCCATTTTCTTTTGACAGATGTTTCTTTTCCCAATGAAGTGAAAACCTTAAATTTTTATAGATAAATAAAACCCATATTTGGTCTACTGCTTGTGTAATGTCGTTTATCATTGCTTTGCGGAATTGTGTGAGAAAAAATTATTTGCCTAAAGCAGTGACATTGAGAATTTTCCATCTAATTCTATTACATGTGATCAATGAAAAGTGTCCCGTTCAATGCAGTTTTTCTATCATGTTCAGTCATTGTGTCTAAATTAAATAACCAGATGTGTGATTTATTTCTGAGGACAGAATAACAACGTCTAAATGCATTACCTTTGTGTGTAATACTTGAATAATAAACACTTAGCACAAGGTATATGTAAAAGTCTGCTATGATTTAATTTATTCACTTCAACTCAACATGATAGAAACACTTGTGTAATAGAATGACATTTAAAATGTACATGTAATTAAAATGGTTAAGTCACTGTTGTAGGCATTATGTTTGTTTTAAAGTGTGGAAAACTAGCAGCAACAGCTGTCTTTACAGTCAAGCATGTAATTGTGTAACATAGTTCACCAGCTCTTGTATTCAGTTTAGAGCAGTGATGACTGTTTTCAAGACACATTATGGTTCAAATTTCTTGCCTCTGGCTCAGAAGTGTGAAGGTACACAATTGCACCTGAGTTACCAAGGAAGTTGAGTGATTTTACCATCAAAATAAAAATCTGAGAATTGGAAAGTAGTGCACAAGCAGTTTGATGTGGGCTGTTGATAACAATGAGGATAGGTCGACAGACTCTCTGTAATGTTTCTGGTAATTCGGGAGTTTAATGAACTGATGAGTTGAAATTCTGCAGTTACTCGAACGTTATTCATGCTTTTATAAGAATACAATTTAGAGAGTTTGAGAAATGTATTATTTATTCTAAACCCCAATAGAAATAAATATATGAAAGTAGACTGGTTTTGGAACACAGTGTTAAAAGGTGGACACATGCAGGGGAACAAAACAAACAAATGTGTGGAAAAGTTTTCAGTATTTTCTTGTGGGCTAGGCTAAAATGTGTAATGGGGGTTGGACAGAACTGAAGGAATTTGTACTAATGACCTCAGTATTTCTACAATAGTGGTACAGACCAGAAAAACAAATCACATAAACGTTCCAAAGTGTGTACGTGTTGCAAAGTTAAAGTCTAAAGGTGAGAATGAAGTGAGCATGTAAGAGGATTTGGCCTGCAAGATGTTTCCAGTGAAATTCATTTTAAAAAATGACCAGCTGTTCATGCTGCTTTATTTTTGTGCAGTAAAATGTCATTTAAATGTGTGCAACTCCTCATTATTGATTATGTTTCATTATCTCAGCGTGGTGGGCACTTTGTGGGGATCCTAGTTCTATTTTGCATTTTAACAATACAGTGCAATAGGTGTTTGCTTTTGGCCCATGGCTCATCATTAACTTTCAGTTCTGGCCCTCCAAGGGAAGAAAGTTTGGGCACCCTGTACCAGACAAGCTGAACACTGCAGGCTATAACACATCACTGTCATCTGAGATAATGAGAGTCTGTTCATTTGGAATGAGCTGATATTGCTATAGGGCTGTATACTATCAAACTGATATTTTTGTGTGGAAAACTGTGTACACTATCGCACTGAAATGTCTAATGAAATAACGGCATTTGCGCTGTTTAACCGTCTTATTTTGAAATTCTCAATCGGAAGTTGGGCATGTTATTCTGTCCAATTGACAGATGGATGTGCGTCATCAGCCGGCGGTGACAGAATGTGGACTTATTACAGAGACGGGCTTGTTCCCAAAAACAAGAAGAAGGTAAGTGTTTGTTTGTAACAACACGTGACTAACTGTCAACAGTAATTCATACTGGCTTGTAGTTTGTTTGAAAATTCTGCAGTAGTTTTATTAAAGCTTCTGCCACCAATGAACCGTAGCATCATTCGCTTATTGCAGCTGAAAGCAGTTTGAAACATCTGTAGACCAGCCAAATGATCCCCATGAAGAGCCTGAAGCCTGTTTGTTATACAGTCAGGCTGCGACAGGCTCTTTTACTTATATCCACTATTTGAATGAGTGTGGTCAAGTGTCCACTGACCATACAGGTAAAAATGGATAACTGTTGTATTTCACCTTAATATAGACAGTTTCAGTTGTGTTAGCATATTTAATATTCATATTTTTTCTCGTCTATCTTTATGTGGTAGTGTGTGTAACTTCAGTATTTCATGAAAGCAGAGTTTGAGTCTCTATGTTAATAATGACTCATTGTACACTGTCTGTCCTGCAGGAGGATACAGAGGCTGTAACGCTTCCAGCTATAAACTGTGGACCAACTTCCCTCTGTCAGGTGATCTCTGTTCATTTTAGATATTATTATGGAGGAGCTGTGTGACTGCAGGAAACAAAGCATTTTAGATTACACCTTCAAATGACCATCAGGAATACATGGTACATTTATAGTTAATTAAACTATAATTAAAAGTTATTTAACTGTTAACAAACAATGGAATACTTTATAAACCATGTATCAAGCAGCTGTTTGTTATAAAGTGACAAGTGATGTTTATAAACCCTTACAATTGTTTAATAACGCATTTCTTTGTTTGTCAACAGTAATTGTAATTAATTATAAATGTACCATTTATTAAAGGAGCACTTTGTAGTTTTGTTGAAGAAATGTTAATGAGAAGAGAAAGATGTTCATTGGCTGATTGTTTTTCTGCCTAAACAAACTAAATAAACAAACTCTCTTTGTTTTCATGACTGAATAAACAAACTGACCTTAAAGGACAACACAATTTATACTGTTTTACTTTGTTTATATGTGGCGGACCCTGCCACCTTTCTAGCTTCAAACAGGGTTCTGGGACTTGTCAGCTTGTTTATTCACTTATGGAAAAAATACATTTGTATTATTGCCTCATTAATATTGTAAATATTAAAATTTTGAGTTTGAATTTCTTATCCAAAAACTACACAGTGTCCCTTTAATGATGGTTATTATAATGTGCTACTGAATTCTAAAGAGAGAGAGGGACTGAGCATCCTCCACTTTGGTCCACACTAAATGATCTCAACGACTAGACCTACTAGATTGATTCTGTGCAGACATTCATGTGACAGTGAATGAATCCTAATGGCTTTGGTGCTTTTTTTACAATAATGATCATTTGATGTAATTAGAATTAGAATTAGGGGAACAGCAAAAACAATTGCAGTATTATTAATAATACCAATTAGAATATATAATTGTATATTAATTTACATAGCCTATACATTCATTTAATGGAGCACCCAAAGTTTCCTTCTTCAAAGTTGAAATTAAGGTGAAAAAATTCACTTGATTTTACTGTACAAGTAGCTAGAGACTTGATGTAAATGTAAAAAAGAAAAGAAAACTCTACAGAATGGCTCCACAAAATGGCTCCATACAGCTTTTCTAGTGTAATCCAAGTCTCTAGAAGCCCCAAGATTATATCCCCAAAGACTATGGAGCCATTTCATGTTCTTTTTAGCTGTTTTTTACAATTTAAAACAAGTCCCCTGTCCACTGGTGAACTGTCCACTTAACACACCCATTCCTGTGTCGTCTCTCATGCTCGCATTTTGTAGAGGGCAAACAGGACGGGGAGAGACACAAATCACCTCAGAGTAAGTGCTTCAGGACAAAATCAAAGTACTAAATGTCTACTACAGGTTTAGCTTTTTTGTTCTGTGTTCATTCATTCATGGCAAAACCTAAAACTCCTGTTTGTCTCTTGTACCAACTACAGCTGCAGCAAACAGGCAAAACCAAAAATGATCATCAGGACAGAATAACTGACAGACTGCACCAAGGACATGTTTCCAAGGTATGTCCTTTATAGACCTGTACATGTCAATGTCATCCTGAAAATATAATTTAGAAAAAGCATGAAGCTGTAAGCCTTCAGTTCAGAGTAGTTGCATCAGGAGAAAACAAAACCAGTGAGAAGATGAAGTAAGATACATTGTCATGGTGAACAGAAGAAATAGAATCTGGCGCTTGGACCCCAGCAGGAAGTGGGTCACCATGGGAAGCGGTCTGGCGTATGAGGTGTTTTCAGTATGATGGAGCCTAGACACTGGTGGTACCACCAACACCAAGCAATAGAGCTTACAGCTTCAGCAACTTCTGATGAGGGTTGACTGGAGATGGCATCCATGGTTGAGGTGGGGAAAGGGAGAAGGAGGGTCACGATGTCTTTTACGATGCTGAGATGACAGCAGAGAGCACTTTTAAATTTGACAGCTCACAAATGATTGGCTAGAGGACAACATGACAGGTTGTAACTGGATAAAGAGGAGTTTAGGGAAAGCTGGAGACTGTGCTTATGACTTAGTAAGGAGATAGTCTACCTGACTGAACTTTCACTAAGCTCAAATCACCTGCCAAACTCTCATTATACAGACCTAATGTTTTTTTTAACAGTTAAAGGCTGCAGATGCTTTTGTACACCTGCCTGAATATGGGAGAACAGGTGAGAGCTCTTTAAAGTTACTAAGGAGCATGAAGGCACTCAGAGAAGATGAGGAAGAAGAGGACAGAGAGAGACGGGACAGAGAGACGGACAGTGGGACTCGTCTCTCTGTGAGGTCAAACAAAGAAGATGTGGATAAAAGAAGTGACAACAACCTCCCAGTGACAAACGTCTTATGTGGTACGGAGACTGATGAGGTTCACAGGAAGCAGGAGCCTCCATCTCATGTTCAAGAGAAGAGATTCATGGTCTACATATGTGGTGGATACAAAGGTAAGAATGACCAAATCTGACAAGATCATCTAATTGGCTGGCAGCTGATTATCCCAATGATGTTTTGGGTTCACTCTTAAATCACTGTTTTCAGTCAGTGTTGTAAATTGTCTATAGTTACATTGTTGGGTGTGGTTACAGGTGCGACACAGCACACTTCTAACACATCCAGGTTGTGGTCACAGGTGAAACAGAAGATTTTCAGAAGCTTTTCAGCCTGGAGCTTAGTTACTATTAAAGGTCCAATACGTAACAATTGGCCACCTGTCAAATTCATACTCAAAACAGCCTAGCCTATAGCCTAGGAGGCAGCATATCACCAGAGTAACTGCTAGCTGCTGCTACCTGTAGCTAGTTAGCTCAGTTAGCCTTACAGCTTGCAGTTTGGACTGGGAGCTCAAGACCAGAGGAGTTAGTGTTAGTGTTTGGCAAGCTGGTTAGCATGCTAACTCTATTCCCATTAAGGTAATGGTATTTCAGATGTTGTGTTTACAGCTCAGCCGACCAAAAAAATCCAATGAATGGTACATAAAGTCTGCATTTGTGGTTTTATTCCATAACAGTTCCATGTGACTTTCAGCTCCATCACCACAGTTTTTGGCTGCAGTATTTTTTATTCACAATTTGTCTTTAGCTTATTAAAAGAAAAAAAATCACAATTGACATACAAAAAAAGGTGTAACAATTGTTTTCCACATGTGTATAAATGTGTTTGATTCAGACACAGTTGCAGAGAGAAGTGCGCTCATGGAGAACGTTTATCCCCGACTGTATCTGTACTGTAAGCAGAGAGGCTACGACTTCAGGATGGTTGACCTCCGCTGGGGGGTTGGAACACCTGTTGCCGAACGAAACGACACTGTAAAGCTACATGTGGAGAATCTCCAGCTATGCCAGAAAACACAGGGTCCAAATTTGATTGTAAGATATCATCCTGTAGTCTTATTTGACGAGAGTGCAGTTTTTCAACAAAGAGCATCTTTGTATTTAGATGATGAATTCATGGTTTTCTGTTCTGTTGGTCAGCTTTTTGTAGGACAGAAGTATGAGGTCCGGACCCTTCCCTCTACCATCAGCAGAGAGGCGTTTGAGGCCATAATTAGAGTGATGGAGAGAGGCCAACAGGAGATGTCCAGGAGCAAACCAGTGGAGGACTTTCCTGCCTCGGACTCCCAGTCCAGCATTACTACGGACAGTAGCTCTGGCAGTTTTGTCCAGGACTCTATTTATGGACATTATCTGCTTTTTGGAGAACAGGCTACAGACTCTGGACTGCTGAGTCAGAGCTCCCAAGACTCATTTTCAGAAGAAGAGGAGGCCAGACTCAGCCCTGCGGGTGCAAGGAGATGTGGGGATTTGGTCAAGGACCTAACATTACTCCAGATGTGCTATAAGCTGGACGAGAACTGTCTTCCTCCTGTCTACTGCTTACTTCCAATCAGGTGAAAACAAATGCACTGATCATAGCTTATGGTGTGGGGTCAGATCATGTCATGATTTATTCTTTAATATTAAAATTGTTTTTGGTTTTATTTTAAAAACCAATGAACAGGATTGCAAAGTCAGTGAAAAACGAGTAGGCCTTTGTTATTAGTTTTGTTGAGTCATGAACTTACATTATCCCAAATGTTTCCAACAAAGTTTTTTAAGTTTACTCAAGATAATGCATTTCATTTCATTGCCTGCTGCAATAACTTCGGGGAGAGAGTCAGAGAGTGAGGAAGGAAGTCAGAGAATGAAACTTTAAAACATTACCTCATCTGTCAACATTTTGAGTCACCTCAGATTTTCATCAGTAATGGTGGTTGTTTAACGGTGTGTTCTCCACCAGCAAAGCAATTTTGACCTGGTGATACAGAAGCTGAGACGTCGGGATCTTTTGTGTTTATCTATTTACTTATTTTTAATTTGGTGTTTATTCGCCCCAAACAGCCAGATTCCTTTACTGTACATTTTCTGAAAAGGCACCAACGGGTGTGTGTGTGTGTGTGTGTGTGTGTCTGAATCCAGGTCAACCTCTGACTGACCTCAGCACTCAGCAGAGACTCTGGTTCTCTCTCTTCTTTCCTCCTCTCCTCTCTGTAACGTTACGTTCATGAAGTAAAGTACATTTCCCTCCAGCTCCAGTCAGCAGTCAACATTACAGAACATAAACACCCGACAATGGAGGTCACCTCCACTGATCACTGCTGCAGTCAGGTTGATAAACAGGAGTGAAGATAAATCCACTTCTTAATCCCAAAAGTTAAAAAATAATCTCTGAGCTCTTCTAGTGACGGTAAACAGCTCCGGATCAGAACAGAATCTGATGTGACTCCAGGTGTTTATTCCTCCAGGTCTGGCTCTGCACCGACTCTCCTCATCCTCATCTCTGACTCATCATTCTGTGACAACAATCAGTAGTTTCAACATCTGGAATATGAACATACGTTTAACAACCCCATTCATTATCTCTTGGTGGCATTCACAGCTTTCATCATCCTGACATACTGAGTGTGGACAGGGAGCCCAGGGAACAGGCCAAGAAGGACTGGAGAGCTACCTGCCACAGGGTGTGGGGAATCCTACAACGCAGCGCGGCTGAGGCACTTGGGCAAGGGGAGACATCACTGTTACTCCGAACAAGTAGGGTTCGAGAATATGTGCAGTTTTGTATGTGATAGAAGTTTCTCCTTAATCCTCTGGAACACATAAACTATTCCACTGTGCTGTTGGATTAATTTCTAAAGGTGATTCAAGGGTGCAAGTCTGGAAAAATGGCAGTGAAACCCATGGATAATAGTTAATAGCTTTTAAAAGCTGATACAGAAGAGGTTTTCAATCAGATCTTTTGGTTTAATGTGTGGTTATGCAGTTACACGATCTCATTTCTATGGGCACATGCTAACTTCTTAATTTGGTAAATGTTGAACATGAAACTTTCTAATGTCAAGATAATATCTATGCTCACAAAAGACAGCTGAAAGCGTATCTCTATCTATTTTTTATCTGTAGTTCTTGACTGGGAAGTAGAGACAGGTCTGCAGTCGGTGAATGAGGCTCCACCAGAGGAGCACTGCCACTGCTACAAGAGACTCATCCCAGATCTTTACTACAACCTGAAGAATGAACATGCAACGCATTACACCGACCTCCTGAAGGGGCAAGCTCAGCTCGATCCAGTGCTCAATGCAGCACACCAGGAATTCATGGACCGGCTTCACAGAAAGGTATGTTCACTGTTAGAGGAAGTAAACATACAGATGCTGTTGGAATCACATTTACATTTCAAATTATATTCAGGGCTACAATCAAAACAAATGACCAGGCAAGTGATAGCCTGCAAAGTGATGTTAGCGAAGGAGTTTCCCCTGGTGGATGTTTGGTAGCTTGATAAGAAACACAAGACGTCCTTGTAGATTGCATTGTCTCGTCTTTCATTTGTCTCTTCTGTACATTTGAAACATTTCTATGCATCCAGCTGCGCCACACCAACATCTATGAGCGTAATGTGGGATGGGGACGGAAAGGCCTGAACCCCAAACACAATCGCTCTCACCAGTTCTACATCGAGCGAGTCTCCTCCCACTTTCAACGGACATTAATCAACTCCCTCAACAAGTACAACATGCACTAAAGTGGAAACTTTTTATAAATTAGTAAATATGTCTGTGTTGTACGAGTGAACTACAGTTACTTTATGTGCTTTTACTTTTCCAGAGTAATGAAGGTCACCAAAACTCAAAGCCCTTTCGACACTGTGAGGAGAGAAGCAGTCAGAGCGCAGATACAGGAGGAGATACAGCGTCATGTCAACTATGGGCTCCATCTGTGAGTAGGTCATTGCCTTTTTTGTCCATTACCAGTTTCTAGAGCTGGATATACAACATACTCTAGTGTGACTCTGTTGTTTCCACACTAACATACATCCAACTGTAATCTGCAACTACACTCTAATAGAATAAATGTTTTCATGCTTAAGTCCCAGTTGAACTCTAGTGAGACTTCCCTCTATCCCTCAGGTGGAAGGGCTGTACTTTGAGGCAGACCTTCTTAGCTGATGTAAAGGAGGCAGTGGAGCAGTCAAGAACCAGACCCATCCTCCTGTTGGGACCTCCAGGCTGGGGAAAGAGCACCACCATGGCTGCATTAGCACAGCTAGCACCCTCCTGGTTACCTGGGTAAGATGCTAGTAGAGCAGAGGATCACAGCAGATTTCTGTCAACATATAGATTTTCAGACACAGATTTCTAAAAATCTAAAATGTATTGATGTCAAAGATTATATATATTCAAGTGCAAACAAAATAAAATAAGGGTCATTCCATGCCAGTTGTAGTTAATGTCATGGATTTTCTTGGAAAAATTTGTGTTGAAACTTCTTTTTCTCAGATTGATTTTATTGTCTCTTCCTGAATTTGAACAACCGTTACAGATATACAACCAGTTAAAAAAGAGGAAAAAGAAAGAAAGAAAGAAAGAAAAAGAGAGAAAGAAAGAAAAATAAAATGCTCATTCTTGACAGTACACATTATCATATAACAATGTAACAGTACATCTCATGTTTATTCCTTGAGCATAGACAGCTAAAAGCTACATAGTGTCTAAAGAGGGAGTGCATAAGTATCAAATGTCATGATCATCATCTCCCTTTCATTTCCAAATAAGGAGCCCAGACCTTCCGGAAAGCATTTGAGCCATTGTTAACCCTGTGAATACTCTGTTCACTACTACTACTTCGGCCATGAGCATATTTGTAGGGATAGGTCATTAGACCAGAATACCCAAAAAACATAATGCTGGACCCTCATTGAACTCGGTTTGCAGTACATTATTGATACATTGGACAACAGCTTTCTAGAAGTTGTGCACCATTTCGCATTCATATAACATGTGAACCAGCATGCAGTTATCATTTTCCCAATCCCAATCAGGACCTTTTTGCTGGAGTCCAGTAGTTACACGTTGAAACCTCTACTAAATTCATGGGACATCCTAAAGCTGTACTCCAAATACTTTTTAACTTATGAATTTTTGAAGATTGCAGCATTTTTGTAATACTTTGTATGTGTATTTTAAACCTCAACAATCACTTATTTTACACTGTATTGGGTTGAAATTGGTCCTGGAAATTCAAGAGACACTAAGGAAACTTTTCATTCATTTAAGTAGTTGTTGCTGAATGGTTACAGTAATCAAATTAATAACAGGAAGTCATTATTTTACCAGAACGAAGAATGTCCACTAGTTTTTACTTTCTTGCAAACTCTTGATTCTGTGAAGTATTACAGTATTAGAGTGCCACAGATCATGTATATCCTTAGAGCTGCTAATTCTTTGTACATTTTACTGGATATAATGGTGGTTTTATTTCATCTGTAGATATTTGTACTCTGTTGACTTTGAGGTTTTCTATCTGTCTGGTACCTATTGAGCCTGTTTTTCATTGTTCTGTGTGTCTGGACAAAGTATCAACCTTAGCTCCTGAGCTCAATGCACATATTATTTCACAATTTCAAACTCTCTGAACTAATGTAAGAGCAGATCATTCTATTTCTTAATGTGTCATTGGTTCAGAGCGGTGAAGATATTGGTGCACTTCATTGGCTTCACTGGAGAGAGCAGGAATATTCGTCTGGTCCTGCAGAGTCTTTGTGTCCAGCTGGCTGAAGCCTACTGTCCCCACACACAGCTGTCAGAGGTACTGCACCATCTCCAGTCAACGCAACCACATCAAATCTCCCCTGACTGACCTTGAGTGCAGATGTCGTACTTTAAAAGTTCAGATTAAAGTGATACAAACAATGACCACAGGCTTTTGACATCTGTCTGCCTCTGAATTGTGTATTTGCATTTATTGACAGTATTTCTGCTCAGACTGGTCTAATTGTCTCAGGTTGCCCAGTATACGTGTTGATTCTAGGTCTACAACGTTATTCGTCTCCTCCAGGACCTCCCTCAGCTGATCAATGAGTTCCACTCTCTGTTGGGCCTGGTGGGAGCAGAGCGGCCCCTGGTGGTCCTGCTGGACGGGTTAGATGAGCTGTCTGAGGAACATGGTGCAGACCTCTCCTGGATCTTAATCCCTCTTCCTCCAAATGTCCGCCTTGTCCTATCTGCAACCTCTGACTCCCCCTGCACTCACACTCTGCAGGTCAGTAGAGCTGAATTGAAGATTGTGGATGTAATTTAAGATTCACCGTTGACCTCACCTGTAACAGAAAGGATACAGCAAAGAAACATCAAAATGTGAAAAAAGGATAATACCGTATAAAAACAATAGCTACACATGAAGGCAGTGAAAAGCTGAGCTTAGCATTAAAAGTGGAAGTGTGAGGAAGCAGCCATAGCCCTGCTCTGTCTAAAGTTAAAAATATACCTACCAACACCTGTAAGGCTCACTAGCAGAAATGTACAAATGAAAATGTGTGTTAGCTTTGTACTGTGTTTAGCTCTACAGTGTGTCGTCTTTACAAAGAGGTTGCCTGGTGTAGAACCATTGTTCCTGTTTAGAGACCTACACTTAAACTTACACTATACAAAAGCACCACAGTTGGAGATTCTGTGCTGTGTAGATGGATAAACTACTGTTCATCAAGAAAAAGTCCCAGCATGTGACCTTCTTCTAGTGAAATAGTGCAATTATGGAGCAAATGCAAACACATTTAGACCAAACTAATTGTCTGAAATAAAATATACTGTATGCTGTAGCATTAAGATTTCCACTCTTCTTCACACTGCTGTATTTAAAGTGAATTAGACAACTTTTCAGTCCCCACCCCCACTCCCCGTTTGTGGTTCCCTGTGGTAATACTGTTTGCACAAAGACAGTGAGCAGCCTGGCTACTGTCCAAAGCAAAAAACTACCGTAAGAATCCCAGTTTGACCTTCCAACCCTGTTCGTGGTGCTATGAAAAGTCAGAGTAAAACCGCTGGTTGTATTAATAAGTAGGCAGGTTTTGTAGAAAGAATGCCAGTTTTAGAGCATCTCAAGTCCCAGTGGTAAGAGGAAACACATATCAACAAGGGAACAGACTTTGTCACAACACCAGAGCGCTCTCCATTGAGTGAATGCCCGTCTGTTCACTCCTGTTTTACCTCGGTTTCTATCTCTCTCCCTCTTCACCTTGTTTGCCTCCTCCATCAGCGGGCTTCTTTTACTTCTGCAGTGTAGAGTTTCCACAGTTATTCCAGTTGTTCCACTGTTACCTGGGGACAATGACCGGGGACAACAATGTTTTGGTTGCACAATGGCAGATGTGTTTCCTTCGTTCCCAAAATCATCCTTCATTTTGCAGGTAAAACTCCAGCCTGGTGGCAAATGAATAGCATAGTGAAGCAAGGCTTATAGGGAACCATCTATGATGTCATTCTTCTACAGACATTACACTGTGACATCAGTTTTTACTTCACAATGATAAGGTAAAGCAAAAAAGTTGCCTATTGCAAGTATAAGGTTTGGGTCTTTGACAAGCACTTCCTGTGAACATTTGGAGGAAAGTGTTAGTGTTGGCGCCTCTGTGACCTATGGTTACCCTTTACAGCCCCCCAAACATAGATTCACAGGGAAGTTTACCTCAGAGAAGCATAATTCCAGATTCCCCATAGCACCACCATTAGCAACCACTTATCAACTACACCATACATTCTGGTAACAGTGGATGATGATTTACCAAGGTGGGATGCAAGCGAGGCCGCAGAAGGGAGGAGAACCAGGTCAGTTGTCTCAGGCCCTTGGTCATGGGTCATTAAAATAATCTGCTGGGTGGGCCAATAAAAACCTATCCAATCACCCAGACACAATACCAACCACCCAAACAGGTCCTGCTGACAATGACAACTTCTTCTTCTCTGATTTCCATCTTTGCTTCAACGTGTTTGACTGTCCTGTGTCTCTTGATCTCTCTGTGTGTCTGACTGGCTTCCATATTTTTGTCTCATGGACTTTCTAAACAGAGACTGCACAGAAAGTTTGGATGTGGTTGAGGCGGCTGAACCCACAAATTAGAAGTGATGTCCACGTACATTTGACCATGTTTTGTATATTGTTTGTTAAAATGATATATGTAACACTTTTCAGTATACAAAGTTTGTAATTTGTGTTGACAAGGGCTTTTCTGTCTCTCCCTTACCTTCCCCCGTCAGTCCGCCCATCCCACAGTCCTGTCCCTCCCTCCCCTCAGTCCTGATGACATTACAGCTGCATTAGAGTCCAAGCTGTGGACGGACAAACGGTGTCTGCAGGAGCAGCAGTGGCAGCTGCTGGTCCAGGCTTGCCTGTCCTGTCCCTGCCCTCTATATCTGGAATCAGCTTACTCTGAGAGCATGTTCTGGACCTCCTACTCCCCCCAGGACGGCCTCAGCCTTCCAGCTAGCCTGGAGGGCCTCTACCTCAGCATGCTGGCTCGGCTGGAGCGAGAGCTGGGGAGGCAGCTGCTGAGACGAGCTTCGTCTCTGATATCCCTCTCACGTTGGGGTGTCACTGAGCAGGTGGAGTTAGCTACGTACATCTAGATACAAACTGCACATACACATTATCACTGGTCACTTTCCACCACACACCGTATGTTTTTAGATTGGTTTCCTACCTTACAAGCTGCCCCTAGTTCAGCCTTCCTTCAGTGATCAATGAAAATCAACTTACAGATACTCTCAACTTTGCCTGAAATACTAAATTTAGTACAGGGAACAGTTATAGCTATAAGACTGAAAAACTGATGCAGGTAAAATCTTTGACTGTGATTACATAGCCTGGCTTGGACAGACGGCATGGGGTTAGTATGTATTTCTATATAATCAATGGAAAAATAACACTCATATATTGAAGTTAGATTTGGATTACACTGAAGGGCCCAATATGTGCCACATCACCACCCCTTTGATATGTGGTGTCCCTCAAGGCTCAGTTTATGGTCCCTTGTACAAATACTGCAGCTGACCATCGGACACATTGTTATGCTGGTGTCACTAAGCCAAAAGGAGACGGCTAGATAGACCACCCCCTCTACAGCTTAATTAAACTTACTACAGGGAAAGTCTAATTGGATTATGCAACAGACACAAAAACAAAGTTTATCTTGTTTTGCCATCGTCATTTTTTTTTAATCAACCAGAATCAATAACAAATGAAAGTTTCTTGTGGTAGCGTTCATTAACACATTGAATCTAATTGTTTAAAAAAAAAACAGAAATGTAATAACATCAATTACTGAATTAAGTGTGCTGATATTTCTTCACAAACAACAATGTTCATTCATTCTCATGTCCATCATCAGGAGTTACTGGACCTACTGGCCAAAGATGGGAAGGTGCTCCAGGAAGTCACCGATTGTCACTCCTCTTACAGCCACCCCAGGGTGCCTTATGTCCTGTGGGCTAGACTGAAACGTGACCTTGGTTGTCATCTAACTGAGGTCAGGACAGATGGGACGTGGGTGTACCGCTGGACACATTCTGAGCTGAGTCGTGTGTGCATAAAGCGTTATTTAAAAACAGATGATTCTCGCATGGCTGTGCACGCTGACTATGCTGACTACTACAGAGATAAGTCGCAACACGCACACATATTTCAGCCTCTGGCTTGGACTCTGGATGAGGAAGAGGATGGTGAAGGGGTGACTAAAAGTTACACATTCAATCTGAGGAAGCTTCATGGATTGCCCTACCACCTGGTCCACTCAGCACAAATCCTGCCCTTCCTGTCTGAATGCATTTTCAACTATGAGTTCCTGCTGCATAAGGCCTGGGGTCTGTCCGTCCTGGACATCGAGGAGGACCTGAACAAGGCTGTGCTGCCAGACAAGTAGGTCCTAACAGAGGACAGACAGAAGGCTGTCCTGGTGTCTTAAACTGTACATAACATTGCTGATACATGGCATCGATGAGTTATGATACATTTCTTTTAAACATGCGTTTTGTAATTTCTGCCGCTAGGGGTCTCTCAGTCAAAACAAAACAAGACACAAGTAGCGTTGGATCATGGGAGTTGTGGTCTTCATTTTTAAACAACCACTGCCAATGAAAATATGAGACTGATGTTTCGTCTCTTTCATCGGCTTACTCATTTTCTGACTCTCTTCTGGAAGTTAAAGCAACAGGCGACTACATGAAACAAACCGTTAATTAATAATTGTGGTATTTGTTACATTATACCCCAGTCTGTCCTCGCTCCACTGCATGTAGTAACCCCTCTGTTGGTTTGTCTTTGTAAATACAGTGTCTGTCCCCCCACCTCCTTCTCTCCGTAGGGTGCTGGTGGATGTGGAGGTGCTGTCGGGTGCTCTGGAAATGTCCAGAGAAGTTCTACTGAAGGACCCCTGTCAGCTCGCCTCCCAACTTATGGGTCGACTGGGACAAATGGTTATTGAGGACCGTCCTGTTGCCAAAGGTATTGTTTGAAAGAATCTGCCTTTAAATTGTGCATGTCAGTATTTATTGACAGTATATGTCATATATTATACTGCATACAGTTTATGATATTGCATGATCTGATATTGCTGTCTTGCTGTTGTTGCAACAACATCATATAATTAGTGTTGCACCAGGACCATCATTACAAATGACCAATCAGGTTTTTGTAATGTCAGAGCTGTGCGACTCAGGAAAAAGACCTGAAAAAATATGAACATGGGAGAAGTGGTTAATGTTGGAAAATAGTGTATTTTAACACAAACCATGTTAATTTACTAACCTAACCAAGGAGTTCTGTTGCAAAGCTAACCAAACTGCAACAAACACCGGAAATAAGAAGTCAGCCAGGCCTAAAGACACATCACCCACTCTACCTGTCTTAGTAAGTCAAAAGAAGTAAGAAGAAGTAAGAAGTAAAAGTTCACCGAGGCTTAACTCAGCACTTCACCCCTGTGAGTGAATCTGCGTCAGGGGACGGTTGGATTCTGGTATTGTCTGTATTTTGAGGGACCTGAAAATAGCCAAATTAAAGATAATCAACTATTTGCCAGCAACATTTTTTCCAAAGAGTTTTGTATCAGCCATCAGGAAGTCCAGGAAGTACATTGTGCTACATTCCATGAATATTTGCTGATCACTAAGCGATGTGTTCGTAGTGTTATATAAAGTACCCAGAAGTCAGACTTGAGTAAAAGTAAAGATATCATTATAAAATATTACTTTGGTAACTGTGAAAGTCACCTATACAAATAGTACTCGAGAAAAAGACTTAAAGTATCTGATTTTAAATGTACTTAAGTATCAAAAGTACAAGTAAAAGTAAATGATCCATACATCTTACATGTACAGTATGTATACACTGTAAATACTATGGGTCAATCGATTTTCGGCCTGGCCAATTATCAGATCCTGTATTCAGTATTTTTTCTGATTATTGTAATCAGTGTTTTTTTAATCTAACTGTCAATAAAATACATTAATTCAAACACTCCTTTGGGTCTGATGCAGCATGTAATCTGAAAAGTAACTAGTAACCAAAGGTAATAAAATTAATGTTACTAAGGTACCAGCTAATGGGGATCCTTAATAAACAATTAATAAACAATTAATTTAGATTTGTAAAGATTTGCCTCCAAAATGTAGTGGAGTGGAAGTATAAAGTACCAGAACATTTAAGTACTCAAGTAAAGTAGTAAGTACAGTACTTGAGTAAATGTACTTAGTTACATTCCATCACTGTGTGTTTGACCCAGGAGATCCGCTGAAGTTCAGTGACCTCCATGATTTACTGGCTCAGTGTACGCAGTCCTCCCTGCCTGTGTTGCTGCCCTCCTCCACCTTTTTGTTTCCCCCAGGAGGCCTCCAACACGTCCTGCTGGCAGGTAACTTAGTGCATATTTACTGCCTCGTCTACCTGGTTGTTCTACTGTCATTTTTACATGTTGCTCTATTCTGTGCACATGAAATCTATTGCATTAATGTCCATCCTGGAAGAGAGATACCTCCCCTCATGCCTTTCCTGACTTTTCCTTCATTTTTCCCCTGCCATACCTCTATAGATTGTAAAGCCGCTTGAATCCCAAAATTGTGATTTGTGAGCTATATAAATGAAATGTACTTGATGAATACACCCAGTACTTAAGCTACATGCTAATCATCGCCACACCTACTTTAACTGTAAATGTAAAAAACACAGTGAGTGTAAATGTAACTGTTTGCTATAACTGTAAATGGATCAAATTAAATAATGGTGTGTTTGCTATCCAGGTCACTTGACCAATGTGGCCGCCCTGGGAGGGGGCCAGAGAGGACCCTTGGGTGTCACCAGTGAATCGGATGGAAGCTTGAGGTTTTGGGATCTGGAGCAGAGGCGGATCATCAGGAGCCTGGACCCAGTGGGGGGAGTTGTGGGAGATTCACTCTCGCTGGGTCTGGATGATAGGATGCTTATAGTCCGCATGGGGCAAAGTCTGCAGGTTGGACGAAACCGAGCTTGACTGTTTGGTTTAAGTGAAGAGGAATTGTCATTTTTCTACCATGTCACATGAAGGAAACGTATAACTGTGACGTTATTACAAATTCTAATAAAAACACAAGTTTATATATATAAATCACTAAGAGTTTAGAACCACTGTAAAGCCTGTTGTCACACAATTCAGATTTAAGATTCTGCTGTATAACCTGTGACTGTGTTTCAGGTGAGAGAGGTTGAGTCTGGGCGAGTTGTGTATTCAGAGAGTGATTCTGCAGATGTTCCCATAGTCACCACGACTTGTGAAGGACAGCTGCTGGTAGTCTTCTATGATGGAAGTGATCTAGTCAAGGTACTGACAGCTTGAGCTGTAATCTACCTGCCCAGCACTAAACAACAGATAGACAGAGACAGAGACAGATAGTCCAGCGGATGGACACAGTGGAACATTTAGCACCTAGAGAGACAGATATTTTTCTCAGGAGTTGTTGGAGAGAGCTAAAAGGAGAGTGAATATTGGACTAACATTAATCAGGTGGACACAAACACAACTCCAAATGAATGTTGAATAATATGTTAATGTGTTCATCTTGTTCTGCTGCCAAGCCTACAAGTGTCTTGCTGCCTAGAAACTTTAGAAAGAGAACCTTGTATGTTCATAAAGTTTATAATTTTATATGAGCATGTCTAAGGTAAATGTGTGTCTCTCGTGTGTGTGTCAGGTTTTTGACCTGGCCTCCTCCTGCTCTCTGCTGCACTGTGTTAACATTTCCATGGAGCAGCAGGCGATCCACAAAGACCGCTCCATTCTGCTGTCCAACAACTCCATCAGAGACTACGTCCTCTTTGCCTACAGGTCAGACAGAATCAGTTCAGACCCAGGTCAGGATCAGACTGTTGCCATGTCTTTTTGAGTTATGCTGAATACTACCTCAATTACGAAAAAGTTGGGACACTGTGTTAAACATAAATAAAAACAGAATGCAGTCAACTGTGTTCATGACAGCTGCTGAGCCCATGTTGTAATGACTGAGCCTTTGAAGATGCCCCTTTCACACCCAGTCATGACTCTCTCACCTGTTACCAATGAGCCTGTTCACCTGTTTGGAACATTCCACGACTTTCTCAGTCTTTAACTGCCCAACTTGTTTGAAACGCGTTGCAGCCATCAAATTCACAATAAACATATATTTACAAAAATCAATGAAGCTGAAAAGTCAAACATCACATATATTATCTTTGCATTGTTTTCTATTGAGTATATGTCAGACAGGATTAACAAATGATCATATTCTCTTTTATTCCCACTGCAATCCATTCAGCCATAATGGCTTGCTCACTTTCTTAGTGTGGAACTGATAGTCCTGGAGTAACATTAATTATGATGTTCCAGGAACAAAACCAACACAGACACTAAGCTATGACAACTCAACAACGTGATTGTTCAGTTCCAGTGATGCTCCTGAAAACAGCCTTAATCATGATGTAATAGGAGCAACACTAACAAGGCGATATCAGATAGACCCTGCAATGGCACAGTAATATTAGCAGGCAACCCAAGGGTATCAGCATTTCTCTTAACCCAGGAATTCTCTAAACTGTATTATGGAGAGAGTAAAAGGACACTGTCCAGAGAATATTTAGTGAGTCAGATCCCAGCAGGTCTCTATGAATGTTAACTGACGTGATCTGAGCAGCATCACATTCAAAATGCATGAGTCACAAGTGTCACTGCCAGTGACCTTGGTCTTAAATAATATCACATAACCCTTTGTTAACAAGCTGTGAAATCAGGCCTCCAGAGTATTCAGACAAATTTCACCACTGGCTTTGAAAACAGTTGTGAATTATTAAGAAGGGCCACTACTCAGATGCCTCAGCAGTGTAATATAGCACGGTGGTGGATGTCCTCAAGGCGTGGCTCCTGTCACACACATGAATGATACTGAAGTTGATGGCCAGGGGATTACAAGATAATACAAGTTTTTCTTCATTCTGTTACCATCTGATTAAAACTGCATTAAAGGCAGTGGCATGGATGCTTTCAGACTAATGAGCACAGAAGCCAATCCTTCACACCTGACAGGAGGAGGTATCAGATAAACAACAAACTAGGTCACTGTTTTTTGGTGGTAATGTAAGACGACAGGGATAGTAATAACATGGAACGTCTCAGAGCATCAGCTCATTTACATTTCGCTCACTCCAGTGTGTCAGTGTTCAATGAAAGCTCAGACGAATGAAAATTCAATCATCATCTCCTCCCCACATGGAAAGTCAGGTGAGTCCACAAAACATTTCTGGAGCTTCACAGCAAAACAGTGTTGCAGCATTCTTCTCAACTATTGAAGTAGCTGGAGACTTGTTTTAAAGCATTCATTTTGGATGACCTTTCCTTTAATCAATAAAAGCACTTGTAGAGGAAGTTCTTTGAAGTAAATGACTTGCAATGGTTCATAGATTTAAGCCTAGGCCTCTAAAATGTCTTTAATCCCGACTGAAAGTCGCCCCGAATTGCCTTTTGTAGCTACTGCAACTACTTCTGGGCCAACTTGCCTTGTTCCATACAGTATAGTAGTTCTAGACATTTTCTGTTCTACATGTGCAGGAGGAAAACAACCTAAATATACAGAAAATCACAATTTTAATTGATAAAAATCAACAAAGGGGTTGCTCAAACTACCACATTTCAGAAGCACAAGGTTATCACTTACTGGATCAATTCAATATACTTACTGGTCCAAACTTAAATTATATATTGCTGTGTATCTGGAGACTGTATAACCCCTCTCTACTTGTGCTACACTACATTATAGGTGTAGGTGTAGTGGTTTAAAAAAATGACACAAATTAGACCACAGACCTCCATCTAATAAGAATTTTGCTTTTAGATGTTTTATTACTGAAAGTAATAAACACATGGCCAAAGCAGTAACACAGTCTGTCATTGTGTTACTTATGGATGGAATTATAGTGATATAGTTTTGCTGGGAACCCCGTGGAACCCCCTGAAGGACCACTGCATTATAGCAATTCCACTAACTCGCACTTGCTATGCAGTGTTCAGCAGATATACAGCAGACTTGATTCACAGACCTAACTCGATGTTTTCTGAGGTAATTCAAGGAACACAGTTTTCTTCATCTTTCAGTGATGTAATTAACTATACTTCACCTGGACCTTTAAATAAGCCAGCATGCACACTTAAATGACTACTTTTTAAGAATGCAATGATAAATGGAGAGCTGCTCAGAGCTGATAAAAAGTAACAAGTAGCCTGTAACATCTCAGAACTCACGTGATGAAATGAATACTAAATTGAATACTAAACTGTGACAAATCATTGTACTGGCAATACAAATGTCCTCTCTATATACCAGAAGATGAAACAGACCCTTGTTACTTGTTCTCCTCAGGTCTGGTGGTGAGGCAGCAGTATTCAGTGCCAGAGGAGGTTCGGTGCTGTCTGTCCTGTCTGCTCAACATGGTGCTGCCTCTATACAAGCTGTGGAGATGACTGAAGACTACCTGCTGCTCTTCTGCAGGTACGCTAACACTAGTGCACCCCAGTGTACAGTTACTTTATAGCAAGTACAGGTACAATCCCTGGATTTGTTGTAAATTCCAGGAGTTCTGTGTGAATGTGTTTGTGTCTGCATAGTGTCTTATATAAAGTACAAAAACATACATATTTGATGTTTCTGAAATATTGGGCTGGTTTGAGTGCAAAAAATTGAATGACTTGCCATCTTATTAAACATTGTTGGAGGGATCAGTGACGCCACACTGAGGTGAAACATTCTCCTCTCACCACCCACTTGTCTGTGTCAGATACCCATACAAGAATGGCAGTGACATCATCCACGTCGAGCTCTTCAGCACCATCTCCTTCCTCTACCTGCGGTCTATACTGGGCTGCAGCCAGGACTGCATTTCCCAGGTTTCTGTCAACCAAGCGGGGACTCACGCCGTGGCCTTCTGCCCCTCACCTCGTACCGGCATCACTGAACTGGTCACCTGGAACCTGGAGACGGAGGACCACAAACATATCATGCGTTTCCCCGCAGTACTGACCAGAGGTCCGTATTTATAGCTGAGCTGTTGTAGTGTGGCATGGAGATATCCAGAGGGGTTTTAGGGTTTTTCAGGGATTCATTAACTGTTTGCTAAGTGCGTGACCCAAAGGGCAATTGTCCAATCATAGCTTAAAATGTTTTACTAGTGCCACATGTGTGCCATTAGTAAGAGCTACACTCAGAATTCAAAGAGTTCGGAGGGTTTTTTATAGCCTTTCCAAACGCAACAGAAATAAGTGTAAAGAATGGGTTAAACAGCTTGCTGTCTGCTTTAATGTAAGCTGCTAACCTTAACATGCCTGGCTATCGAGCTCACTCCTTATGTTAGTCAGTTCACTCTTCAAAGGCTAACAATTAGCATATGATTAGTTGCCATAGAGCAGGGGTCTGCAACCTGCAGCTCTGGAGCCACATGCGGCTCTTTTGCCCCACTGCAGTGGCTCCCTGTGGCTTTGACATTTTACGTGAAAATGAATTATATATATATATATATATATATATATATATATATATATATATATATATATATATATATATATATATATATATATAAATATATATATATATATATATATATATATATATATATATATATATATATATATATATATATATATATATATATATATCTATATATATATATATATATATATATATATATATATATATATATATATATATATATACAGTCATGGAAAAAATTATTAGACCACCCTTGTTTTCTTCAATTTCTTGTTCATTTTAATGCCTGGTTCAACTAAAGGTACATTTGTTTGGACAAATATAATAATAACAACAAAAATAGCTCGTAAGAGTTTAATTTAAGAGCTGATATCTAGCCATTTTCCATGGTTTTCTTGATAGTAACCAAAATCACTTAAGTTCTTACATCAATAGCTATGGCACTGTACTGCCAAAAACACTGCTTTTAAGCATTCCATGTTTTCTTTTCTGTTTGCTTTAAACACATGATACACACAGGAGTTAGTACTTGATTGCGTAACCATTGTTTTTGATGACTGAAGCCATGCGTCTTGGCATGCTCTCCACCAGCTTCTGACATTGTTCTGCTGTCACAGCAGCCCATTCCTGTTGCACAAATTCAAACAAATTTGCTTTGTTTTTGGGCTTGTGGTTCTCCATTTTGAGTTTGATGATTTTCCATAGGTTTTCAACTGGATTCAGATCTGGTGATTGAGCAGGCCAAGGCATGGTGCGAATGTTGTGGTTCTCCATCCAGGCTTTAACTGACCTTGCTGTGTGGCAAGGGGCATTGTCTTGTTGGAAAATCCAGTCATTCGAGGCAGGAAAGAGTTTTCCAGCTGATGGAAGAAGACTGTTTTCAAGAGTAGCCCTGTACATGACCTGGTTCATTCGCCCTTCACACAATTGCATTTGCCCTGTTCCACTCATACTGAAACAACCCCAGATCATCACTGATCCACCCCCATGTTTTACTGTAGGGGCAAGACAGTCTGGTTTGTAGGCTTCTCCAGGCCTCCTCCTAACCAGTAAGTTAGCTGGAGTGGGCATCAACTCAAAATTGGATTCATCACTGAAGAGAACCTTAGCCCAATCATCAACAGTCCAATCCTTGTGATCCCTAGCAAAGAGTAACCGGGCCTTCCTGTGCCTTTCGTTGATGAAGGGCTTCTTCCGTGCTCTGTGTGACTTCAGACCAGCTTCAACAAGTCGGTTTCGAACTGTCCTTGCCGAACAAGTCACATTTCTCGACAGTGCCCACTCATTTTTAAGGTCCCTGGAGGTCTGACGACGATTCCTGACACAGGAACGGACGAGTGCACGGTCATCTCGTGGGGTAGAGAGACGTTTCCTGCCGCGGCCAGGTAGCAATTTGGTAGTGCCGTGTTCGGCTTGTTTTTTCTTGTTGTAATGAACAGCTGTCTTGGAGATCTTTAGTTTTTTTGCTACCTGTCTCTCACTCATGCCAATTTCCAGCAGTGCCAAGATGGCTGCCTTTGTGGCTTCACATAATTCTTTTGTTTTAGGCATTATGTGAGAGCTGACAACTTCTGAGTTGTGCTATGGCTTGAATGTAAGCAGGAAACCACTCTAAGCCTTTGCATGTGCAGTGCTGCTTATGACATGAAATGGCCTCTTATATACCCTGGGAATACAATTAAGCTTAAGAATGTCAAATAGGACATAAAGTATTATGTGATCAGCTGCATTTTTTGTCGTGTTCATTGTATTATACCTTTAGTGGTACCAGGTATTAAAATGAACAAGAAATTGAAGAAAACAAGGGTGGTCTAATAATTTTTTCCATGACTGTATATATATATATATTATCATCATCACTGCTTTAGGCCGACAGTGATTCTTGCATTCTCCTAAAGTAAAAATGCGTAGCCTACACACAGAATTGTATCTGTTCTATCAAGTTGTGATTAATTGAATGATCCTGAGTTAACACATTGTGTTTAATGCTCAAGCCCGAGAGTTGGTCGCTGTATGTGGCCGAGGATAAAAAAGAAGGATTAACTCACACTGAAATGGACTAAAATAAATTTAAACTGTTCTGTGTTTTTTTTTTTTTTTTTACTTTTACTGCCTGCCACTATGTGTTTTATTTATTATCAAAAGAGGCTACTTTTTATTTTGTACATTTTCACAAACACAGGGGTCTGCATATATAGCTCTTTATTGCTACTCTATTTCTATTTATTGTAGGTTAATTCTTCTATTTCATAAATGCACCAAAACATGGCATCATTGGAATGGAAATGCAAAGTTCAAGTACCTTATACTGTAAGCATGAGTAGCCCACTGCAGAGTTGCCACATCATGTGGAATTATAAATGAACACTCATTGAGGCTGATTAATAATCTTGATAGGCTAGGCCGTGTTACCTTCATTATAAGACACATATAAGACATATGTTTTGCAGCTCCAGACATATTTTTTCGGCGAGGGACGGGTGCAAAAATGGCTCTTTTGATCGTAAAGGTTGCTGACCCCTGCCATAGAGTTTAGGGTAACATTAGCAGCCTTGACCAGCCATTATTGAACTTGGAGAAGTACTAACAGGAGGGCTAACTAGCTGTAGGCTTTATTGCATGAAGACACAGTATTGTGTTTGCATGATATCATGTATGCAGCCATGAAATGCATATTTAAGAACAGGACGAATTCGTCTGGAGACAGATTTTATTATCTAGCATGATCAAATCTGGCTCAACAGTTATCATTTCAAACAAAATCAATGTGTGACTAAAAATAAGAAGGTGCTTCTGTCTACTTCAGTCTGAAATCACACTCATTGTTCAAAAGTAATGATTTTCACAGATCAATCTGCCACTGTTATTATCACTTTAAAACTGCCCACAAGCTCAGAGTCAACTGGAGAGAGCACTGTTTTGGGGAGCATTAAAACAATGAGTAGACATTACACATTCCTGACTTTTCTCAAGGAGTAACTTCACCCAGGACGAGTCCTGCTGGAGCTGCCATGCAGTCCTAGTATTGTACCCTGCCACATCACAGCTGGGTGTGGTCACAAGTACAAAAGGCCACACCTGATCACACCCAACACGTTTTTCCTCCACCCATAAAGCCATGTCATTTCCTTTCCCTTCAGGCCTGTGTTTTGATCTGCGCTTCTGCCTGGGGATCTGCAGCGGAGAGAAGTATCTTCACCTGTGGGATCTGACCTCCAGGATCAGTGACCAGACTCTGACCTATAACATCCATAAGCTGAGGAGTGACGGCACAGAGGAGGTCATCCCTATGGGGAAAACCCTGAGGTATGTGCTGAGATGTGTTTTCATCTCATGATGCTTCTGGTTCAGTATGATGATGACTTCTATCTATCTGTAATGTCTTTTTTAATAAACTTCCACTGGGTCCTTCTGATATATTATACATAACTATTCATTGGCTGTTTCATACGGAAGCCCTAAAGGGCCATGCATTCATACATTTTATTTCCTCCGTTTTCCCGTAATAACGAGCTTATTTCATTTGTTTTCTCGAGATCTCGAGTTATTATCTCGAAATAACAACTGCCGTTTTCCCGAGATAACGGGATAATTTTCTCGAGATCTCGAGATAACGAAACTTTGTTTTCCCGAGATAACGATATAATTAATTCGAGATCTCGAGATAATGACAGTGATATGACAGGCCTGAGATTATGGAGACGCCCGGGACCTCGTAGCTGGTCAGCTATGTAGTTAACGACAACATCAGGCTCACTTAGATTGCGCCGCCGATATAGCTGAAGCCTTGCTAACCGTCTTTTCAGATTACGCACACTAATGTGTATATTATCTGTAATAGCAAGGCATAATGCTATTTCAGCCTGTGTCAGGCCTTGATTGAAAATATATGTGACGCGGTGATCGATATGCTCCTGCTCCTCTGACATTGCTACACTGAATGATGTTTCCTGCAATGATTTAATATACTACACTATTGTTTTGTTTTCTCAAGATCTTGAATTAATTATATCGTTATCTCAGGAAAACAAAGTTTCGTTATCTCGAGATCTCAAATTAATTATATCGTTATCTCGGGAAAACAAAGTTTCGTTATCTCGAGATCTCAAATTAATTATATCGTTATCTCGGGAAAACAAAGTTTCGTTATCTCGAGATCTCGAGAAAATTATCCCGTTATCTCGGGAAAATGGCGGTTGTTATTTCGAGATAATAACTCGAGATCTCGAGAAAACAAATAAAATTAACTCGTTATCTCGGGAAAACAAAGTTTCGTTATCTCGAGATCTCAAATTAATTATATCGTTATCTCGGGAAAACAAAGTTTCGTTATCTCGAGATCTCAAATTAATTATATCGTTATCTCGGGAAAACAAAGTTTTGTTATCTCGAGATCTCAAATTAATTATATCGTTATCTCGGGAAAACAAAATTTCGTTATCTCGAGATCTCAAATTAATTATATCGTTATCTCGGGAAAACAAAGTTTCGTTATCTCGAGATCTCAAATTAATTATATCGTTATCTCGGGAAAACAAAGTTTCGTTATCTCGAGATCTCAAATTAATTATATCGTTATCTCGGGAAAACAAAGTTTCGTTATCTCGAGATCTCAAATTAATTATATCGTTATCTCGAGATCTCAAATTAATTATATCGTTATCTCGGGAAAACAAAGTTTCGTTATCTCGAGATCTCGAGAAAATTATCCCGTTATCTCGGGAAAATGGCGGTTGTTATTTCGAGATAATAACTCGAGATCTCGAGAAAACAAATAAAATTAACTCGTTATCTCGGGAAAACAAAGTTTCGTTATCTCGAGATCTCAAATTAATTATATCGTTATCTCGGGAAAACAAAGTTTCGTTATCTCGAGATCTCAAATTAATTATATCGTTATTTGGGAAAACAAAGTTTTGTTATCTCGAGATCTCAAATTAATTATATCGTTATCTCGGGAAAACAAAATTTCGTTATCTCGAGATCTCAAATTAATTATATCGTTATCTCGGGAAAATAAAATTTCGTTATCTCGAGATCTCAAATTAATTATATCGTTATCTCGGGAAAACAAAGTTTCGTTATCTCGAGATCTCAAATTAATTATATCGTTATCTCGGGAAAACAAAGTTTCGTTATCTCGAGATCTCAAATTATTTATATCGTTATCTCGGGAAAACAAAATTTCGTTATCTCGAGATCTCAAATTAATTATATCGTTATCTCGGGAAAACAAAGTTTCGTTATCTCGAGATCTCGAGAAAATTATCCCGTTATCTCGGGAAAATGGCGGTTGTTATTTCGAGATAATAACTCGAGATCTCGAGAAAACAAATAAAATTAACTCGTTATCTCGGGAAAACAAAGTTTCGTTATCTCGAGATCTCAAATTATTTATATCGTTATCTCGGGAAAACAAAATTTCGTTATCTCGAGATCTCAAATTAATTATATCGTTATCTCGGGAAAATAAAATTTCGTTATCTCGAGATCTCAAATTAATTATATCGTTATCTCGGGAAAACAAAGTTTCGTTATCTCGAGATCTCAAATTAATTATATCGTTATCTCGGGAAAACAAAGTTTCGTTATCTCGAGATCTCAAATTATTTATATCGTTATCTCGGGAAAACAAAATTTCGTTATCTCGAGATCTCAAATTAATTATATCGTTATCTCGGGAAAATAAAATTTCGTTATCTCGAGATCTCAAATTAATTATATCGTTATCTCGGGAAAACAAAGTTTCGTTATCTCGAGATCTCAAATTAATTATATCGTTATTTGGGAAAACAAAGTTTTGTTATCTCGAGATCTCAAATTAATTATATCGTTATCTCGGGAAAACAAAATTTCGTTATCTCGAGATCTCAAATTAATTATATCGTTATCTCGGGAAAATAAAATTTCGTTATCTCGAGATCTCAAATTAATTATATCGTTATCTCGGGAAAACAAAGTTTCGTTATCTCGAGATCTCAAATTAATTATATCGTTATCTCGGGAAAACAAAGTTTCGTTATCTCGAGATCTCAAATTATTTATATCGTTATCTCGGGAAAACAAAATTTCGTTATCTCGAGATCTCAAATTAATTATATCGTTATTTGGGAAAACAAAGTTTTGTTATCTCGAGATCTCAAATTAATTATATCGTTATCTCGGGAAAACAAAATTTCGTTATCTCGAGATCTCAAATTAATTATATCGTTATCTCGGAAAAATAAAATTTCGTTATCTCGAGATCTCAAATTAATTATATCGTTATCTCGGGAAAACAAAGTTTCGTTATCTCGAGATCTCAAATTAATTATATCGTTATCTCGGGAAAACAAAGTTTCGTTATCTCGAGATCTCGAGAAAATTATCCCGTTATCTCGGGAAAATGGCGGTTGTTATTTCGAGATAATAACTCGAGATCTCGAGAAAACAAATAAAATTAACTCGTTATCTCGAGATCTCAAATTAATTATATCGTTATCTCGGGAAAACAAAGTTTTGTTATCTCGAGATCTCAAATTAATTATATCGTTATCTCGGGAAAATAAAATTTCGTTATCTCGAGATCTCAAATTAATTATATCGTTATCTCGGGAAAATAAAATTTTGTTATCTCGAGATCTCAAATTAATTATATCGTTATCTCGGGAAAACAAAGTTTCGTTATCTCGAGATCTCAAATTAATTATATCGTTATCTCGGGAAAACAAAATTTCGTTATCTCGAGATCTCAAATTAATTATATCGTTATCTCGGGAAAACAAAGTTTCGTTATTTCGAGATCTCGAGAAAATTATCCCGTTATCTCGGGAAAACGGTGGTTGTTATTTCGAGATAATAACTTGAGATCTCGAGAAAACAACGGGAAAACGGAGGAAATAAAATGTATGAATGCATGGCCCTTTAGGGCTTCCGTAGTTTCAGGTATTTCTCAGTGCCATTCAGTTTTATAGGCTCTCTTTGATTCAGACTGGTTCCACACAGTTTCAGCAGATGTTCCACACATACAGACTCTCAGTGAAATGTCACTTTAGGCACAGTCCGCCAGTAGAAACAGTGATGGACTGTGTTTATTAATTTAATGTAATTAACTGAATGAATCATTATGAAAGCAATGTGCCAATTGTTTTATAGAGTATTACACCCAACTAGACCCAGCAGCATCACATTCATAGACCATTCACAGTGTTTATTATGTATCATCCACATCAGAAAGGCTAATGACATCACATCATTTTTCTGTGCCCATTGGTCAAGTGACCACAAAGATACCATCTCTTCTGCTGGGACCCTGACCCTAAACATGGCACACACCCAAACTTAACCACAGCCCAACCATTGACCACTCAGGTCACAATGGAGTGACATAGAGTCAAAATGGACAAAAGAACTGATTAGGAGTAAAGTGACAAGTAGTAGAGAACCGTTTTTAAGAAGGCATTTTTACTGGTCACCTGGAATCTGGACACAGAGGACCACAGTTGTTTCCCTGCAGTACTGACCAGAGGTCCGTTTTTACAGCTGAGCTGTGGCAGTGTGTTAACCAGGGCCAGTTTGCCTTTCTTAATAACTATATCAGAGATTAAAAAAAGTTTTTGCACAACCATGTGTCCAATCTGAATTTAAAACATATCTTTAAATAAACCTGTCTTTAAATAAATGTCTTTATAGCTGATTTCTCGTATGCTCAGTTATCTCTTTTCTCCAAGCTTTTCGTCAACTACCCGTACCTTTTTCCACTATGTCAACAGCTTTTTACTGTATATAATAGTGTCACTTACTGTTAGGTTAATACTTTGTTCACCATGAGACAAAAAAGCTCCAAAATGTCATATCTAGATATTCCTCTTAAAGCAGACACAAGGAACTCTTTATTTTATTTTGTTGATTCTGGCAGCCCCTGTGGTCAAAAGCGGTATAAACACTGCAGCCTCCTGTCATAAAGATCTTGACCTGTCTCGCACATTTATTTTTGTGCAATTTGACAGTGAGTGAAAGAAAGGTGCAACATATTTTTTGTATGCTACTTGACTGACTGCAATAAAAAAAATATAAAAGTCATATAAAAGATGTAAGAATTGGTATATTTTGCAATTTGCCGCCACAACAGGTTCTTACTGCATTTCACTTATAGACCACTGTCATAAATATGGACTGCTTTACACAAAAACCAGCCAGTCCCCACTGTTGTTAACACAGCCGAAGCAAGTGCAACAACACAAGACGTTTAACTTAGCAAGCCAGCTAATATTACTAGTCCAACAGAATGAAAGCCAGCCCAGTGTCTGACTTGCAGCCTTTTATTTAGCTAAGCTCTCACCAAGGACTTAAAGCCAGTCTGACATTTATTCTTGCTTTGTTCCTCTCTTTTTATCTTCTCAGTTTCCTCCATCTCCTCTTTGTTTTTCACCTCTGTAATGATGTCAGCAGAGGCTGCTGAGCCCGGTTCTGTCGCCCTCTCGCCCGGCTGCCTCCTCCTGGCAGTCCTAAGCTCCTGTGCCAGCGGTGTGAACCCCAACAATCCTTCAGTGCTTCAGGCTCCCAGTCCAGTCTGGGCAGAGTCAGCTAGCTGCACGGCTAACTGAGCAAACTAGCTAATTGCAGCTACAGTTAGCAGCCGTTGGCAGTTATTTAGCAGCAGGTACAGCTCTTTATCCAGCAGGAAACTCTGTAAATCATGAGAGCTGAAGCTGAGCAGCCTGAGGACATCAGGGGAGGAAAAGCCAGAAAACATTTTCTCCATAAAATCTGATCCAGTTTCAGCCGACATAGTTAGCGGTGGGTGACATGGTGTAAAACGACATGCACTTTTTGCAGGAGATTGTACTCAACCAAGTTGCACAGTGCATTCCCTATTACAATCAGTGTACCTTCGAATTGAATTTAAAACTTTTTTTGCTCTTTTGTGTTTAGAAAAATAGGTTGTAATGTACTCACCATTAGATATTCCAAAAAGTCACAAATATTGAGCATATGTAAAATGTTAATTTTAGTATGATTATGCGTTAATGATACTTAACACAGCTTTTCTATTAGGCTATGTTACCACTGTAATGGAGGGATGATTAGACAAACTGTAATGACCATTTCAGTCATGATGCTGTTGTAGTTAAATGGGTAATGCAGGTAATGCAAGTATCATCTTAATATTTTGTCAGACTGAATCATATCATTATGTCTACTCCAAGTCTGACACCAAACCTACTGTATGTGCTGGGTATCAATAGTAAATTAGAATTTTCCATTCTCTTATTAACACCTGGGACTGTTCCACCTTGATGACAGTGAAAATGTGATGTAAAGGTATCAGGTCCAGCACTTTGATGTACTGCCTGGTCCATACCATGTATATGCACTGTGGGATCCCTCACCTTTGCTGGAGTCTGGCTCCCTCTGTTGGCAGGTATGCTGTGTGCCGCTCCATCAGAGCTGGGACGGTGTACGTGTGGAACTTGACCAGGCGGCGTTTCACCTGCCGACCTGTCAGAGTGGAGCACGGCCTCTACAGCAGCACTGATGTGATGCTCGCCCATGACTTCAAACTTTACATCTTCACAGACAGAAGCACAAACAGCAGCATGGAGCCATCATTTCGATTCAGGGTGAGACTGTGTTTGATGTACAGTTTCTTAGATTTATCTGCTCATTTGGAGTCTGTGTGTTCAGTAGGCTGTGAGTTGGATGGAATCCTACACTCTGTCATAATAACACTGATACGTTATGTCTGACCTCCCAGACTCTTCTGGTGTATGATTTGATTAAGCGGAGCTATGTGAAGAGACAGACTGGGCTCGCAGTAATCCCCTGTCCTCAGCATGAGTACCGTCTTCTGGAGGATGCACGCACTCTTCTGGGCCTATCAGAGACCAGGTGAGAGTTATACCTATGAAATACAGGGAGCATGAAAAGTCTGCAATTATGAGGATATTTCACAACATATGAGAGGAGAAAAAGTTTTTGAAAATGTGGAAATCAATTTTATGGTTTTTAAATTAAACGATGGTTCCAATTACGACATGCAGTTGTTTAAATTCACGGTATGTAATTTCTGTCACTAGGGGTCTTTTAATCAGGAGTTATCTTTATTGTTAAGCAACCAACATCGGTGATGAAAATCTGTCGATGAGATTCATTCATCATTCACAGACAAGGTTATGTTTCTAAGTGTTATTCAGGGTTTTGTTGAATCATGTTCACCGACTCCCTCCCTGATGTGAGGTTTTCCTGGAAGTTATGGTGACAGGTGACCAAATGAAAAACACTTTTTACCTTGTGTAATGAAGGTCCTTTCATTACCACTTTGCGTAGCACATATGTTAACAATTAATAATAGAATAAGACACTAACCCAGAAGATTGAAATGTTTTATTGAAATTGTTACATTTTGCTGATGCTGTTTAAGTAGATACCTCCTCAGTGGTGAAAGGTTTCCTGTAAGACAAACACTCATTCAGTTTGTCTCTGTGGCTGTGTCCCAATTCAGGGGCTGCATCCTTCAAAGTACGCATTTGAAGGCCAATTACGTCACAACGCCGCGTGAAGGCTGTCCCAATTCCAAGGCTCCTCCAAATGCACCCCACAAATGCAGCCTTCTTTTCCCTCTTTTTAGAGGACGCACCGCTACTATCCTTCGCGGCCTCCCATATCCCAAGATCCTTTGTACGCCCGAAAAAGAAGAAAGAAAGAAAATGGCGACATCAAGTGGTGTAGATCATCACTTTCGCGGGCCTGGGCAGCAGAAATCGTGACGTAAGGGTAAGGGCGGGAACATCTGGTGACGCAACCAGGAAATGCTCCGAAGGCTAGACCGTCCCATTTAACAACGGTTGACGCGGCTTTCGAAGGTCTCTCCGAAGGACTGGCCTTCGAAGGCTGCAAAGGCCGGGTCCTTCGAAGGATGCAGCCCCTGAATTGGGACACAGCCAGTTAGTTAAACACAATGAAGTAATCAGAATTCCTTTATTTGTCCCGCCAATTGGGAAATTTCTTTGTTACAGCAGCCAAAGGTCAGGAATATTACAATAAACAATAAAAAAAAATAAATAAATAAAATAAAAAGATAATAGAATAGACTATATACATAATATTTACAATATGAACAGTGTAATTATAAACAGTGTGGGCAGTGTATTTTTATTTACAAATAAAACTGTCCAGTTAGTGCAAACCAAAGAGAATGAGAGTGGGATATGTGTAGCGTTTGAGTGCACATGTGAGGTCTACTGGGAGCAGTGCTGGTTGTACAGTCTGACAGCAGCAGGAAGGAAGGACCTGCGATACCTCTCCTTCACACACTTGGGATGTATCAACCTGTCGCTGAAGGAGCTGACCAGTGCGGTGATAGTGTCCTGCAGGGGGTGGGACTCCTTCACCAGCAGCGATGACAGCTTATCCATCATCTTGCTCTCTCCCACCACCTGCACTGGATCAAGAGGGCATCCCAGGATGGAGCTGGCCTTCTTGATAAGTTTATCAAGTCTCCTCCTACCTGCTGCCGAGATGCTGCTGCTCCAGCAGACTACACCATAGAAAATGGCTGATGCCACCACAGAGTCATAGAAAGTTGTCAGGAGTGCCCCCTGCACTCCAAAGGACCTGAGCTTCCTCAGCAGATGGAGTCTGCTCTGACCTTTCTTGTATGTTGCTGCAGTGTGATCAGTCCAGTCCAGTTTATTGTTCAGGTGAACTCCCAGGTACTTGTAAGATGTCACCATCTCAATGTCTGTTCCCTGGATGTTCACCTGTGTGCAGGGTTGTCTGTGCCTGCGGAAATCCACCACCAGCTCTTTGGTCTTCCCGGTGTTGAGCTGGAGGTGGTAATGATGGTTATGGTATAAAGCACTACATACAACATGTTAGTTTACTGATTTGTGGCTGACTGTGTGTACTCACCTGTTGTGTCTCCTCTTCAGGGTGTTCTGGGCAAAAGAGTCCCCAGGGCAACAAAGCACAAATTTAAAGGTTCCAGGAGATACCACCTGTTGATTGGTGTAGGGGTGTCTGGGACTTTAGTTTGTTTGTCAGGGTTGCTAGGATTGACTGGTATGGTGTAAGATAAAATAAGATCAGGTAGAATAATTTATATTAGTATAATCTAGGTGTATCCTGATGTATTTGTGTTCGTTGTGTTAGTTTGCTGTCAGGTGTGGCGCAGATTCCCCTATACTGTGGGAGGGGTAGAAGTTAATGGCAGTGGCAGGCTATATAAGGCAGCCAGTTTCCAGCAAGCACGGCCACTGCCAGGACTCCATGTAGCTCGTTGTAATGTAGTTCTGTTGTATGTTAAATGTTGGTGAAAATAAACACTCGATTTGGTTTGCATCAAACCTCTGCCTCAGACTCTAGCTTCAAATATCCAGCCGTCACACAGCCATCCTTGTATAGAATTATATATATATAAAATAAAGGTCTTGTCTTTTTTAGACATTTTAATGTAGAAATGTTTTATATCGCATTATATAGCATTATATCTTTAATTTGAGGCTATTGAGGCCTGATGACCCAGACACCCTACAGTACATACAGTCCTCTCTAAAACTATTGAGGCCAATTCCTTTATTTTGGCTGTACACTGAAAACATTTGGGTTTGACGCCAAAAGATGAATATGATACAAGAGATCAGTATGTCAGCTTCCATTTCCAGGTATTTACATCTAGATCTGTTACAAAACTTAGAAGATGGCATCATTTGAAACAGAACACCACATATTTTGGCGAGCAAAAGTATAGGAACAGGTAGACTTAAAATTCAATTTAATTAAAAATTAATTAAAGTGAATAATACTTAATATTTAGTTGCAAATCCTTTGCAGTCTTCTTTTGTGATGCTTTCCAGGCCTCACCACAGCCTCTTTCAGTTGTTGTTTGTTTCAGGGGGTTTCTCCCTTCAGTCTCGTCTTTAGCAGGTAAAATGCTCAATAGGGTTTAAGTCTGGAGATTGACTTGGCCAGTCTGAAACCTTCCACTTCTTTCCCTCGATGAACTCCTTGGTTGTTTTGGCAGTGTGTTTTGGGTTGTTGTCTCGCTGCATGATGAAGGATCTCCCGATCAGTTTGGTTGCATCTATTTTTAAATTGGCAGACAAAATGTTTCTGTAGACTTCTGAGTTCATTTTGCTGCTTCCATCATGTGTTACATCATTAATGAAGATCAATGAGCCCATCCCAGAAGAAGCCATGCAAGCCCAAGCCATGATATTACCTCCACCTTGTTTCACAGATGAGCTTGTGTGTTTGGGATCATGAGCAGATCCTTTCTTTCTCCACACATTAGCCTTTCCATCACATTGGTAAAGGTTCATCTGTGTCTCATCAGTCCATAAAACTTTGTCCCAGAACTTTTGAGCCGCGTCTCTGTACTTTTTAGCAAATTCCAATCTGGCCTTCCTATTCTTATTGCTAATGAGTGGTTTGCATCTTCTGGTGTGGCCTCTGTACTTATGTTCCTGAAGTTTTCTGCGGATGGTGGATTGTGATACCTTCACTCCTGCCCTCTGGAGGTTGTTGGTGATGTCACTGACAGTTGTTTTAGGGTTTTTCTTTCATCATCAACTGCTGATGTTTTCCTTCTTCTACCAGTTCGACATCTGTTGCTGAGTACACCAGTGGTTTCTTTCTTCTTCAGGACAGTCCAGATGGTTGCACTGGACATGGCCAATGTTTGTGCAATAGCTCTGAGTGATTTTCCATCTTCTCTCAGCTTCAAAATTGCTTGCTTTTCCCCCATAGACAGCTCTCTGGTCTTCATGTTGGTTACACCTGTTTAACTATAAATGCAGTCTGCAAAGGCAAAACCTAAAGCTGAAACTGAGAGCAGACATTGAGCACTATTTATTGTTTGAATAATCAATGTAATAGGACACACCTGGGCAGCAAAAAACACCTGTCAGTCACGTTCCAATAGTTTTGCTCACTTGGGTGGGTTCAAACAAAAAGGTGCTATCTTCTAAGTTTTGTGTCAGGCCTGGACGAAAATGAGGACTCAGATGCAGAGGATATAACTTTAAGCACACTTTATTGAAATCGGCTCCTTCTTTGAAGAGTGATAAATGAATGAGCTGTGAAACACTTACTATTCTTACGAGACCTGGCTAGAATGACGGGGAGGAATAACACTTCCCAAAAGAGGGAAAACACACATAAAAGGGAGGGACAATTATACTAGAAACAAAGAAAACAGAAGACTAGGCTAGAAATAAAAACTCTCACAAGGAGGAAAACAAAAGGCTAGATAAATAACACAAAACGCTCCCGAAGGAAGAAAACCGAATCTAAGAAAACAGGACAAAAGAAAAGGCTCACCTAAACAGGGGCTCTACTACTATCTAAAACTACCTAACAAAAAATCACTCCGCAAGCGGGAGGAAAAAAAGCAGAAACAACAAAATACAAAATGAACACTAAACTAGAAAAGATTATCAACAAAAATCACTCTTAAAGAGGAAGCAGAAAACAACTTACGTGGCAAAATAATTTCTCTTTGGCAAAACTGACTATGACGATGATTAAGGGCTTGGGTGCACGGACAAGGACGAAACACTTTGGCACAAGACAAAGGGAAGACGCCGACTAAATACACGAGGGAAATGGGGAACAGGTGGAAACGATCAGGGATCAGGTGAGACAATCAGACCGGTGACACATGAGGAAGGGCAAGTGACCTGAAACGAGAGGAGAGTTAGATTTCAAAATAAAAAAGGAAGTAACGAGACAAAACCCCAAGACAAGACAAACCTCACCGCGGTGTGACATTTTGTAACAGATCTAGGTGTTAATACCTGGAAATGGAAGCTGACATACTGATCTCTTGTTTCATATTCATCTTTTGGTGTCAAACCCAAATGTTTTCAGTGTACAGCAAAAATAAAGGAATTGGCCTCGCTGTTTAGTAGTGTTGGAGGGGATTGTATACAGAACCCCTGTTAAATTCCTCTGTGTTGGATGTTGTTGCAGAGATCATCTGATCCTGTGGGATCTGGACTCTGGCTCCGTCAAACATGAGATCAAACCGTCCCACAGAGGGTCGCTTGTGTGCAGCAGCTCAGTCCAAGAGCTGCAGCCTGATGTGACACCACGCAGGGACACATGTGAGCTGCCGGATTCCTCCAAGTGTTAACACATATTTCCATGATGATGGAAAATTTAACTATTTAAAATTCACATTTGACCTAAGTGATTTACAGAGAGCAGTATCAGCAATAATTGTCTAATTGTCCAATTGTTTCCCTCCCTGCCACAGTGATGCCGTGGGACATTCGCACAGAGAGCCAGTCTGCAAAGAAGAGGAGGCTGGAGAGAGAGGCACAGAGGGAGAGAGAGGCGACAAGGAGGCTGGACAGAGAGAAATACAACTGTATAGAGCAGTACCTCCTCAGTGGAGATGAACAGGTACGCAGCAAATAACAATGCACAGTAAGAGGACAGGATAACTCATCTAAATCTAAACTCTTATCTGCAGATTATATTGCCATGTTTTTACACTGGTAAAGGAATGCCATATATTTGTTGTGTACTTACAGTATTCCAACAATGGCTTTAAAACATTACCTCATCTGTGAACGTTTGTGCCTGAGTAACATCAAATGGACTTCCATCAGTAGTGGTGGTTGTTAAATGGTGTGTTCACTACCAGTGAAGCAAATTGTTTTACTCGCGCAAGTAATGCAAATAAACACAAATGATCCCGCGGTCAATCTTGTACATGTAACGCCCCAAACAGTCAGATTACTTTACTGTACATTAGCCGTAAGCTAGTGAGCAACAACACACACCAAGGGTGTGTGAGTGTGTGTGTTTGAATTCAGGTCAACCTCTGACTGACCTCAGCACTCAGCAGAGACTCTGGTTCTCTCTCTTCTTTCCCCCTCTCCTCTCTGTAATGTTATGTTCATGAAGTAAAGTACATTTCCCCTCCAGCTCCAGTCAGCAGTCAACATTACAGAACATAAACACCCGACAATGGAGGTCACCTCCACTGATCACTGCTGCAGTCAGGTTGATAAACAGGAGTGAAGATAAAAAGTAATCTCTGAGCTCTCCTCCCATTGGTAAACCGCTCTGGATCAGAGCAGAATCTGATGTGACTATGGCTGTTTATTCCTCCAGAAGGTCTGGCTCTGCCCTTTACCCTCTCCTCCAGAGCTGCCCATACCATATTGTGCATTTAAAGTGTTTTAAATTGCTTAAGGTGTTACAGGGCATAAGGTCTTGTTTAAATTTTATATCATGTTTATTATCAAATAAATGCAGAAATAAATCAGCCTTTATTTGATACCAACAGTAGAAAGATGACAGGAAATATGGGAGAGAGAGAGAGATGGGGACCAACATGGCAATTCTGGTCACTTTACTGTTGTTGAGATAAAGATTATTTTGAAAACCAATCAGCACTTTCTGTCATTCTCTTTTAGCATTTTGCTTTAATCTGATAGTGGAGAAAGACAGTGGGATATACGACCCCAGCTAGAATCAATATTAAGGCCCAACCAGCATGTGTTTTATACTTATTTTACTTCATGTGTAAGATTTCACAACTTTTGAACAATAATTGTCAATGAAAAATATTGTTACTGCTTAAATGTGTTGACATAAATGGCTTTGGTACATCAAGTTTGATTGTATTGTCAGTAGTTGTTGCGTTATTGCCGTCTACATTCCACTCCTTTATTTTGCAGGTGGTGGTGTGCTCCTATTTTGCTCATCACCTTAATGTCTTCAGCATGGTTTCACAAGAACACCTCCACATACTGGAGGATAAAACATCACTGCTGAGCCTCCGCACGGCAGCTATTACCTACACTGGCAGCCACTTGGTGCTGACCAACTATAAGCATGAGCAGAGGACTCCCTGCATCACCCTGTGGGACCTACACAAAGGAACGGTAGGATGCCACTCTTACATGTTTTTAGTTCATTAAAGTCTTTTGAACAATTATTCTTTGTATTTGTCAGTTCTCTGGTGACCAACATAGCACATATGTGATTGTTTTTTGGATGATTTAAGATTTCATATTGACCTCAGGTTATGTTTTGCGCATATTATTTTAGGTGATTAAAAGACTGAGGAACGAGGCTGGAGTTTGCTGCGTAGCTATCACAGACAATGCAGACAGAGTCGTCTTTGGGGTCACAGGAAGCAACAGGCATGTTACTATTCATCACCTCACCAATGTGTCCTATCATTATTACACTGATTACACAAGTCATATGTCTCACTTAGTCGTGAAAGTCTATCTCAGTTCACTGCAATGCTGCCTTGCTACAACACTTGATGGCTTCAACTTCCTGCAACAACACAGATAAGACTGAACCTTGGACCACCAACAGCTCAGATCACTGATTAATGAAACGTTCACACACAGGAGTTTGATTTTTTTAACTTTTGATTCATCACTGATTCATCATTTACAAATAAGAACAACAACTTGGTGGCTCACAGTGAACTTCAACAGACTTGTGGAAATCAAAAAAAGAGCTGATTTCAAATAGGAGATTTTCATAATGATACAGGATGCAATTTGTTCATCTGTATGCATTCTATATGAGGAAGCTACAATGAACTGAAGACTTGGAGTTGTGTTAAAGACTGGAGACTGTCAGTAGTTGAGCTTACAGTTTAGCCTAGCAGCCTCCTGCTTTACACAGGGAGCTTTTATAACATTCTTACTATTACACACTAATATTGCCTCTTCAGATAATAGCACCCTAATTAACTTTAAATCTCTAATGTCATGTTTGGTTATGTGATTCAGGCATCATGTAATTTGTTTATATAATAATATAAATATAATAATCACTGTGTGTAAAAGAGTGTACCGGTCAACAAAATAAGAGTGAATGCTGCACACAGCTTTCTCTCTTTTGCCTGTCAGCAGGCACTAAACTTTAATTACTGACAATATTACCTTACCTATTGATATCCACCTGTGTGCTGTCTTTGGGAACAGCTGTCTGGATGAAAGGTCTCTAACAGGAGCTGATACAAGACTTCATCATGTTAATACTTTGAGTATGACATCTGACGTCAACACATCAGGCTCCAACATCATCTGATCTAATTCATCTTCTTTTTTAGGCTAATTTGTAGTAATTTATTTTGGGTTGAAAATATTGTGGTGCTCAGCCCCATCAGCAGCCACAGAGCTGGAGGCTGTGCCTAGTTCCCAAATGTGCTAGCTGTTAGAATTACAGACTGGCTATATTTTTACCTCTTTATGTTTTCAAGTTTAAAATGAAGTAAAAATTCCAGCCCCACTCCCTACCCCAGTAACTTTATACTGTCCCTTAGCTGCCCTGTCTTTAGTTCCTCTTCTTCAAAAGGCTCTAATACATCAGGAGAACATCTAGCTCCACTTTGTATACTACTATAGTTCTTTAGAAGCTCCAGAAAAGGCTAGAAAGTGGACCTTGAGTTTTTTTGTTGTTTAACTGGGACTGAGGTTTGTTTTTCTGAGTTTATTAAAAAATATTAATCAGCAATAAAATCCACGGCTTATGCCATACACCAACTAAACTGACAGATGAATATTTAGGCAGCTAAAATGGTCTCCAGGTGGTTCTTAAATTTTTAATCTTGGGCGGCTTACAGGTTTCATTAACGTCACGTTCTTTTGCAACACTTCATTACTGAGATAATTTTATAGCATATAAAAAATAATTTGCTTTACTGTGACTGGCTAAAATGCAGTTAGATGGCTAAATATGTACTCATAAAACTAAAGTTACATCAAGTAACTACTGATTTCCTCGCTGACTCCGACTTCAGTAAGACAAACATTTGGAACAAAGCAGCCCAAAATCTCCGATGTTGTCTGCAAGAACCAACACAAACGTCTTCATCTACTCTCACCATCAGAGGACGTGAAGACCCAGAAGATCAACTTTTTTGTGACAGAAAACTATAAAAATCTTTTACTTCGCAACCATTTTACTTCGTACTGCTTTCTCAACAAGGGCCAGCAACGTAAAAATCAGGATGCACTTAAAAACTCAAGGATGGATTGTTACCCAGTTCAAACTTTGAACTTTTTTTTTGCCATTTATTTATGTTGTTTTAATCTTTATTTTGTAATTTAGCCTGTTGAACTTGAGTGTTAGCATGCACGGCTAATGTGGCTAGCATTTATTGTAGTTACAAAGTGCATATTCATAAATACATTTGCATTTAATCAGCCTATAACCAAACTAATTTGGAGAGCACAAGAGTTGTGAAGGGATTGAATAAGAAAATACAGTTCATTTATCACTCAGGCCCTTTACTGGGTGAATCCAGCCCTGCTGTCAGCTTTCACACTGTAACATAAACCTTTCACACCACAACATGTTGTCTGGGATGCTGATGGCACTCCCATTCCACCAGCATTTTTAATAAGACAAACTCAATAGTGAATTCTGTTCTCAGTTTTAAATGTTAATTTGTAAAAATCATTTCTTATTTTTTAAGAATTAGTGTTGTTCATGTTTGCTCCTATAGGCTGACATTGTGGGATCCTTTCAAGAGAAACTATAGGAGCATCTGCGGCTATGGGAACCTGACAATAGAAGTCTCCAGTAAGCTGTACATGACAGAAGGAGGAACCAAAGCCATCCTGCTGTCAGGTAGGAAACAGAACTAGAAGCTATTTAAAGCTCTTATAAAGGAATTGAAAGATTTATTAGGGCTTTAGTCATATGACTGAGGTGTGTGTTTGACTTCACACTCTGGTGCTAAAAACCAGCTGTGACATTAAGTATCTTTCACAGTAAGGTGCCATATTACAGCATGCTTTCACATTTTCAAGCAAGTGTAATCAGTGTCGTCCCGGGCTGATGTAGAATACAGCTATTAGTTATTATATTAGTTTATTAGTTATTATAATCAAATAAAGGTGCCAATGGCCCATTTTTGTGCTGTTATGATCTATCATATTTGAACCAGCCACATTAAAGGGTTGATTGACCCACATTATTAAATAAAGAAAAAAATGATGCAGAAAGCTTCAAGGAAAATTTCACCCAAAAATGAAAATTCTGTCATTATCTACTCATCCCCATGGTGATGGAAAGTTGTTTCATGATTCACAAAACATTTCCTGAGGTTCACAGCAAAGCAGCATTGCATCATTCTCCTAAACAACTGAAGTAGCTGGGGAAAAAAATAACCCCACAAAAAAACACATAAATTGGGGGGGGTGTTTGTTTTGTTTTGTCAGGTTGTTTTTTTTACATTTTGATGTGCAACATAGCCACTTAAGGTTCATTCCAAGGTGATGAAAAAACAGTGATTCTTAGTTTCAGGTGATTATATATGCACTAATGAAAACATAATTATGAATATTTCATTTCATTTCTGACAATAAATCCACCTTAAAAACACACTTGCAGTACCACAATTAACCACGTGTCACCAAATCACCCAGAACTGAAGTCTGCAGGATAGACCTCTTCCACTGCAGCCATTTTGACATGAAATAGTAGGTAAACACGTTGTTACTAATGACATTAATTAAGGTTCTGTTTTATTTAGGTACAGAGCCTAATTATTGTGATTAGTAACACCTGTGTTCATGTCAAAATGGCTGCTGTGAAAGAAGTCTTCATGACACATCACCCCACAAAAACTACAGCACTAAAAATCTGTCTAAGACCAAAACTATGCACACCTGGAAACATATTGATTTTCATATCATAAAAAGCACAATATGTCCATGTGACTTTTTATGTTGCCATAATAATCCAGGACAGTTGAGCCTGTGGGACCTGGAGGCATGTAGCATCCTGTCTGTGCTCTCCCTGGATACACATGTCGGCTGTATGAGGCTGCTCCGTGGACGTGAGATCTGTGTCCTGCTCGGCCTCAGCCACAGCCCCGCCCTCATCAACATCAGGCCCACATCCAGGACTGTCAGCTCAGCAACTCAAGCCTCCAGAGACGGAGAACTGTTTGGAGAGTCCAGCAGCAGTGAAGAAGAGGAGGAGGACTCTTAGGGAAAACTCTGCACCCAGTATTCTCCTGGCCATGTGATGGACAGACATCCGAGAATGTGGAGTCTGCTCCATGACAGAACTGAAGCAAATTAAGTCTTCATCATAACACATGGACAGAGAAGAAAGATGCTCAGGTTTATTAAAAATATATTATTATGTATATATAATATATAAGTAAAAATATATTCAATGTTGTGCTGATATGATGGTGTCACAGCCTACAGTATGTACTCGTATCTGTATTACATGTCCCCAATCATTTTGCAGGGCATGCAACCTCGGATGACGGGGAGTCACCGTGGTCGGTGAGGCTCAGCTGCCTTCCAGTTAACATGACTGGACACAGCCTCTGAGACTGATGGTTAGTTTGAAGACGAATACAGTACAGAGGTGATTTACAGAGGCTCTGACCAAGACTATGACTCCAGGGAACAGGAAGTGACTGCAGGTGGAGACAGGAGAGGTGTGAAGGGGCAGAGGAGAGAGAGAGAGAGAGTCGGTAGGGGTGAAAACATCTCACACTGTGAATTGAGGACTTATTTCAACCAAACCAGAGGTGACTGTGGAAACACAAATGATGAGCTCTTTTTATGTCAGTAAAAGAGAGAAACTTGAATTCAGGCAGTGTACGGTTGTATTGTTTAGTTTAGTAAGGAAAATAGGTGTAAACATATTTCCTTTCTTGACATTTCGTGTTATTTCATCTCCCAGCTGAAACTACAGGGGCTGTCAGACTATCCCCTCTATCCACATCTCTGCAACGCAGTACACAGAAACCTTGTTGCATATTTCATGCTGAACGAGAAAAGAGAACTGAATGGTACTGAATGACTATACTTTGTTTTAATGAATATAAAAAGAAATTTACACAATAGTGATAGTGAACCATTGAAACATCAAGTCCACAAACATGACGTCCTATTCCAGTGTCCCATCAACAATCATCTCCTCAATTAAATATCTTGTAAACATATTACATGTGTGGGTTATTCTCTACACGCCATTATTTTATAGACACACAATGATTTTGAATAATTGAGTACAATTAAGAAAGTTCAAATAAAGAATAAAAACTGTTTGGCCAAAACTGAAGAAAATAATGACCATTATTTTTTATTAGGACCTTGTCCAGAATGAATAGGGACAGTAAACCAAAAGATGCTTCCATTTTTCTTCAAAGTCCAAATAAAAAAAAGAGCAAAACACTTGAGGAAGCTGGCAGCTTCAAGCTAATGATTCTTGCAGCAGCTGGACTCCCTACAGACTACAGTACAATTATAGCCAGTGGGAACAATCAGTGATGTAACAGCACAAGTGCAATCACAACTTGTCCTTGATTAATAATAAGCGCTGCTACTAATGGTGTTCGATTGTGCTCTTACAACATCACGAGTACGGTTATCACCTACGGCTGATAGTCTTGACCCTCTTCAGATGAGAGAGACATCTTCCAGATGAGAGAGGACCAATGAAGGGTCACTACCTGGATCTGCGGTCTTTTCTGTTTTTGTCTAGGCTTTTGTCCATCGTCTTTTCGTTGTCCCCTCTGCATTTGGGGCAGTACCACTTCCCCTTGGGCTTGTAGGTGAGCCCCACACAGGAGAAGTGGAACCACTCGATGGGGCATTGGTCGTTGTCACAGCCAATCATCTCACCGTATGACACCTGCTCACAGAGGCAGTAGGTGGGCTCATTGGGGTCGATGGCAAAGTCGACTGGCGAGGCGTCTCGCTCCTGTTTGGCCTTGCGCTTCTTCTTCTTCGCAGATTTGGACTTCTTCTCTCTGGGCGGAGGGATGGACAGCTCCTCCACAGGGTCATCCACCAGAGAGCCATTGGCTGACGGGTGGCTGGAGTCACGGCTCTCGCTGTTCCTCTGGCGGCGAGGGCGCCTGGCCGAGGTGCGCTCAGGGGCCGGGGAGTCTTGGACGCTGGAGCGTCGTTCTGTGGTGAGACGCTCTGCCTCGCTCGGTTCCTGGAGGCAAAGGGAGTGTGAGTCCATCTGGCGAGAGCGGTTCTCCACCAGCTCTGTCATCTGGGTCACTACGTGGATCTTCTCGTCGCCCAGCTCCTGGCTGATGATAAGCGCTCTCTGCAGCTGGATCTGCAGGCGCTTTCTCTGAGCTGCATCCTGCTCACCTTTGTACTTCTCAAATACTTCATCCACCTCCTTCAGCACCTCTGCAAAGTAGGACACAAAAACAGAGGAGGATTATACATTACTATAAAAATACAAAGGTGTTTACCACACACCTTCTGTTTTCTGTTATGCCATGCGTTTTACTTTTTTGTATGTTTTCTTTACTTTTTTATAGTAATATACAATATCTGTGTGTCACCTTTAGATTGTCTGTTTTCATACAGACACTTAAGAGTATGATGATGGATCTACTGACTGTCTGACACAAAATTAGGTTCATACAGTAATTAAGAGCCTGGGTTGAATGAGTGCATGCTGTCATAAAAGTAAAAGGGGGGCATACCAAACACTAGATATATATACTAGAAAGATATTCTGAAATTCATGGACATTTTTCAAGATTCAACTTTTCAATCAAACTGTTAATCTGATATTATCATCAACTTTAGACTTAGATCCTACAGGTCAGATCAACCAAATGACCAACCAAATCTTGTGATGTATAGCCAGTCAGATGTTGTTGTGGGCAGGACATTGTGTAAGAGGATGCTGCATTAGAGCCGAAGTAGCACATTTTTTTATTCATTTATTTTATCAGCAATCTGACAAAAAATCTACCAATACCGATCGGTCGAAAAATTATGAATATCTTCCCCGATAATCGGCCAATCTACCCCTAATCAGAATGCTTTATGAACTCTTGTTTAACAATTCAAGAATAGATAGTCAATGGAAATTATCACATTCGTGTTGATCGCAGCACGTCCAGACATTCACGGAAACCAAAAAGTAGACAATTTGGTGAAATAATTGATCAAAATAGAAACCGTTGGTTTGTTGTTTGGTGAAGACGTTTTAATGCCTAAACAAACTAAATAAACAAACTATCCTTGTTTTCATGACTGAATAAACTGAATAAACAAACTGACCTTAAAGGGCAACACAATTTATACTGTTTTACTTTGTTTATATGTGGCGGACCCTGCCACATACACCTTTCTAGCTTCAGACAGTGTTCTTGGACCTTATTTTCCTCTGAGAACAGCTTGTTTATTCACTTATAGAAAAAATACATATTTCTGACTTTGTATTATTACCTCATTAATATTGTAAACATTAAAATTCTGAATTTGAATTTCTTCTCCTACACAGGTGCCCCTTTAAAGCTTTGTGTGGAGAAAAAAAAACTAAAACTAAAAAATCAACAGAGGCAACAGTAATGTGGAACTTAAGGACATCTTCAGCCAATCCAAAGCAGTATATGTTTAGTAAGAAGGAAGGGAACTAACAAGAAAAAAAAGAGAAAAAAAAAGACTTGGACACAGCAACCTTTACCAGTTCACTTTCATTCGACAGTTGACTGAGATAAGTGTAATAAAAAAGAGAGTGGATCATACTCTAGTATGCCAGAGAGACAAGTGATGAGCACACAGTGACGAAAACAGGGCGAACAGCGGCCAGAGAGTGTGGAGGGCAGAAAATTGCAATTTGGTTTCATGAGAGCAACCGGATTAATTACACACTTTTAAAAATGTGGACACTGAGGAAGAAGGAGCCAGAAGAGCACCGTTAAGAACGCCAACTAAAGATGTGAGAGGAGGGGGAGGGCTGAGCCGCAGTCAGCCCCTGCCTACAGGAAATGACGCCAGTCAGATGTTCGGGGGGGTTGCCTAGAAGAAGAGCCATCCGGCTTTGCAGCTCACAGCCGACGGGGTACTTGACGCTGAGCGGAGCGGCAGACACCGTACAAGCCCTCGGAGATGTGTAATCTCGCTTTAAAAAAAAAACTCAATTTAACGTGTCGTTAATACTGTCGGTGTAGGTCACATTATCTGTCGAAGGTGTCGGAGAAGTTGTTGGTAGCAGAGGCTGGCTGTTAGCTACTGCTCACTCTGCGTCAACAGAGAGCAACAATGAGGATTGTTGTTACATTAAAAACGGCAGTGTGTGTTAACCGTGGACGCTGGGCACGGGTTCACACCTCAATGAGCACAGTTTAGGCTCTCCTACACATCTGTATTCTACGTCCTGTGCTTCGGCATACATTTAATACACCAAGCAGTGTTTACTTCAAATAAATGGCCAAGTTTATTCAGTGTTTTCCTGGTATTCGCACAATAATCCTCCGCGGAAACACCGTAGTGGGCGGCAGTGTGTACCTACTGAAAAAGTTAAGATTTTATTGTTATACAGTGCTTGTTTTTGAATTATTTCTATGCCGAATTTGTCACCGGACACAAAACATTCGTACGAGAGATGGTTCTGGGTCATAATGTACATGTACGTTTGGCGAGAGAAAGAAATAGCAAATTTCAGCATTTTCCTCATTGAGGTTGGTGGCACATACGAAACAGGACACAGTGTATCGGGGCTGTGCTAACTGACGAATGGCTCACTTGTTAGTTTAATACTTGGCTCGACACTGTAACTCTCCACATTTCAGCTTCTCACATTACTGTTTATGGAAGTAGATATGAAGAAGGGTCGCTCGGTTTTTGCAAAATGGGAACACAAGGCTCGCGCCTGCTCCACCATTTGAGCACACCCTGTCAGACTGCCCTTAATGTTTGCCACTTTGATACACGCAGTCAGAGTTAACGATAAAAACATGGAAACACAATACCTTGGTACTTTGCATCAATTTCTCGAAGCAGAGAAACATTTCTTTGTATATCCAAAGGCAGGGACTCCACACATTCCAGATAATCCTCCACATAGTTGACCAGTTGTTGCGACTTGTCGGCATTTGGATAGTGGTGGCCTAACATCGTCTCTACGATGCATAGAGGCACTGAAAGAATATGGATGAAATGTGAAAAATATACTGTTAAAATCAAATGCTTGGCGACTTTGCAGCTTGTAGGGCAGTCCCAGGCAGCAGTTCACTTCAAACAAAACTCAAGCCACTGCGCATGCGGGAGTATTTTCCTTATATGGAATTATACAGTTTCCTCTCATTTGTCGTCATCGAAGGCGGGGTTAGTGGGCTTTGCCGCGTCGGGATTGGCAGAGAGTGACCTCATTATCATAACATTTTCCCGGGAAATTAAACCAATGGGAAAATTGAAAACAGAGGCGCCAGAGTTTAGACGGAGACCAAGTTTAACCTTGTGTTTTCTCTGATAGTAGAGCAAAGCAGCAGTACGATTGAAAAGGCCCAGCTAGTCATTTATGACCATATAAAATTGAGGTTCATTCACATACATACATTATGAATAGCTTGATTAATGCCAGAGAGTAATCATGTTTGTGTTAGCCTGTCTGATCTAAAAATATAAACTGCAATGTTTAAATGCACTACTTATGCTCAAGATTTTAACAGCAAAACATAAAAAATTACATTTAAGTTTTGATGGTGTTGCTGCCTCCTTTTCTCTATATTCTGTGAACAAATTGGCCTGTAATGGAAAAGTTGACCCAACGTTGTTTTGCTGTGAAGCTCCAGAAATGTTTTGTGGTCTTCAAAATTCCACTTGACTTTCCAACAGCACGAAAATGAGTTGCTAATGAATGAATTTTCATTTTTGAGTGAACGTTTCCTTTAAACAATAAATTCTATATATGTTTTAAAGTTATATTCTAGTGATCTGTTATTTATTATTTCACATTGAGGGACCTTAAAGGCGCTTTGCTCAAAATCAAAGCAGCAGAGACTGAGATAGTGTGACTTTATGTCCCTAGCATGGGTTAATCCACACTTCCAACTTGCCTTTCATTAGTTAGTCTTTGCCTGGTAAATATTCTTTTTTTAAAGAGTTATATTGAATCCGGCTCGAGACTTAAGGTTTTGGAAGTCTCGAGCCAGATTCAGTATCACTCCCTGAAGATATCATTGGGGTGTATTTTTCTCAGACTGAAAGATCTCTTCAGAGCCACAGAAGAAATTATACGACTGTTTTCACAGGGATAGTCGCACTCACTATGACAAGTAAACTGACTGACAGAAAATCTTGAAGTGTTCCCTTTTGCATCAGATGTACAGTACATGCGGCCTTAGTGTGGTTGCTGAGATAAGTTTAATGACTTAGCTCAAATAATGAATCAATTCCAACAAATACTTTGTTAGTTTTCATCGTTCCACTTGCTTTCAGTAAGTTTTGGACATTTTTGTAAGATAACATGTAGCTGGAGCTTTTTTTAACTGGCTCTGAATGCAAGTAAATGATAAGACAAGAGGAGGCAAACCAGGAAGAGAGCTGACAGCGCATGTGTTTGGGTAAGCTAAATTTCAAAAACACCTGCAATACATTCAGTCACAAGGTTGATGTGGGTACAGGCATGACAATGGCCAATATGCAGGTTCCTCCTTTAGGCCCCCTATGTTAGTCAAGTTCACAATTAAACATTGTGACTGTAACCACAGGCTTGTGTGTCTGTGTGTGTGTGTGTGTGTGTTTGGGAAACAACTTACTTCCTCTTTCTGTGTCACATGAAGTCAGGAAAGTTCCTGTGTTCTGCTGATCCTAACATCAGCATTACATTCACCCATTTACTGCCAATACAACTAGTACTGTACATTCTTCATTCTTCTACTACTATTACTAATACAAGTACTATACCTCTGTGAGCATTTCTACTTTAAGTAATAATGTTAATCAAAAATACTGCTACTACTATTACTATAACAACTATGATTACTACTGCTACTATAATTACTACAACTATTCCTACTAAGACTACGAGTACTATATCTCTCACTGCTCATAATTGTGTCATAACTGCAAAAGTCAGTACTACTACCATTACACCACTACTAGTCCTGATACAAATACTAATACTACTAATGCTAGGCTACTACCACTCCTATCACTATTAATACCAGGCATATACCACCATTACAACTTCTATCACAAATACTGCTGGTACAATAACTAACAGTATTATTACTGCTACTATAATTACTACAGCTTTACTATTACTATACTATTAACACAACCCCTTCATTGTGGTGGAAAATATCATGCGACCTTTCACACCAGTTTAGGAAAAGGGTCCCTCCCAGCTGTCACATTTACTTTCGTTTCCTGGATATTGGTATCAGTTGGCCACTAAAATAAGTGTTACAACTAAAGGATCAACACTAGTGCTTCCTGTTACTCCTTTCAAAATAATATCACAGCAGCGTGCTACAGTGCCTCTTCATAACACTGTGCTGCAGAGTATGATAGCCTCATAATGTAGTTGTTCTCATACATCACCGCTGGTTCACCTATTCCTGAGATGTGGACTCATTGTGACTCTGACTTGAGTGAACTCTGGTCGATGTTTTGATGACTTGCAACTTGACTTCACAGAGAATAACGACTTGATACTTGACTTGAGACTTTGACCAAATGACTTGAGTTACATGTGTGCCTATTCTTTCTTTGTGTGATCAAAACAAAAAAACCCTCCTTATGTCTGGCCTATTCCTATCTTCCTCCTGTGTAACACCACTAATTAAGCAAAAAAACATTTTATTTTTATTTTTAATGTCATCATGACTAAGGAGATATCTGGAAAACTAGCCCTTTTAAAAAATCAATCCATTCCTAAAAAAAACCTTCAAAATCTCATTAGCTTACGTATCGCAATTAGAATTTACAGTAACAAAGGTCTTTTTAAGATACCAGTTAAGGGGGTACTTGTTATTTTGTTAGTTATGTTGAAAGTTTGGGAACAACTGCCTGAATCCACCATGGGGAAAACCTACTGTACCTGAAAACAGAATAACAATCTCTCAATTAATGTGTCTCTGTAAGATATAATCCTGACACTCACATAGATTGGAAAGAAAATCATATATCACTTGTTGATATTATATTGAGTTTTTTAAAGTTTGAAGAAATGTTTTTTAATTTTCTTTGCCAATGAGGAATGCTTTTATATTTTAAAGCCAGCTCTTCCGGGCCTGCTGTGTGTCTGTGTGAGCTTCACAGCTCTCAGTTATGAGCGGAGGAGCAGAGCGCTGTCTGCACACTGAGCTGACTGACGAGAAGCGCAGCACTAACTAACTGTCACCATGAACACCATGAAGAGGACCGCTCTGCTCCTGTTTGTCGCCGTCTGTGCGCTCTCAGGTAAGACTTTTTATATTTCAACCACTTTGTCAAAGCGAAAGTTGAAAAGATGTTTTTGTCAACACTTCAGCGAAGGACTTCATCTGCACTTAAACACTCGTCCTTCTGTATTTTAGTAGTGGGTTATGTCAAAGACATGATGTTGTAAACTATTGTAAACAGCCTTTATATATTTTTATCATGAAGTCTGAAGCACGTTTTTTTATTCGGTGAATATTGGGTATTATTAGATGACACATGACATATCTTTATGAGGCCTCTGTCTGACTTCCTGCATTGTTTGGGGAACAGAAATTTCCGCAGTCTTTCGATAGTGCTACAGGTCTGAGTCACATGTCTGCTGGCTGATGAGGGCTGGGTTTTTTTACATGACAAGATGAATCTGCAATTTATGGTGAAGGCCAAACTCAACAACTAGAGACTTTACGCAACTCACGAAAGTCCTCCCTGTTTATTGGGAGCTGAACATTGGTGTTAAATCATCTGGTTTAGAATTGTATTCTATCGAGAATTATGTTCACTTTGGTGTTGACTTAATGCTGACTGGAGGTCATAGTTTCTGTTTACTCTTTCACTCTCATCTGTCTGGCTGAAGATGAACACAAACAGCACTGTGAAACCTACATGTTTTAAAGTGAACAACTACGCACCTGTTCTATCTGAACCCTAAAATGGGGCATCTTGATAAGGCCTGCCTGAACATGCAGATAAGCTGTGAACTCAAAAGACATGACTGTGTCATAAATGGGCTGTAGACCTGTGTTGCTACTTAGATACAGTATGGTAATATTAGCTGACGTCAATATGGAAAGCAGTCAAGCTGTCAAACTGAGTCAGTCTGCTCATTTGCTCGTTTGTTTTGAAGGTATTAGCTGCTCACAGTCCAAAGATCAGTAGATTAAACAAAGGTTAAAGGGGCATTGTGTAGTTCAGGAGAAGAAATTCAATTCATATTCACAATATTAATGAGGTAATAATACAAACTTTTTCCATCAGTGAATAAACAAGCTGTTCTCAGAGGAAAATAAGGTTCTAGAACACTGTTTGAAGCGAGAAAGGTGGCAGGGTCCGCCACATATAAACAAAGTAAAACAGTATGAATTGTGTTGTCCTTTAAGGTCAGTTTGTGTATTCAGTGCTCCTTTAAAGCTGCATTAATCAGTATTTTTTATATTAACAATGGCTTTGTGTAATGTGAAAGTGGTTGCTTGTGTAGACAAACCTCCACAATTATCACCCGACCTTGAACTAGGGTTGTTTTTACATAAATGTTGAAAGTGATTGGTCTTTTATCTCTCTCTGTCTTTTTGAATGAAGCACTGTCATTGGCCGAAGACAAAGCCAAACCTTCTGCAACCATGTCCCCGGCAGAGGAGTTTGATCCGAAAACTGAGAAACCTCCCACCACCACCACACATGCACCCAACACCACCACACATGCACCCAACACCACCACGCATGCACCCAACACCACCACGCATGCACCCAACACCACCACACATGCGCCAAACACCACCACACATGCGCCAAACACCACCACACATGCGCCCAACACCACCACAAGCAAGTCGACAACAACCCCAAAACCTCCAATCACAACTCCTGCTCCCACTGCCCACCCCAACATGACTGTAGGTAACTACACCCTGATGGCAAATAAAACTGTGATTTGCCTGATGGCTCAGATGGCGCTGCAGATCCGACTGGCAAAACCAAAGGTACATTTCATCTGTCAAATAGACTCAACAGTGAACCATGTCAATGTGGCTAGATCTCATCTGCACGAGACTCTGACTCAGCTTTCAATAATGCAGTCGTCAGCTTCCTATTTTCAGGATTTGAAAAAGTTTTAATTTCCTCATTGTGGTGCAATTCATGACAGTAAGGTTAGAGAGATGTCATCCTTGTGTCATATGACAGTTGTTAATGCTACATGACAACATAAATGTGGTTCTGTAAAGAAACACTGCAGTTTCCATGGTACCTTCTGATACAAAGTCAGTCCTCTCTGTCTACCTTTCAGGCCAATGGAACCTTCATTGTCCAGCCAAAAAACACCAAAACAGAGGGGTATTGTAAGGAACCCACAGCCAACCTTACCCTTACCTTCCCAGAGGGCCACATCACCTTCATGTTCAATAAGGTACTTCTGATTTCTTCACTTTGTCATAGGTATGGAAGTATAATGTTGTGAGGTGGTGATAAGGGATCCAGTGAGGTCAGTTCTTGTCTTTGCAGTAGCGTATCTCTGACCTGCTCACACTGATTTGACATTTTATTAAAACGTTTGAGCAATTAAACCCTGTGACATGTAACACAAGTAACCCATTCAGTGTTTTGATGAATAACAACCAGTTATCTGGCATGAGAAGGGAATAGTTAGAAAAGGGAAGTTCAGTTGACAAGCCTGTTCTAAGAGCATGTGACAGGAGACGGCCTCACACCACCTCCCTCCGCAGTGCTTGTGTGATTCATGTAGTGGTTTTCTAAGTGATGCTCCACATGAACACGCTGGGAAAGTTAGAGGTGCTTGTTGGTTCAATGTATCATTGTCAAATTAACTACATAACCTGGGTATAATTACATTAACAAATATAGCCTGGTAACCTTTATCTCACTCTAATTATATTTGCAAGGGCTCAACAAACAGCTGGTGCAGTAACTGTCCACAAAAGGAAGATTTGAGAACTAGTGTTTGGTTGTATAGTGTTTTGCTGAATGTGAATACAGAGTCAAATAGGTTTGTCGCGTAGCCCAGTACACTGACATAATCGTGATATTTAAAAATGAAATTTGATATTGTGTTAATGAAACACATCTGATAATATTGTGAAAATAATCCAGCGCCTCTTGAATCATTTTCATTCCTTTCTGCTCTTGTTAAAGTTGTATTGCACCTTAATGCTGGTTACCAACTGCGACACTGGAAAAGATTCCACTGTAAAAATACATAAAAAAAACAATGAATACAAGGTTTTTCTTGCTTGTTATAAGTTTTTTTTAAAAAGTTCACAGTTCCTCACATCAGAGGAGATGATATTGTCACAGCCCTACTGTCAAATCTGCTCTACAGCTGCCAAGATTGTTTTCACTATCGATTAATCCAACACTTATTTTCTTTATTAATTTATGAAGTATTTAATGTATAAAATGGTTTTTAGATGTCTTCTTTTGTCCAAACAACAGTCCAAGACCCAAACACATTCAGTTCACAATTATATAAAACAGAGAAAAGCAGAAAAACATCACAATGGAAGAGCAGGAGCTAGTGAATATTGGGCCTTTTTGCATGAAAAATGAGTTTGTCAACTTGACTTACCCAAGACAAAATGAAATGGCTTGAAACTTGGATTAGTTGGCTTGAGTCACGTCTGTAGAACACTACTGTGAACAAATGATGTAGTTGTAAATATATGAGATAAATGTAAATATAAACATGTCAGTATATGGCCAGAGAAGACATACCTGAAAAAAGATTGTTGTATGTTGTTACTGACTTTCCTAGATCTAGTTTGACACCGTTGTCATCAATATCTCACAATTAATGACAGTAAGGATTCAAAGTGCTCCATGTGGCTCGTTGATTAATCACTATCTTTGGATGACACCGTTGGTGAAAACTGTTTTCCTTTCTGTCCTCAGAGCACTGAAGATAATACGGTCTACGTTAATGCTCTATCTTTCAACATCTTAGCTAAAGGAGGTAAGTCGGGAATACTGTCTGCATATGATTTACTGATTTTATTGATTCAAGTTTCGACTCTATATAGGTCACTGTGTGTACACTGCACAGTTCCGCAGGTGGAGGCTGTGTAAGACTGTGTAAATATTAACCTAGACAAGAAGCAATCGAGAGCCAGTAACTTCCTTGTGTTCAGATAGGTACAATAATAATCTGTTCAATTACTGTGAAGCATGTGATGCCAGTAACAGCCAACCTACTTGTTGCAATGCAGTCAAACAAGTTTGGGTCTAATACTGATCATCATTATGTGTTTTCATGGGAGTTGTCATTATGACCTTAAAAGACCTGAGCTTTGTTTAACTCTTGCAGGTAATGGCCAGTACATGGCCAAAAACGATTCAGTGCATCTCTTCGCTGCAAAGATCGGAAACTCCTACTCCTGCAAGAATGAGTCAATCTTCATGGGGGATGGGCTGTACCTGGATGTCTCTCAAGACCAGATGCAGGCCTTCAGTCTGACCGAGAGCAACAAATTTGGCCGACGTAAGTGTCTTCTTGAAGACAAATTCCACAGGGAGCTTTGTGGCTCAATTAGACCTCCTTGTCAATACATGTACCTGTCTCTCAAGTGCATTGTTAGATCCATTAATGTAGGTAAAATGTTCTACTCTCAATCACTGAATAAATACAATACATTAAATAAAGTAGTTTGCATGAGTGGCACCAGCAGCAGCCATAGCTGAAAAGACAAGTAAAGACCATCATCTACAGCACCAGACAGCCATACCTGATAAGTGCAAAACCACCACCACAGTCAACACTAACCACAACGCAGCAAGAATGACCCGACTACCCTGCTAAAGACCCGAGTGTGTGAAACTCCTTAGTCATATCACAGTACAACATATGTTTATCATGTCTTCAAATCAAGAGTCACAGTAGGGATATGTTAGTACTTTTTTCCAGTGATGTTTCCGACCAACTTGGATTAATCATCTGAAATGATGTGCTGATTGTGACACGATCTCAGAGCTGTTCACAAATCCATTCACAATGTCCTGACAGCAACAAAGGCCTCCTCATCATCAGAATCAGCCACAGTGTGGAAAGTTACAAAGTGCGTTTATTCAAGCACTGTTCCTAAGTTGTAACTAACAAAGTATTTCTATTGTATGCTCCTCAATTATTATCATTATTATCAACATTATTTCTGAGGGAAATATTCTAATATTTTACAAACAAAATGTATCATCATGTTATAAAAACACAGTGTATTGTTATTGATTAAAGGGCACATCCACCAATTTAACACATTAAAGTGTGTTTACAGCTGTTGGAGTCCTACTGCATATGTGAAAAAGTAGTATAAAGTCCACTGGTCTAACATTGCACTCCTCTAACACTGTTGGACTCATTATTGACAGTTTAAAAACAAATGATCTAAATGGATACAGCAGAAGAGATGTCACCTTTTTATTCCACACATTCTTCTTGCTTTTGGAAACCTGGTGCCACCACCAGCTACTACAGTAAAATACTTTTTACACATTAATGCATCAGTAAAGATATTTAAATAATAGAATATATGATTCTGTGGCAAAAGAATTTACATTCTGGAAATTCTACTTTACTCAACTGTCTGAATTCCACCAGGGACTGTCCCTATCATCGTTACCTCTCCAATCCCTTACATTGTATTTGGTTACTTTAAATATTCATCAACCGTGTTACTATAATCTTTAAGATATGAAGGACATAAAAATAATGAATCAAAACGTTAGAGCTAGGTCACTAATCACAGTTTAATCACGTGGATGTCACTTGGGTGAGAGTTATTTATGAACTGTTGAACAGTGTGTCAGTAGTCTTTTATCACGAGTTACCTGCAGAACAGGAATAGCTGGTTTACCTGCACCAGCAGCCTGTCTCTGATGGGACAGTTTAATAAAAAAAAAAGACCTTTTGTATGCTTTAGCCTTGAGCAGTGACACGAGGTCATTATGCCAGAGGCGTTATGCTTTCAGGATGTTGGTCAGGCCGTCAGATTCTTGTGAATGCAATATCTCAGGAACACCTTGAGGGAATGTCGACTTTGAGTCATGGAGGAAGTGATTAGAAGTTGGTGGTCAAAGGTCACTGTGACCTCATAAAACCTGTTTTACCTTCACTCAACAACATAGGCTACTTATGACAACAGTGCACACATATGTACACATGTACACACACAGGTAGCCCAAGCCCCAACAATCTTGACAGACTAGCGTATAATTCATGGTGGTGCTACAGTGTTTGACAGTTGTTACAGGTACATGCACAATTGTTCACATAGTGCTTATAATAATTTATACTAATTTATATACAACAGCATAAAGAAAGCCCTAAAAATTCTTCTTTGGGCTTCTTCTCTTGACACAAAAATTGTAGGCACAACAATTTCTGACTATTGACTCTTTTTCCTGTACTTGTTGCATCTTGAGCTGTTGTAACAAGTGAATTTCCCCGTTGTGGGATAAAGTCTATCTAATTTAACCAATCTAATTTTAACACGCTATTACCACTGCATGCTGCAGGCGGACGTGACAGCAGAGAATATGACTTGACAGTTATAGAAGTCTGTGGCTGCCAATATTAAAATCTGTCTCGCTTTTAACAGATTCATAGCAGTGAGATGATTAAAACTCCATGACACTGCATGATAAGGACATGGTACATAAGTAGGCCTTACATTTTGAATTTGCCAGACAACTCAAAAATGACATTGCAAAATGGACTTTTGCATTTAAACTTGATTTGAGAATTGAAATTGCCTTTTTATTTATGTGATTATTTTCATAAAATTCAATATCATAATACTTTTTAATCAAGTTTTAATTTAGATTTAAATTTTGGTAGTATTAATGTGCTTTCAAACTTCCAAAACTGACTGAAACATTTTCAATTTATTAAATTATTCCACAACACTGGCAGTCATAGACTTCTGTACAAGTAAATAAAAATAATAAAAACGTTTTAAAAAATGATATATTATATTAAATATAATTTGTTATATGTAAGTTAATAATGAAAGATGTATTGAATTTTCTTTTTTGTATTAATGACATTAGATGCAGGCAATTTACTATTATATAGGGTTTAGTTATAAGATGTCCATGGTTAACTGTTGATGGTTTTATTGGTTGTCAGAAGTAAATCTGATGTGTGTGTATGTGTGTTTTCCAGCTGACAGGTGTGCTGCTGACCAGCCTGACTATCGTGTTGCCATTGCGGTGGGAGTGGTGTTGCTGGTGCTCATCATCATCGTGGTGGTGGTCTACCTGCTGGGCCGCAGGAGGAGGACCGATGGCTACCAGTCTCTGTGAGAGAGGCTGGACAGAGGTCAATCAGAGGTCACTCCCATTATACACCAAAGTCAGTGAGGCTGTGATCTGTCTCAGGGCTTAAAGGGCACTTCCACTTCAGACTCTATTTTCTGTCCTTTTGCCCTCGGTTTACCTTATTATTGACAGTGTTTTAACTAGAGGTCCCACATATAGAGGCTGGAGCTTGCCGCTAATTAATTGATTAAAACTTAAGTAAAAAAAGTAAATGTTATAGCGTGGATCTGAAAAATATTGTGATGGAATATGAAAGGTCATAGAGCAAATGGAAGCAAATAGTATTTTAAAAAAGTAACATTTTAAACTTTTCAATTACTTTCATGATTTAATTTTAATAATCAATTATTAATCCATTATTTAAAGACAATGCTCCAGACTCCATACACGTGAGTTGTAGAAAGCCAATATTACACAACATTTTTTAAATGTAACATGCCAGTAGCCAGTCGTTTTGTGGGACATATGCCATAGAATAACCCAAAATTACAAGAGTTTGACCCCAGAATTATATTATAATATTTTCATCAGGGTGGACTAGGGTCTGATATAGCATCAATGTCACTAACAATTATAATGTTAATAATGACCAATACTTACAGACTGACAGCTTCATGGATAAAACTGACCAAAATGTCTCTTGGAATTAGTTCAGGTTATTTTTTCCCATAGACCGCCAGTGTATTAGTGGTCAGTACTGTGATAATGATGTCATTTTATATGCAGTTTTGGACAAGAGGCTCCTTTCATCAGTCTGACCCACATTAACCTCTCACTGAGCAGTGGAATTTTGAAGTAAGATAAAATTAAGTCAGATTTTACCATCTCCTCTGTCTAAGTGATATACATGCATATATTCATAAAGCACATTTAAAGTTTCTTCCTTGTTGTGGGATTATGTGTTTAAATGTTTAGTTATTTCTTAATTTTTTATTGAATCAAATCATGTTTTTTCTGTCACACAGGGTCTTATTTTAAAAAAGAAGGGAAGTTATCCAATCACTAACTTTACAGGTGATCAAACTGAGTGTGTTTGCATTATTAATCAGCACGAAGGGAAAAGCAGAAGGATGTTTGTCTGGGATTATTTCCACCTGGTCAACATTAATTGCACTGATTGCTGCTCCAACTGATTAACTATCGTTTTCATACTGTACTGTATATGTAGCTGATGCTATGCTTTCACACAAATTCAGTGATGCACTATCCATGCAGCTCAGTAATGAGTGTAGTCCAATTCTGATCTGTAATAGGTCACTTGTTCATGACATCTTAAGAGTCCATCTCTACTCCTCCCACCAAGTCTACTCTGACACCCTGCACTGCCTTAAAGGAATATTTTGACATTTTGGGAAATAAGTTTATACGCTTTCTAGCCTTATCTCAATTTCAGTTTGAGTACACATGTTCTGATTCCCAAATGGTTGCCTCTTGTTAAAGGGTCAGTTCATCCAAATTATAAAAAGACATATTTTGTCCCATACCCCCTGTAATATCTTTCCCTTCAGGTGGTTTAAGTAGTTTTTAAGATATTTTCTTCTTAAACTTCTGCCACAACTTTAATACAATGATGGTGAATGCATTTAAAAATGTCATCTTCTTCAGTAGAAAGTAGTTCTGGTGAAAACTGTTGTCAGGACACTATCAGAGGATACCGTTTCTAGAAAAACAAGCTGCTGAGGAGTTTGTCAGGACATCTCTCAATGCTGAGCACCTCCAGTGTTTTGGGGTAGGAGCAGAAATCTCAGAGGCAGATATCTGAAAACCTGGACACATAAAACCAAAACTATCTGCACTAGATTTAGGTGGGGAAAAAAATGTTGTTAAATAGGCTAGACTAAATAATACTTTGCATGGCAGTATTATTATAATAAAGAGTGGCATGGTGGGTGGAGGAGACTGTCTGGGTGTGATGTCACTGATTGATTCCAGTCTGTCCCCTTTTGTATCTTCTGTCTCTCAGTAATTGCCAGCTTCTGCAGTAGTTGTAAAATAGTACAGTTGGACTTATTGAATTGATGACCTGCTGCTCACAGCTGCAGTACCGCATTTTGTCCATCAGGTGGTGCTGTGAAGTTAAAAAGTGAACAGAAACGTTGCCGTCTGTACAGTTATCCAGTGTGTGAGCACTTTTACCTGTTGTTAACTTCTTGCCAATAAAGTATGATATATTTCTAAATGTGTGCATGTTTGATCTGCAGTCTCCTTTTCATCTTTAAATCTCCAAATATTTTACTCACGTAACAAATTCAGATTATTATTAGTTTATTTGTGAGGGAAAAGCACAGAGAAACATTGACAGTTGCTGAAGCAGTGGCAGATGTACTGTGTGTGAGCGTAGAGGCCAAGCTAATTTATATAATTTTAATAATTATATCAGTATTTCCATTTGACCAACTTGATACTTACTCTACACATCATTACATTTAGGTGAGAAATCATCATGTGTCAGTTACAGCTACGTTCACTATGAGTTTGTAGATTAATGGTTTACATACAATACAAAATATTATATTGTAGTTTCCATAGTTGATACCATGATATCTTATATCAGGGATCCCCAGACTTCTTCCTTTGGAGGTCCAAAAACTGAAACTTATTGGTGGACCACAGGCCATCATCAAGTACCTAGTGTGTAGTATTGTTAAGATTCAATATGGTACTTTACAGAAGCCCTGAGAGTTTTCTAAGTCTGATCTGAATTGTTTTCTTTCAATTTTTCTAAGTTCCTAATTAGTTCATAGCATATTTCAAGTATGATAACAATGGAAGATGGGCCACTTAAAAAAAAAATATTTTAATTTTTTTTAAAGATTTAAAAAAAATAATCTGCTGTAAATAAAACAATGACATTATTTTTCTTTTTCGCAGTCATATTGCACTTACTGCTTCCATGCTACATACATCACCAACAACCATCACTATACAAACGTCTCAACATTTTCATCAACCTAGATCTTCTTGCATTTGACCTGTGGAAGCATGACAGTGAGAAAGGCCTACTGCGTCTTTCACTTACTCTTTTCACAAGCTCACACATTCACTTAAACTTTATTATATTATTCCATGTTTTAAGCACACTTTGTAAAGACAAGTGATGTCCCATTATAAAAACTGAGAGCTTGGATCATTCTTCTAAAGCTCAGATAAAGGCTTATAACTGGTAAGGAAAATCTTCAAATCAGATGTCAAGTTTGAAGGTGACAAACACCTGAAAATCTCTCAAGAGCAATTCCTGAGGAGGATTCATGTTGCAGCTGTAAATGACACTGCACCAGGAGCTCTTGTTGTGATGGCATGAGAGGACTGCTGGACCTTTGGCTGACAGTCAGCTGCCTGTGGCCCAAATCTGGCTGCCCAAAACAAATATTTGCTCCCCTGACCAAATCTTTGATGTAAGCTTTTCCTTGCACAGCTTACATCCAGACCTTTGCACAATTCCTCATACACGTTGAACTAATTGCAGCCATGCTACAGCTGCTTGGCTCAAACAAGACTACAGGTTTCAGGTTTAAATATGTTATCAGCTGCAAATGGTACAAGACTTTGGTAGACAACGAGCTGCAGTTAATCAGGCAGCGAGCAGCCAATCGTGAAGCCCGTTTCAACCAGCTGATAGAGGAACTGTGCAGCAGGAGTCATGTTGCAGTGGCAGGGCGGGACTCGATCCCCACAGACACAGAGTTGTTGCAAAACTTCCGATCTGCAGCCTGACATCCAGAAAGACGTTTAAAAGAGGGAAGACATCTGTTGGAGAAGTGAGAGCGCACTGATCGTGACCATGGCAGGTAAAAAAGACTGAAACATTACTGCATATCTCTGTTAACAGTGCTAAAGCTGCGCATGAAGATTCCTGTTGTTTGTCCAGAGTGATGAAATCCAGATGTTGTGTTCCTCTGGAGATACGCACAAGGACTTCCGCTGCACATGCAATGCAAGCACTTCTCTTTCCCACCGTACAGTAAACTGTAGTGTTGATATAAAGGCTAAGAGTAGAATTTGACTGTTGCAGATGAAGCAGCAGTTGTGGAGGAAGACATGAGCCCGACTCAGAGCCCTCTGGTCCAAGTTACCTTCCAGAGGAACGTCCACAGGAAACAGAAGTACCTGGAGGCTGAGCCCAAAGCTCTGGGGGTACAGACTCTGTGTGTGTGTGTGTGTGTGTGTGTGTGTGTGTGTGTGTGTGTGTGTGTGTGTGTGTGTGTGTGTGTGTGTGTGTGTGTGAGGTGTTAATATGAAGTATTCCCTCTGCTCTCAGATCACTCAGATTGCCCTGAGTGCCTATCAGATTCTGTGTGTGGCCGTGCTTCTGGCCAAAGACCTGAGCTATGTGGGCAGTGACATACCTTACTTCATTTCGACTCTCCTGGTAAGCACATGGACACACACCTCAAATAATATACCTGAGTTCAGAGCCTGGGCTCACCATAAGGTTTGATCATTATCATATGAATCACTGTTGCTGTATTATTGTGTCTCGGTCAGATACTCATCCTTAATTTTTGAGTGACAATTTGTGCAGGGAGTCAGCAATTCAGGGAGCTGTTCTTAAGTCTGAAACACAGGAGGGAAAAGACCAGATGTAGAAAATGCATCACCAGACTTTTTCTACCCACCTGCCTCTGGACGACACTGTTGCACATCTTAACATGGCTGTACAGTTGGTGCTTCCTGGCCTGCGGTCCACTAAGTTTCAGTTTTGGCCCTCAAAGGGAAAAGTTTGAGCACTTTAGGGTTCGGTGTTTTGAAAATATATATGAGACCATAAATGGTGTTATACTGAGGTAGTTTTCGCTATAATAGCTGATTACATTCGGTCACTGCAGGCAATGTTTCAAATCAATAAGTAAATGATTTTTTCCATCATGTGATAAATTAGTGTGATTGTCAGGTTTTTAAAGGGGCACTCCAGTGATTTAGCACTGACAGTAAGTTGTGAGACAGCTTGAAAATAAAAAGTCTAAACTCAAATCAGCAGAGGCTGACATTTAGGCCCAATCCTAATACACCCCTTGACCCTACTCATGTTGGGAAAGAGGCAAACTGTTGCTCGAGGTTTTTCAGAGGCACAGTGGAAACATGTAACATGGTTATTGCTGATTTGTGCATTACAATCCCATATTTTGATGTATTTCAGTGTTGCACCCCCAGCATTGAGCCTTATGGTGTGTTCCAGTTGAACTGGGAATTTGGAATTTCCGAGTTCTCATTAAGCAATTTCATTTGGAGCTCAAACTTAAGTCACATTTCCGACTCGGAGAGTCGGACGCACTTCACCAACCCCAACCACAAAATTCAAGATGGCTGCCCTGCTTACAACTGTGAGAGCTTTATAATATACAGTTCATATAATGGTTATTAGTGCTTCTGTTTTATTGGTGTCTCATTAAATCAGTCTTACACACATTACTGTCCAACTGTGGACATGATGCTTTGGTGTTTGTATGCACAAAATGCAACATAATGCATTGTTATCAGCTGGTAGTGCTAACAGTGATGAATAAATAAGGCTAACCTGGCTAGAACAGGTATTCCAACTTAATCAGAATCAGAATCAGAAATACTTTATTGATCCCCGAGGGGAAATTGCTTGCATTGCAGCTGCTCCCATTCAAAGTCCAGAAATATGCAGAAAAATAATAAGAATAATAAAATTCTAATAATAATCATAATAATAATCATAATACTAATATAAGCTATATATAAGCAAGAACAACAAAAAAAGAAACAAAAATACAAGAAATGTACATTCTACTAGAATATATCCATATATACAGTGTAATAAATAATGCTACAGTTGAAAATATATGGGTTATTGCACATTGTCTTAATTATTGCACATTAGAGAGAAACAAAGCATCCAGAGCCCTCCTAATGACTCAGAGTGTCTGACACTCAGAGCGAGGAGTTGAACAATTTGATGGCCACAGGCAGGAATTAATTAATTTCATTAATTAATGAACTGGAATGCAGTCAACTCAGGAATGACATCATTCCTAGCTCCGACTTCCAAGGTACATTGAACGCACCATTAGTCTGTGTGGGTCAAACTCCAAAAACACTGCATCCTACAATACCCACAATGCACCCAGTGGCACCATATTTTCAGGCCCTATCTCAATGGTAAAAGCTCACATCTTTGAAACTGCACACTTCCAGTTTGTAACATGGGATTCTATTTATAAAGACGTCATCTCCAAGCTGCAGCCCAGAGAACCCTGATACGACTGTTACATACAGTGCATACCCTCCATATGTGTGAACAGGGTGCTTACATGGAACTTCAGTGCTCACTGTCCACTCTCTGCACATTTTCACCAAGATTGCATTTTTATTTCTTTTTTTGATCACAGCTTTTAAAAGAATGTGTCACACCTGGCAATGGGCTCAAGAAATGGAGCAGCTATTTATTGGACTTGTTTGGCTCCTAAAATACATGCTATTGATTCAGAGAGCTGCACATTTTTTGCTTTTATTTGTCAGTGTACGTTTGAAAAAAAGATATAAGTTTGAAAGTAAGTTTCACTGATTCCATCATCCATCCTGATTCATTTGAGAGGTGATAACATAATGTAAACCAGGGCTGCTTTTGAGTTCTTATGTCTTATGTCTCTCTCATGTATTCTTGCTAAGTCTTATTGTGAGTATAATTGTGACATGTTATGTGAGATGTTTGTACCATTTTTACTTAAAGGGGGCAGTTCACACCAAAATCCAATATACATATTTTTCCTCTCAGATGTAGTGCTATGTATCCATTGAGATTGTTTTGTTTTGGAAGATGTCTGTCTTCCCTCCATACAATGGGACTAGATGGCATTCAGCTTGTGGTGCTCAAAGCACCGATAAAATACATTTGAAAAACTCTGCAGCAATGTCTCTTTACAGAAATCATGACCCGGGTGAAGATTAGACAGACCTTGTTGTGAGCAGTTTCATGTAGGAACTATTTTCTTTCCGGGTTTGTGACTGTGCTGTAAACTGGTGAATTTCCACACACAGCCCTGATGTCCAGGTTGTCTGATCTGTGTTCTCTTCATAGGTGGTAATAGCTGGGAGTGTGGCTGTCGCAGCACAGAACCTCCATCTGCCAACGGTGAGTGACCTGACTGGAGAGGAAATGTACATGAGAGATGTACAATAACAACGACAAAATACAGATACAGGCAGAAACTAGTAGACGTTACAAAAACTGCTGGCATGAGAAATTAAGACTATTGCACAATTGTACTCTCCATTCCACAAAAAGAAGAACTGCTCTCAGTCTCTACCACTTCCTGTAAGACGAGTCACTGGCCAAGGCTGAATGGAGCTAGTTGTTACACAAGTCCACTGACCCTGTCATATGTGGCAAGATTCAGCCATGTTGTTCCTTTAACTGGTTGCAAGCTGCATGGCTGTCAGGATCAGAAAGGAACATTTGGTAAGGGAATGGGGAAGAGAGGCTAAATACACACAAGACAATGACTTTATAGCTGTAGATCAGAATCAGAATCAGAAATACTTTATTATCCCCCAGGGGAAATAAAGTATTTCTGATTCTGATTCTAAATTAGATGAGAGTGAGGCTGAGCTGCATGTGTGTGCCAAAGCTTCCCTAACAATTTAGTCCAGCAGTGACAGTTCCAAATAGTTGTGAATTTACGAAGTACAACTGATAATTATGATTTCAAGGTATAACACATACATATGCCACATTCGTGCATTAAAATGTCTAAAAACAACTAGAGTTGTGTACATCCAAAATGTTCCCAACAATGTTCGAACCCAAAACCCAAAACATTATGAGACTAAACGTAAGGTAACACACTGTAATGTGTCGTAACACGTGACGTGACGTGACGAGACGAGACGAGACCCCTGATGGCAGAAATGACATATTGTGCGTTTGATTATCAACACATTGTAACAAAAACCTTTTGCTCTTCATTTGTCCAGTCTGTAAATGTCTTATAGAACCAAGCAAGACAAGTTACATTTTTTTAAAGTTATATCTCCTGTGTTCCTCTGTGTCTGTCAGCTGAGGGCCTGTTTGGCGATGCAGATTCTGGCCTGTGTCGCCTCCTTGTTCAACATTATCTTATCTCTAGTTAAAATGGAGGACCTGCCCTCTTTCTGCTGGCATTACTACTACGACAACTTCACGTTACATTATGGTGAAACCTGTCATAGTATTGAGGTGAGTTAACAATGCTACCATGTACTGTCATACTGTCATGTTTTGGAGATGATATATAATGAAATGATATTGTTGTTTAGTGTTAGTGTTATAACACACTGTATTACAAACCTTTTTAAAGACCATACATTCAAAACAGTCTTAAGTGATCATTTTTGCATTGTTGTGATCATTACATATATTAATACAGAGCTTCCTAAGGGTCTTGGCAAAACAATTACGTACGTCAGCACACTTGCAAGACTCCTTTCTTTGTATCGAGGCAGCTCTCTTTGTTTCTTTCCTTTCTTCAAGTGTTTTTCATCCCTTGGCCTGTTTGGCAGTATAAACTGTCACCAGGAGAGCTGGAATCGATAGCTTTCCCTGTTCCCACATTGCCGGTGTGGGTACCAGAACAGGAGGATCGTGCTCTCTGTTTGGTCACCAAGCAGACAGGTCCGCCTCTTTATGTAGTTCTCTGTCTTGATTGGACAAGATGGCCAGAAAATCTCTATTCTCTTTTACTGCATGAGCGGTGGGAGGAGGAGAGACATGAGTTACTGACCAAACAACAGAGCTATTTAACAATTAATTTAATAAATATTTTTCACTTACAGCAGCGTTAAGTAGGTTTTGATTATACTACGCACTACAGCTGTATATAGTATTTCACATCTCACATTTTTACTACAACCAAGAAGGTTATGTTTTCACAACATTTAATTTGATTTGCTTGTTTTGTTGGTTGGTTTGTCAGCAGGATTACACAAAACTGATTTCAATGAAACTTGGATTGTGGGTGGGTCTCGACCAAGAATAGGCCCCATTAAATTTTGGTGCAGATCCAGATAAAGGGATGGATCGAGGAATTTTCACTTCCTTTCTTGAACATTGTCAGAAAGGGCATTTTTTGATATTTTTGTTCATTTCTCAGGGAATAATACATGGATCTTGATGGTCTAGGTCACTGATATCTATGAGTGAGTACAATTCGATGAGGATCCAAATAAAAATCCAGATCTAGTGGATTTAAATGCATTTTATTTTATATTGTTTTAATTAAAGGAGACTGTTGGGTATTGGCGGAGGTATATTATTCTATTTAGAAATAAGAGGGTGGCCAATGTATAAAAAGAAAATCCAAATTGTTACAAAACAGAATTATCCTTTAATTCCTTATTGTAAATATTTCAAATGTATAAATGAACTGTCAGAGATATTGTGAGCACTGAAAGCTGCTGAACTCTCATTTAGAGAGTGCAAGATGAAAGCAGTTGAAGAGTGAGTTGAAGAGTAACAGATGGAAGCAGTTGCCAAATTACATTTAACTGATATGTGAAAGTTAAAGTCAGTTTAGTGTAAGCAGTAGGAGCACTTGGCAGTTTCAGTTCAGTGTAATCTCACACTCAAAACACGTCACATCTCTGCAGCCCTGTCATTCATTTTTCTTTTTCTATCGTCATCTTTCTTCAATCCAAACATAAATTCTGCAAAGCTTTCTCCTCACTTGCAGAGCACCCAGTCCCACTTTTATGCTGAGTGTGTGGTCATTCATGTTGCTCTGTTGGCCATCTCTGCCACTCTGGCTGCCTACTGCTGCAAGGTGGCCAACTGCTGCGCGCCAGCTCCCAAAATGGTGAGTACTGAGCAACACGGCTGCAAATATTTTCTAGTTGTGTCACAAATCTAGCAACCAAGTCTCGTTCCATCATTGAGAACCTCTGTATAAAAGGGCTCACTACTAATGCCTAAATATAAAGCAACCACACAAGAAAAATAAAGATGACTGAAGAGGACGGTTGATTCTTTCGAGCAGAGTCTGCCAGAGTCTGGACCCTAGACAGTGTTTCAGTAGGCCTTACAAAAGTGACCATCACTTATCACTATCACTACAAAGAAACGATTCTACAGTAACTTTCATTGTAGCAGTCAACCATTCCATGGCCTAATTTTTTTCTTTTCCTCTTTTTCTGTCCCTCTCAGCCGGTGATCACTGTCCAAGCCCCCCCTATCCAACAGTGAGGAGACAAAGTGGATGAAAGTGGAAGAGAGATGTACTGCTACATACCAGTGCTACACAGAGTTAAAGCTGCACTAATCATTATTTTTTATATGAACAGTAGATCAAATAACAAGTGTGTAATGTGAAATGGGTGAACTGTACAGTTCTCTCCACTATAGATGTTTTTAGCTTCTTTTAGCTCCTTGTTTTGGTTCTCCTGCCCAGAAACTGCATTCTTATCAATCTCCTATTAGCCATTGTTTTCTCAGCCAAAACAGCAGACAGATGGAATTAGAGACTAGCTGGTGAACATAGTGGAGCATTTAACCAAGCCAGACTTGATTCAGACCAAAACAGAGCTAAAGGGGGGTTATGATTGAACTAATAGAAACTTGACTGAATGCTAATGTTTGTCTCTACAGAAGACGATTAGAGTCACATGTGAAAATTAATTTGAAATCTGAATTTAAAGTCAGAACTGGGATGTTTTTTTCTCAGAATTTGGACTTTAATTTCCGAATTCAAATCATTTTTCACGCGTGGCTCTAATTGTTTTCTGTAGGTCTCTGTCTGCTTGTATGTGTATATGCTAATGCTTGCTAACACATTTCTCTAAAAACAGAATAATGTGACAGTATGCCAATTTTGTATTAACAGCTTGGTCGACTGTACTCAAGTGGTAAAAAAAATAAAAATAAATGCAGTGTTAAGAAAGTACTTAAGCATTAGTTACAATGTCCTCATTCTTAGCATATTATGATATATTTTGATGAGTTGATTAAGAGTTTTAATGCTTTTGTTCAGAGGTGCACAGTCATGCTTTAACATGTGCTTAGAAACATCACAGAGGGTTATTGATACAACTGTATTGAGAAGATAAATAGACTGAATTTTACCTCTTATGACATCAGTATAATCACTAAATGATGCACATTAATGCTTTTCTGAAATTATTTCTGTTCAGATTGTTGGTTACTTTATGATTATTATAACCTAAATAATGCTTTACTGTTGTTCCCTTTGTCACTGCGACTAACACAGACTGATAATAAAAAGATGACAAATGTAAATTTTTGTAATTGTCCTTATTTTTTGTGTGTGAAAGAGACAGTAAAACAACACAACCACACATGATTATTTTTCAAATATGTGTGTGTGTGTGTGTGTGTGTGTGAATGATTTGTGAAAGTACCAATAGTCATCCCACCAATATTGTCACAATATTGATATTGAGGTATTTGGTCAAAAATACTGTGATATTTGATTTAGTCTCCCTGTTCCAGTGTTTATGAAGTACGTTAGAAGCGATTTCAAAATATCAAGATAAACATTATGCATCACATGATAACCAAAAAATATTACAATATTATTTTAAAGCCACATTGCCTTTTTTGTGGCTAATCAATCCCAGTCATGTCTGCACTTGATGTGACAAGTGCAGTATCTAAAAGGGTTAATGATGATTATCGATTGATTGTTTGATTGATTGATTGATTTTATTGACTGATATGCATTTGTTGTAATTAGGCACAATCAGAGCGTCTATGTTTTCTGTGCACGTAAAACAGACACTCCTTGCGCCATGGCTTAAACTTTAGTTAATTCATTCTTAACATTGTTTTAACAATTTTGACTGTTTTTCATAATACTTTGTAAATGGTTAATAAATACTGTGTAGTTCATCTTTAAACATTGATCCGATGGACATTGTAAAGTTACAAATGATGTTTAGAAACCTTTACAATTGCTTAATAAACAGTCACATAAATATTAAGGAACGTTGAGGAACTATAAATTCACCATTTATTAATGATGGTTATTATAAAGTGTTATCACATAATAACTACACAGACATAGCCAGGCGAGATAATAAAAATAAAGAAAATCTTACAATTGATACTTTGTCTGCTGTCATTACCTAAGAAATAAGTGAACTTCAAAATGGTCATTATCTGGAAAAACGTGATAAGATGCTGCTGCCAACAAGACCTACAGAAAACATAACGACAAGCAATCCTACAACACATGCATGAAAACCAACATGCACAATACCAGAACTATGGAAGTGGAACACTGAACTGGGATGCAGCCAGTTAATATCATTAGTTATACCTGTGCTTCTGCCTACCACATGTGTATTTATTATAATTATATTCATTATAATCATATTAAAAAAACAGCTTCAGTTTACGGATGTGGATTCAATTTGAATGTTTGTTTCAGCTGTTGCTACTGTATAACTGTGACAGAAATGCTTCATGTACAATATAAAACAAACAATCTTTTATTAGGCACAAAAACATTAAAAACTGTTTTTCTTCCCAAATATTTAATACATTAAACACATATATTCAAGCAGACATGGTTAAAAATGATACTTCATGATCAGAATTATAAAAAACGGAACATCCAGGAGAGATGCGTACACAGTCATGTGGGACACATTTTATAAAGTTCCTGTAAAGTCCTGTTCAGTCTGAAAAGGCAGATGTCCCAACACATTATCTACAGAGCAGCTGACAATGTTATGAAGAAGAAAACAGAAGTTTGTTTTTGCAGGTCTCACTCCCTCATATCTGCAGTTCATCTGCCCAGTGGCTCTGTGGGAATCCAGAGGAAAAAAAATAGTAAAGCATAAGCTACAGTCATCTTTAATTTATCAATTCTTTGGTTTGATTTCCTAAACGCCCTTTTTAAATTTCAATGTGTATAAAGTATGAAATATTTAGCACACAGACACAGACAGCTTCAATGTCCAATAACTTACTTGGGATGCAGACGGTGTGTTCTCCTCCAGGTCTCCGAAGCAGCCATGTTTGTGGCGGACGAGACTCCCCCACAGCACAGAGCGACGACAGGCCGGACATTCACCCTCCACTGGCAGGAGGTGGGACGGCTCTGACTTCAGGAAATGTTTGGCGAGGCAGATCACATGACTGCTCATTCCGCACGAGACGTGGAAACAGCTCAGCTTTTCCGACCCCTGAGGAAAAGAAGAGACAAAGGTGTAAGGACTGTCAGTTTACCTTACTGCCCGCAACTAACTAAAACGTTTGTCGTGATTAAGGTTGGATGATACTGAAATTGTTATAATAAAACTTATTTGATACTTCACAAATAAAAATTCTTTTTCTAGATTACGGAACATATTTTAACTCTTTTATAAACCTTCTATGAAAGCCTGTTTGGAAGAGATCGATCAAGGTGAAAGATAGAGATTGCAGGACTTCTCATTTGTGACTCAAAAGCAAATAAAATGTATGTAAAATGTTTTTTTTTTTTTTTGTTTTGTTTTTTTTTACAGTTTTTGTGTATGCATATTAACATGCCATTGTTCACATAGCATCAGCGTTAACAAGCTAAATTAGACAAATTAAGTATCAGCAAAGATTAGCATGTTATGGTGCAACATTTTGAGTAAATTTTCAGCATGATGGCATCTACTAGTTGTTAAGGTGTTAACAAGACACATGTAGGCATGCTAGCAGTAGTTAATGTGCTTTGATTTGTGCTCTGAGCAGAAGTCAGTATTTAAGAAACACAGGGGGGCCCTATTTAGACAGTCTATAACACATGGTCTAAAGCACAATGCACTAGTGCATTTAGGGCGTGTCCAAGTCCATTTTGCTACTTAAACTGTGGATAATCTGGGCGCAAAGTGCAGCACACAGTGCAAAGAGGTTGTATTTAGACTCTGAATTAGTCATGGGTGTGTTTTGGGCAGAACATAAATTAAACCAATCCGAGTGTCATCTCCCATTCCCTTTAAAAGCCAGGTGTACCAGGCACATATTAAAAAATACACTGATATTAAACTGACGAGGAGGAGCCCTGCTGCATCTCTCTGTCAGTGTGCTGTTAATTTATGTTCTGTGTTCTTCTACACATCTAAAGCTTACACACAGTCCAGATTCATACAGTAAAATAGTGAAGCAGCTGTCCTGATAAATCCTGACATCCTGTCTAAACAGATGTATTCCAGAAGATAAAAGTTTGATTCTGTTTTCTCTGGAGACTTTGCTCTCCAGCTTTTAGTTTTGTTGATAAAATGTGCTACGTTATTTGTTACAGTACATGACTGCGTTCATAGAAATGTTTAAAATAACTGAAAGCAGCTTCATAAATCATAAAATCAGAGTGTATGAACGGTGTGAACCCGCCTGTGTAGGCACAGCTTACTGTCTGAATAATGCACAATTGTATCAACAACAACAGCAGCAAAACTTGAATCTGACTTATTAACATGTCATATCTAATGTGTTTGCGTGTATAGCTGTTCACAAAAAAAAACCATAAAAACATCAGTTTATGATTTTAGAAGATTTTTATGATTTTACATGTTGGAACTGCGGCTTAAAGATCAAGAGTCAGGTGCAGTGACTGTGTGCAGCCTCCTGGAATCTTGCTGTCACAGTGAAAACTAAAATCTGTGCTCACTAACTGGCAACCAGAGCTAAAGCCAGAGATACTGCACAGAAGTAATGTGTGTATGGATACTCTGTCATTCATCTACAGATAGTTCCAGCAGGTGTTTATGTGCAGGTTAGGAGTATTTCCCAAATGATGAACTTTAACAGTTTATCCAAATCTTTCAAAGAAAATCCTGATTGAAGATTAAAGAGATTGTACCTTGACCAGCCCTTTACAGAGAAAACACCTGGATTTCTCCTCCTCCTCTCCTGCAGACTGCAGTGGCAGCTTCTTCTTGGCTCTCACACTTCCAAAAGCAATGGGGATGTGCAGCGGAGGCTGCAGACTGGGCTCAAAGTCCATCCTGTACTCCTGTTTGAGCCAGCGGGCCGTCAGCGGCAGCCTGGTCCACGGTGCCACCCGCAGCATGTTGGAGACGACACGCCAGTGGAACTGCAGGCTCGACTCTTTCCGGGAGCGCCGAGTGATGTGGGAGAGACGCCTGGAGGAGTGAGGGTGCTGCCACGCCCACTCAAACTGACAAATACAATGAGGATAGAGGGAATTATTTTTTAGTTCAGCGCATACTAGAAACATCAGGTACTAATGACTGACGAGCCTTTTCGTACAACCCAGAGTCCAAAGAAGTTGGGATGCTACGTAAAACATAAAACAGAATGTGATAACTTGGTAAAGGGCCACTCCATGCATCTTCGTATGTGTTTCTGAGCCTCACCAACTGCATATTTTTCAGTGGATTGGGTTGAAATTTGTCCTGAAAATCCAAGTAACCCTGAGGATACTTGGCAACATGTATTCATTCAAATAGTTGTTGCTGAATGTTTAAAATAATCAATATCAATAAAACATTTTTTACCAAACAAAAAAAATGTTTTAATTTTCTTAAATTCATATCTCCACTATCACTTTATTGCAACCAAACTGTGGTTCTGTGTAGTATAAAAGTAGTTCTATCAAATCTAGAAGTTATTTGGTCATGCATGAAAAATTGAGTGCTACATGTCTGGCTAAATATAGCTTTAGAGCTGAAAAATTTTAAGTGTAAATTTTCCCAAGGAGGATTATCTTAATTAGACGTTATACTACTCCTTCTTATTGCAACATGGGCTTGGGAACACATTGTAAGACCATTGTCAGTAGACCCAGTTTGTTTGAAAATGATTGCACTGTGTTTTTAGTTATGTTTTACACAGTATCCCAACTTTTAGGGAATCGTGGTTGCACCTGTAACTGGCTTAGACCAATGTAAGTGTAAATATTGGTATAAATTGACTTCTATTGTATATGGCAAATGAGCAGAGTAAGAAAAAAGACACCAACTGATCTGAACCTGAATTTACTAAAGACAGAAAACATAGTACTACTAAATCTGCTTGGGATGAAACATTTTTAAAAGGCACACAGATATTTAGCAGCCTGACATCTTAAGGTGAGTTGATCTAAAGTCTGGAGAGCAACAAGAAACTGTATATAGCCACTGTTTATAATGCAGACTGCAGAATAACTGATCTATAAATGGGTTTAATTTGTTTATTCTGGAGGTAAAACTTATCATTTTCTTTAGAATCTGATTAAGATTCTAAAAAAGATATGATCTGGTCTTTGCATTAGTAACAATAAACCTGCTTCGTGTAGATGCTGCGGATGGTTTTTGAGTTTCCATGCAAGACAGTGTGCAGTGACATTGAGTGTTTGATGGTGATTTATTTCTGTTTTAGAACGTAACAACAATGAACCAGCTAATAAAGTTTAGTTTATCACATTCACTTCGTCCTGTCAAAACTGTCCGATATTGATTCAAAAAGCACCTGTGGTGTTTCATAGACGTGTGAATGATGCTGCACATATCACATGCATATCTTGTGGCAGCTGGAAGGTCTGTGTTTGACCACTGAGCCCTAGTTCCTAGGCCATCTACACCCAGAGCAGGGACTTTTTGGGATTAGAACATTGTCTGAGGAGCTTGGTTCCTCTGGTCCTATAGGTCAGGTTCCTGATCTGTCCCCTACACAAATGTCAAGTAAATAACTGATGACTCATCAGGATTTGGATGGAATACAGTCACATTTAACATAATGCACTTGGTTACAAAATATTGTCCAGTCTCTCCTAAAAACCGTAGACTTACTTACCCTCAGGGCAGCAATATCAGAGGGAAAGCCATGTATAATAAGGACCATTTCCCTGAAGAAAACATACAACATAATCAGAATATCACAAGTTATACACACATTATGGGGTTACATACGATGTCCATCATGTAGTACAGTGCAGCAGGTCATACCATGGTCCTCTTCCACTGGTCCTCTTGGCTCCCCCCCTGTGCCGTCCAGCGTTGTGCTGTCCGATCCTGCGCTCAGGGTTCACAGTAAAGCCGATGTAAATCCGGCCTTTAAATTTAGGATTGGTGCAGTACAGCATGTACACACCAAAGAACCTTTCTACCTCGACTACCATTGTAGAGGAAAATATGCAGTGTTGTAATTAAGCTCCTTAATAAACGGCCGACTGAACATTGGATAGAACATCAATGGAATTAGCTAACTAACGTTAGCTGACTAGCGTACAGTCACAAAAAATAGGAAATGTAAAATTACTAGAAGATATCAGTACATTAAACAGTCGTAATTCTGCCATGCTTACGGCAATATTACTTGTAATATTTGGTCGTAGACAGATACTTCATACATTTCAAACACAGTCAGCCATAGCTGACTCTCAACAAATATTTACATTATGTACGGTGTCTGTCTTAGCAGCCCACTACTCTGCCTGATGAAATGTGTTTCAAAATGACTCAATGTGTCTCACTGCGACTCTAAAAAAAATATTTCTTCATAACTAACACGCAATGGATACTTCTACACCTTAAACTGTGGGAATTCTGAACACATATTTTTGTTTACATGAATTACTATTAATATTTAGTTCGTCTTTCTGTAAGGACCCCTAATATTATGATTCGCTACTTTAAAAAATTATGTCCCGCCTATTCTTACGTATACCGCATGTTATTGGATAATAATTATCTTCGCTGCAATGCAATTGGACATTTCTGTCAGTTATGAGAGGGACGACCACCCCTTCAGGCACGGTGACTAAAATAAGCGAGAACAGCGTACAATATACACCTTTGGTAATGATAAATTCTAAATTAAAGCCTCAGTCCATATCTGTGCTGTAACAGTATTTTTGAGAGTTAGAATTTTAAAACTTGAGGAATACTGTAGTACTTCCGGTGTAAGCGTGTCTATCTATCTGACTATACTATAGGTATTCTTAAAAATTAGCCGGTGTCTGACTGTAACATCTGATTTCCTAACGTCGCAGTGTTTTTGTTCATGCAGACATGGCCATAACAGCTGATCACATCCGGGATAAACTCATTAAGGAGCTCGGGGCAGTGCACGTGGTAGGTTGCTGGCTATTATTTGTTTTTACATGTTCTCTTAGCTTAGCTTAATGTAGCCTTACAGCCCGAGCACACTGTAGTCAGCAGAAATACACAAACTCCATTCAAACATTTGCCGAGCGTTAGCATCACGTTTCTTCTCTTTATGTACATACATGGTAGAACATAACATAACTAAACTAAAAGTTTAGATATGATTCATATTTATAGCAATATGTGCGTCATGGCTACAGTTTTCCTCTCGCTGCTGCCCTCCGCAGTGCAGGTGTGTTAGATACTGGAATTTTCATATAGCTGTAATTCCTATTTAGAGTAGGTGAATAACTTAAGGACTGAAGTGTATAGTACAGTATAATATAGTAATATTGTGGCCAACAAATAGAAACCCACTAAATTGAATGTTTTTTGAGTGGAGTTTGGTTCAGCTACACAATCCATGGTGCTAAGCAGGCCCCTGGCCAATTAAACAAGGTAGAGTGTCAGCAGTCCCTGCTCTTGTTGCTTTAGAGGTGTCACTCAGAGTACAACCAGTCAATTTAAGCATGTCTGCAGCATGACAGTGAGCTAACGGTTGGCTGTAACTTCTACCTGTCTCAGGATGTGGAGGATACATCGCCAAACAGATGTGCTGCCAGCTACAAAGTCCTGGTGGTGTCATCCCAGTTTGAGGGCAAACAACTGTTACAGAGACACAGGTATTACACACTGTAGTAACTATCACATAGGGCATGTTTGCTGTGTAGCATGTACTCAAATATTTGGTATCAGGATAGTTTAAAAGACATTATAAGTCAGGCCAGTCGATGTAGATTTATTTATGCTTTTATTGTCATATTAGGTAGTTACAGCTATGCTACTTGACATCACACAGTATCTGTTTGGATAGATGAACTAGTCTGTTACAGCTGGTTATGTCTAACTGAGCACCATTTAACAAAATCAGTGCAAATATAATAATATATAGATAATAATATAATATATTAAATTATATCACTTTAAGCAGCTTTAATAGTAGAACTAGATACCAAATGTAAAGATGGTGCCCATTCAGTCCAATGAGCATCACTCCCCTGGCGCATACTACAAACAAAGTTTTCTAGCGTGTGTGTTTACTTCATGGTAATACAGCCCACTGAATACATGCAGTAGTGTTTCTCCCACTGGCTTCGTCTGAGATTTCACGCACGGCCCATGGACTTTACACTGTGATGAGGTCACAGACTTTTAAATCCCTTTTCTTGGCTGAGGAAATCATATCATAAACATAAAAAAAATCAATAAAACACAGAAAATGTGGCTCCAAAGAGACCTGAATTTAAGAGTGTTTAACCAGGGCTGACAGTGTATCAAGGCCAACATACTTTGCTTTCTTTAAATGTTTAGGACCCTGATTGTGGGTTTATTGGTTCAATGCTAAATAAACTTGTATTGGAAAAATAAAATATGCCAAAATATGTCTGTCTAATTTAAAACAAAAAACCTATGTTTAATTTCAAAATTCAAAGCCAGCAGTACATCCAAACCATTCAGCACTCTACCACCACAATGTCTTAAAGACTCTTATCATATTTGTAAATTGAATAATTTCTGATTGGCCCACAGGCCGAGGTAACCTTTTGTTGTATTTTAGATATTTTTCTTATATTGACTTATATTTATTTATGCTAAAGTTTAATTCAAAAATTAAAAGTAAAGATGCACATTACCAACACAAGAATAACATGTGTGCCCAGATGTAAAACCTTCCTGACTTCTGTAAATGCATACATTCCACAGCTGTGTGTTGTGCTTTCACAGGATGGTGAATACGTGTCTAGCCGAGGAGCTGAAAGAGATCCACGCCTTTGAACAGAAGACCCTCACACCAGAACAGTGGGAGAAACAGAAATCACAATGACACACACATCACACTCCCTTTAGTTTAACATTTCCACTTTGAAACAGGCCTCATACTTCTCTGATATGTTGAAAGAATAAATGAGTAAATCAGCAAAATTGTTACAAATGAATGTTGCAGAATGTTCTGATGCCAATAAAACACATGGATGCAGTAATATGTTGTTGTTTGTTTGAGAACTGAAGACAGGGAAATTTACAGAAATGAATCACTTCTCTGAGGAAGTTGGTGAATAATGCAGTGATTTCCCCAGGTCTGTGGAAGACTAAGGTGGATATGAAAAAAACATGGATTTTCACATCATTTTGGACCATTAGTATATCTGTATACATTAAGTTGAACAACTAGAGCAGGTAATAAATAAACACCACAAAAAACAACCGCTGGATCTGGAAAAAGTAATTCAGCTCGTTTAGGTGCTCTCCACATTGATTTTACCTTCATGCAGCTTAGGTGGCACCTGAAACAGCCTGGGTGCTGCACCCTAAGCCTTAAAATGGAAGACAAAACCCTGTTTTGGATACATATTTTATAACTTTGCCACTGAACAGAATGACAATTTGATAAAGACACCAAATCCTCTTGATGGGCTGGGGGTGTCGGACTTCATGAGCCAGCAGATGAGCTGGGGATATGACTGCTTATGATACACATTTAGACAAAAGAATTGCAAGAACATTTATTTATTGTAACATAAGTAATAGCTCTATTATTGGTAGCATTATTTAAACCAGCGGTGGCTCTACTGGACTGTTAGTATTCTTCTATACCGAGATCTTTAATGGCAATCAGGTTTTGATGCACCCATACGCTTTAGTTTAGGTGTTTTTTACTCTCATCCTGAATAAATAATAAAATGTATTCCTATTTGAGTTTCAAAGTTCATTCTTGAACAGCAGTTAAAGATCTCTCCACAGGGTGAAATATAGATACAGTATGTATGAATTCTGCGTGAAAATGTCTAAAAATGGCTAGACCTTTGTTATATATATTTTGTTGAGTTGTGTACTCAAGTCAAGATAACAGCGCATTTTATTGGGATGCCTGTCGCTATAACTTCTGAGATAGAGGAGCCAGCAAATGAGACTGAATTTTAAATATACTTTAAAAACATTACCTTATCCATGAACATTTGTGTCTGAGTCATGTCAGCAGTGGTGGCTGTTTAATGGTGTGTGCACCACCAGCAAGTTTGACAGTGGTTATTTGTTTTGATTCATGTTACTCATGAACGGTATTTGCCCAAAACAGCCAGAATACTATTTATTAGCTGTAATCTAGCGCACAATGGACTCACCAAGGATGTCTGTGTCTGTGTGTCTGAATTCAGGTGAGACTCTGGTTCTCTCTTCTTTCCCCCTCTCCTCTCTGTAACGTTACGTTCATGAAGTAAAGTAAATTTCCCCTCCAGCTCCAGTCAGCAGTCAACATTACAGAACATAAACACCCGACAATGGAGGTCACCTCCACTGATCACTGCTGCAGTCAGGTTGATAACCCGAGTGAAGATAAATCCACTTTGTAATCCTAAAAGTTAAAAAAGTAATCTCTGAGCTCTCCTCCCATCGGTAAACAGCTCAGAGCAGAATCTGATGTAACTCCGGGTGTTTATTACTCCAAAAGGTCTGGATCTGCACTAACTCTCTCCTCCAGAGCTGGCCAGCTCTGAGCGGCCTATGGGCTAAAATTACATATTGTGCGTTTAACTATAAAACGGACATTGTGAGAGATTCCTTGATTCCACTGCTGTTTCAAAAATAAACTTCTAACTTCAGCTATTAAGACAACATAGATGTGCCCAGACTCACAAATCACAATTTGCTTCAATGGACTTTGCAATCTGCACAACATGCAACACCTTTTGTCCAGACCAGACCCTCAATTCGGATAAGGAGAACTCTCCCAAAAACCTCCCGAACAGCTGCTAAATGCATCATTAGGTGAAGGCTGTTTTGTGAATTATATTTTTTATAGTTAAATGACAAATAAAGTGAACCTGCCACCTCTATAGATTACTATCAGGGCTTAGTCCAATGGAAGAGCAATAACAGGTCCATGTGTGGGTTTATATGAGATTAACAGCCTCTAACAACAGATGAGTGGGTCTGTAATCAAGCAAGCAACATGTAAAGAGTGGGCATTGAATATAAATCAGACTCAGTTTATAATAGAAAGCTCTGAGTTTATTCACTAGTGCAGCACATGCATATTGCGTGTGTGTTGAAGTGTAGTGAAGCCTCACACACAGCACAGAAGTGTCCATGAGGTGTTATTAAGAGCAGACAGACCCCCTGCCTGTGTGGATTTCAGGGCGACACATTACAGCTGTGTGCTTTGATCAGTCAATCTGTGCCTTTTCATAGGGCTCTGCTGATTTCACAAACACACACCAGCCACCTGAACCTACGTCTACACTGCAGACTCACTTGAACTGCTGCTGAATACAACCTGCATCCACTAATGTTTCTAGGTCATTTTTGTTGAGATCTCTGCATAAAGCCAAACACCTATGCAAATCTTAAAGAGGCACTACAAAGTTTTGTAGAAGAAATCCAACTGAGAATTTGAATATTTACAATATTAATGAGGTAATAATACAAACTTTTTTCCATAAGTGAATAAACAAGCTGTTCTCAGAGGAAAATAAGATCCAGAACACTGTTTGAAGCTAGAAAAGGTGGCAGGGTCCGCCACATATAAACAAAGTAAAACAGTATAAATTGTGTTGTCCTTTAAGGTCAGGTTCATCTTTCTCTGCTCATTAACATTTCTTCAACAAAACTAGAGTGCTCATTTAAGTATTGTAAGTTATTGAAATGTATATAACTTTTTAATCAATTTAATTTCTCCATCTTTTATCATATTTATTACATTTTAAATAGTTTGTAATGTCATATTATAATTGTGGATAAGGGAGAAGGCAAAATCTTACACTGTCTCTTCTCTGGGGATCAATAACGTACAGAAGAAAAGTGGAATAATTATCAATAATATCACAATCACATTAGCATTGATAGATAATAAATAAATAATCACATTCGACCATTTTTAGTGGGAGTAAAATAATCTATACACTTAGATAATATCAGTTGGTTTCTATAATCACTAAAGAGATCAGTCAAGACGTATTGATTATGGTTATTATGCGTCTGGGTACAGCTATCTTTATGAGAAACAAACTGAGTTTCAGACGCTGGGAATGAAGTAGTCTTGTAAAATCTTGTATATAGTTAATGGGGAGAGAAAAATACATTTTGGATCCAGTTGGAATTGTTGTATGAATTACACATATGATGTTTGTCAATTTAAAAGATCATTTTTCAATGATCAATTCATTAAATAGTTGATTAGTTTTATGACAACCTGCAACTTTCTTCCATTGAAAATGATCTCATGAATGGAACGGGATCAAAAAATGGTTTGTCTGTGTCATTCACTGACTGCAGTCTGTATTTCTGACTTCTAATCTAAAAGCGTCCCAGTGCATGGAACCCATGGTTCCATTGCACTTGATGGTGCCAGGTCCCATGGTAGTCCACCAGAAGGAGAGGGACTTTGGGTCTCTATGAGGACATTTTGGCTCATCCTAACTTTGGGACAGACCTTCAACGGGCTGAAGGGTTGAGGTCATACATTTATTTGTGACAAGTACAGAAGCACAAAAGGTTTTATTACTTATTGGGGACTTGTGTATAGTGTGTGTGTGTGTGTGTGTGCGCGCGCGTGCGTGCGTGCGTGCGTGCGTGTGTGTGTGTGTGTTGGGTGGGTTAGACAGAATCAATAATTCCTCTCCATGTTTCATGACATGTACATTTCACAGAGCATTAGGCGTGCAGCTGAGCATGAGTGTGTTTACTGTGCTCTGAGTGTTTACCAGCTGAAATCCATTCGATTTGGATTTGTGACTAAAGTATTAATAAACCTGTGTTTCAACTAACTGGACTATGAAAGTGGAAATCTTTCAGTGGGATCTTCCTCTTCTCATTGTTAACAATCCACAGTCAGTGTTTTCTTTTTTTAATTGATCAATTATCTTCTTTTGACAAGAACATTTTGAGACAGGGTCCACTGGCTTGTCAGATTCATTCAGGACGTTTCAACCACATTTAGTTTGCTCAGTAAAGAAGTGTGGAACTTGGGTGTGTATGAAGAGATCATGACTGTCTGTGTTATAACAGTGGTCTGTTGTGTAGGAACTGAATTGAACCCTTGATCTGGAGTCAGTGATGAAACCAGAGGGATGATGTTTTTGACAAAAATCTGCTGCTGGAGAAAACAGGTTTCAGGTTTCAACATCTCATTTACATCCTTAGATTTATAGCGTGAAAATAAGAATCTGCTTGTGTTAAGAAAAGGTTGAGTAATGATTTGATTTGATGCCCGATTGAACAGGAGACAGAAACAGAGCGAGAGCATCAAGTGTGTGAGGATTACTTCCACCACTTACCCTACCAAGGCCCACTAATGGAGGAGCCGACATGGGGGAGAGTGTGTGTCTTTGTTGCAGAGTGTTGTTGGGAATGAATCTATTCACTGGGCAGGACACAGCTTCTCTCTTTTCAGCTTTGGAAAATATGACACTGATCTTGTCATTAATACCAGTGTAGTAACAGAAGTAACAAAAGAAGACAAAACAGAATCATGGAAATCAATTATTAGATTAGATATTTTATTGTTTGGCTTTAGATTCAAGTGAAACCTGTGCTTTGGCCATATGGTTTGATAGAGGCTGAAGACCCTGACTGTACCACTGTAAATCATGAGCTGTGCAGAAACTACTATAAACTTTTTACACTGTCACGTAGTAAAAAGGTAGATTTTAAGTATCACTTTGTTTCATCTGCTCTCCAACTGAAGGTCTCCTCAGTTTTGTGACAGTACGCCATGTGTGGAGCTGTATTCAGACTTTTTTCAGGGTGGATGACTCTCGTAGATAATCAATACTCTGCCATGAAACTTTCCACAATTGTTTCATCTCAGCAGAATCTCAATAAACACACTTCTTTGATGCTTGTGTATACTTTTCACATACAGTAGCACGTATTATAAACCAGCTGTGCAGAGAAAACCGGGTCAGCCTGACAGGAGCCATTCTTAAATCCACAGGAGCAGAGATGAATCTCCTGTTGTATTAGGAATTAGAAGGCAATAAATCAATGAAGTCTGTGTGATATCGGAGATTTTAAATTAGAGCACATTGTTTCTCTGCAGGGGCTGACTATTCCAGTCACCCACACACAGCCTACCTTTCATCTGTAGTGAAGTGAAAGGCAGAAGGAGATGATTGAGCAAGAGCGAATACATCAATCAGGTTCCATTAGTCCAGCCACCAGCTGATCTGTGTTGAGACACCTCCTGGCAGGGACTCTCTCAGGCTTTTTGTTGTCACCACCTGAGTCTAGACCAGCACTCACAAGTGGGGCCCGGGGCTGCGCCACAAGGTTCGAATTTGCCCACGTGCATTAAGAAATATATAATAATGCTTATGCAGTTTTATTTTTTGTGATCCCTACATTTAAAGGAGCACTCTGTAGTTTAGGTGAAGAAATGTTATTGGCTGATTGTTTTTCAGCCTAAACAAACTAAATAATCAAACTCTCTTTGTTTTCATGACTGAATTAACTGAATAAACAAACTGACATTAAAGGACAACACAATTTATACTGTTTTACTTTGTTTATATGTGGCGGACCCTGCCACCTTTCTAGCTTCAAACAGGGTTCTGGGACCTTATTTTCCTCTGAGAACAGCTTGGTTATTCACTTATGGGAAAAAAGTTTGTATTATTACCTCATTAATATTGTAAATATTCAAATTCTTATTTTGAATTTCTTCTACAAAACTTTGTAGTGCCCTTTTTGAAGAAAGACTTGCATCCTGAGGACAATATATGTAAGCAGCAATATGCGCAGGGAATTGCTTTAGGGTCTAACTCTAATGAGTTACTTTTCTCAGTTGGTAACACTGTAATGTAAAGAGTGTAGAGTTACTTTCGAAAGTAACTACCCAACACTGGTGTCCCCATCCTGATGGAAAGTGAGATTAAGTTTCGTAGTCCACAAAACATTTCTGGAGCTTCACAGCAAAACAGCATTGCAGCATTCTCCTAAACAACGTTGACCTTGACCACACATCCAGGGCATAAATAACGTCTTCTAGAGACAAGTTTGGCTTCCAGAGACTGGGATTACCCCGGACAAGCTGTTTGGAGCCGTTTTATTTTGCCGTATTTAAGTCTCTAGTTTCTTCAGTTGTTTAGGAGAATGCTGCAATGCTGGTTTGCTGTGAAGCTCCAAAAATGTTTTGTGAACTATGAAACTTCATCTGACTTTCCATCAGCATGGAGGGAGGAGATGATGACTGAATTTTCATTTTACATTTCATGGATTAAAACATAATGTAGCCTATTGTTAAATCCTACAGGTAATCAATACATTTTCTTTTCAAATTAGGAGGATTAAATGACATTATTGACTTTGCTGTGAGCTTTATTGTTGACAGTCACAACAGTCAAGATAAAGTGCTACATTTCACATGTTAAGGCTCAGAACTTCTATTAGCAGAGAACCTCAGCATCCTCTCACATGTGCACACACATACAGATATAAACTGATGGATCCAATATAACAAGTGTGGTTTTGCTCCTGCCAGTGTTTGTTGAGGTCATTAGTGACTCTTGTTTCTGATGTCCAACATGGCGTGCAGCTCCCCAGGCTCGTATCCCAGCAGGCCTTGCAGGTTGCAGACAAAGCGGTAGACGTAGCGTTTGCCGGCCGTCTTGCGGATGATGTTCTTGTCGTAGTAGTATCGTAATCCACGACTCAGCTTCTCATAGTTCATCTTGGGTTTGTTCTTCCTCCGACCCCACAGCAGGGCCACCTGCAGACAGTGCTACATCTTAACTTCAGAGGTCAATAGCATTCGGCCTTTGAACTTCATAATACAGTATATATATAAATGTTTGGGTGTGACTTGCTGTGTTTTGGTGATATCTGCCTTCTCTCTGATAGAATGGAACTAGATGGCACTCGGCCTGTGGTGCCCAAAGCGCCAAAAAATACACTTGAAAAGCTCAGAACAGAAATCACGACCTGGTTACTGATGATAATCCACAGAGCGTGTTGTGAGCAGTTTCGTGTAGGAACTATTTTCTTTCTACGGAACTACACGTGCACAAATTTACTAACACACAGAAGGAAGTGAGCATTTACTCATGAACGAGAGGTTCATACTTGTGACAGCACAGGATGTAAACATTAATGGCTAGTTAGCATGGTTAGCTAGCCTCTCATCCATGAGTAGATGCATATTTCACAGACAGGAAATAGGTCCTATACTGTACATGAAACTGCTCAAGGTTTGTGATCATGATTTCTGGAAAGTGATTTTGGAGTGAACCTTCCTTTTATAAACTGTAAACTAGGAGTGTTGTAGAAAGTAACCAGAGCTCATACATGAGTAAATATATTGTGTTAAAATGTTACTCAGCTAAAGTGAAAGTCGCCCATACGAATAGTACTTGAGTAAAAGTTTTTAAGTATCTGACAGTAAATGTACTGAAGTATCAAAAGTACAAGTAAAACAAAATGATACGTACAGTATATCTACACATTTGTATACTATGGGTTGACTGACTATCGGATAGCGTGCTATACTTAAGCTCTGATGCAGCATGTAATCTGAAAAGTACCTAAAGTAATCAAATAAATGTAGTAAAAAGTACAATATAATATTATATAAAATGTCGTGGAGTGGAAGTACAAAGCAGAACCTGGAAATACTTGAGTAAATCACAAGTACCTGAAAATAGTATTTAAGTATATTACTCGAGTAAATGTAGAAAGTTGCTGTGAACTTTTTTTTTCTTTTTTTTTTTTTACAAATTCTTTTTACAGACTGCATACTTTATCTTTTTACTTTTAGTACGTACTGCAGCTGCCCTTACAAAGTACATACTGTTCCATACAGTATGTATACAAGTGGGACATACTACTTTGTCATGACAGTGCGCCCTAGTGTGTAATTTTGTAGTACATAATAAAGGAATGCACTTGCTTTCATCTGTCATTGTGTCAGTCAGCTGTTAAATGTTTGTGCTCTCTCTGTTTAGTTTATATTCACACAACACACGACGCACTAAATCCTTTTCTGGCACACTAAATAGTATGGTAGTATGGGTAATGGAACACAGGGATAGTCTAGATCAATCTGAACCATATCTTGATCTTCTCAAACTGTAAATACAACAGAAAACAAATGTGTTTCACCAATTGTAGGAGTGTTCACCTCCTGTATTACTCAAACACACAAGTATTACGTACCTCATCAGGGTCTGTCAGCTTAAACTCCCACCCATCTCCTGTCCAGCTTATACATGACTGACAGCTGTGGTCTGTGAGAAGCTCCAGTAGAAACTGCCACAGCTGGATGGGACCACTTCCTATTGAAACATATTGGGAAGGTACCTTGAAGATCTGCAGCACAAATTAACAACTGAGACATAAAAGCTTTATCCATTACCTCCTCCAACCACTCACCAGTGTAACCAGCGAGGATAGCTGCTGGTATCACGGCTCTGCCCAGATCTGTTTTGTTGCCTACATATTCTTTGAAGCTCCTGTGTGGTTGTGTTAAAGTGAAGACATCTTCAGACATAGTCTCCTCCATCACTGGCTCCGTGTCCTGGAGTGGAGCAGTCCACGACAGAGAGCCCACAATGTCAGAGTCGTCACTGTGAACAATCTCCACTTCTGAGTCCGTCTCTACAAGTGCAGAACCGTAGAAACACAGGACAGGGACAGCTGAGTAAGGACTGAGGGCTCTCAGGAAACCACACTTGGGATCTGTTTTTGAAGTATCCTGGTCTAGTTAGCTCTTCCATTCATTTAACTAAGGGTGTTTTTGCTTATATGGATATTGATTATCCATTATATAATTATCTAGATGCATACATATGTACATGTTCCTATACAGGTACATGCATTCTTTAAAGGGGCTCTATGTAACAATTTGTTCATAATCACTCATTTATTGGTCATAAGTGAGCAGATTGTAATGTGACGTCTCTTTTGGTTGCCTATGGAAGCCTGTGGACGATGTGTTGAAGCTGTTTAAAGCTGCTGGACTGTGGATTTGTTTGTGAAGGACTCAGGTCAGATTAGCTGTGACAGGCCAGAGGATGTGACTTTATGTACGTTCTCAGTGCCTCTCTCTGCTCCGCTGACAGAGAGCAACAGCAGCTAACGTTAGTTTAGAAATGGAGTCCGCTAAAATGAACTAACAACCAGCTTCAAGCACTGTACAGGAGGTCCATATAGCCTGTTTAAAGGGTCACTATGTAGTTTTGGAGATGAAATTCAAGCTCAGAATTTGAATATTTAAAATATTAATGGAGTAATAATACAAACCTTTTTCCATAAGTGAATAAACAAGCTGTTCTCAGAGGAAAATAAGGTCCCAGAACATTGTTTGAAGCTAGAAAGGTGGCAGGGTCCGCCACATATAAACAAAGTAAAACAGTATAAACTGTGTTGTCCTTTAAGGTCAGTTTGTTTATTCAGTCATGAAAACAAAGAGAGTTTGTTTATTTAGTTTGTTTAGGCAGAAAAAAATCAATGCAGCAGCCAATGAAGATCTTTCTCTTCTCATTAACATGTCTTCACCTGAACTACAGAGTGCTCATTTACTTATGTTGTTAAGTTATGTATGTTTTATCTAATGTTCAGTATTTATCTGCAGTTCTGTAAAGTGACATATCCTATTTCAAACAAGTTGGTTAAACTCTTCTTGTGGCTAATGTGTCAGTGTTAGTGTCCCACCTGGTGAATGTTCATCCAATTATGACTCTCCTTAGAGCTCTGTTTTGGTTTCCCACAAGTCCTGAGGGGGCTATTTGGTTCTTGAGCTGCTAACACTGCTAACATGCTAACATTGTCTGTCTGCTGTTTAGTGCTAAGCAGATAGTGTACAGTGGGTTTATCAGAGTTTCTGACTGAAAACAGATGCCTGTACTAATGAGACTGTGACAGAGGAATGTGCGGGCCATAAAACCAAAACAATAAGCTAAAAGAGACTAAAAGCATAGGAACGCTGCACAGTTGATGAGAAAATATACTGTAGGTTTGTCACATTAATACATAGGGACTATAGGTTTGGGTTTTTTGCACCATAAATAATGTTGGCATGCATAACGTTTTCACCTCCAACTCCTCCTGTTTCCTGCAGCAGAGCAGCTGTGGTCATATTCCTGCTGGGATCTTCTGTTTTGATCAGGTAGTAGTCTTGATGCTGTATAGTCACAGGGTCCAGAGGATGAAGGTCTGTCAGCCTCTCAGTGGGATGATACTGAACATGATAACTCTGTCTGTCTGAATGCTCCTGAACATAGTCTGAGTAGTTCTCTGAGGAAACACAGACAAGCAAAACATAAATCTATTCAACATAATATTGTAACAAGTATAGTGATCATATTATGGTACTGACAGAGCCAAAGGCTGGAGGAGACTCATTACTTCATTTTTACCTTTGATGAGTTGAAGCTGGCAGTAGGGCGATACTGTACATGTTGATAATGAAGAAGTGCAGTCATATTCATTCTCTGGAGAACCAAATTGAAATAACAAGATGTTAGGATGGAGTAGTGTTATTATTCCATGACAGAAATATAATAAAGAACACATGTCAGAGAATGTATTCACCTGTATACACACGTGTACATATGTATGTACCTACTGTAGATACACTGCATACCTACACATACTGAATATGCAGGATGAAGCCAAATGATTGGAATAGATGACCAGGATACAGTATAATGTAATATACATCATATTTTGAGTTTTGCCAAACAAAGAATAGGAAAGGAATGAGTTTTTAAAAATGTTGCATCCTCAACTTCTTGCTAGGCACATCAGCAGATTTACTGAACTGCCTATTTGTGCTTATGGTAATGTACAGTCATTTAAATGTGTACATATTATTTAACCCTTTCATGCAGTTAATTATTCAATCCCAAAGTCATATTTATTTTTGATTTTGATTTTACTTTTAAACAAGTGAAAAATCACGCCAATAACCGCATTTATTTTTTTTTTTGGTTTGTTTTGCGGAGTTATGTAAATGTCCACTGCAGTGGACACCATGCATCAGCTATATAAAAAGTGACCCAGTCCTTTTTTCTCAGAAAACCAGACAGATAAAAAGAACATTTCTCAACTAAATGAGGTGATTGAAATACTTTGATCCAGATTAAAATGTTCAGCCACAGAAAAGAATGTGCAAGAAATATACTATTAAAATCTGGGAGAAAAAAGTATTAACAACATCTTATTTAGCTACATTTTTTCCCTTTTTTTCCCCCTGTCTGGTTTTGTGAGAATAAGAGGATTTGACAGTTATTCCAGAGGTACTTGTTGTATCTCCTCTCCTCTCTGTCATTTTGCATTTATGATGCCATATCTCAAAACAAATGGCATCCAAATATCTGTCCACTGTAGCGTACACCATGCATGAAAGGGTTCAGCACAACCTAATTGGTGTAATTTGGATTGGAGCCCAAATTTATTATTTTAAATGATTCATATTCATCAATAACACGTGTCCATATTTTTCATGGTTTGGGCCTTTAGACAGGGTTTCCCCAAAACATTAAGCCCCCAGATTACAAAGACATAAGTTCAAAACCACAAAAAGAGCTCTATGGATTGTACTGTGTATACAAATTTAAATTATATTGAGTCTCCTGTGACAGTATGTGTGGTCACGACTCAAGAGTTAAGAAAGTTAAGAAAGTGTTGTTTAAATGTTTAAATGCACATGGTACACTCTTCTGACTAATTCTGCAAGTATGTTGTCTTTTTTTCAACTGACTCTGAATATGGCAACTTCAATTTCTAGTGCCTCAATTAGACGTTGATGAGCAACAACTTGCAAGGCACATTTCAAGCAAAACTGTGAGCTTGGAAGAATCTGTTGTTACCTCTCCTCATGTCCTCCAGATGCTCCCACAGGATCTCTCCTGCAGTACGGTCGGACATGAGGCCCAGGAAAGCCTCTCTGTCCAGGCCACACAGCTCTCCTCCCTGCAGGCCTCTCAGGTCTGAACCCAGGCCGTGGAGACCGAACTCGGCCTGACACCAGTCCAGCCAGTAGTTCACCTCCCACTCAGACCACAAGGTCGGATCTGGACAAACGAGAAAATGAATTAACATTGAATGCACCAAACAACCTCCCCACCTCCCCCTATAGAAGCTTTCAGTCTCATGTTGATGAATGATGCGTTGTATGTGTTGTTCAGGCTGTACCCTGTGGGAAATGATGGTTCAGTCTTTCCTGAGCAAATCCAGCAAAACTGGCCCTCACTGCCTGGCTGAGGACCTCCTTACTGGTGGGGGTGAGAGGAGGGACCTCCAGGGTGTCCAGCTCTGAGACAACAAGAAAACATGAGGACCCTTGTGTGAAGGTTAATTTCATTGTCACACCATGCACTAATTATAAGAAGTTGCATATTTATCCATTATATTTTCATTATAATCTAATCAAAGAAATATATCTGTACCTACACTGTGAAACTGCTTTATTTCAACCCCCCATTTAACATTTATAAACATTGTATAAACTAGTAATAAAGGGTTTCTAATTCCCAGCTGAAATCATATGAAACATGTCTTCATGTTTTACATAATATGAAATATGAAGTATAAATGTGATGTATCTGTGTGATTGCAGCAGCAGTCACACTCATGTTGTCTTACGTTCTTATTGCTATTCTTCTGTGAATTTTTTTTTCACATGTAACTGTAGGAGAATGCTGTAACGCTGTTTTGCTGTGAAGCTCCAGAAATGTTTTGTGGACTACCAAACTTCACCTGACTTTCCATCAGCATGGAGGGAGGAGTTGATGACTGGATTTTACATGTTTGGGTGAACTGTTCCTTTAAGGTTTGAAATAAATCTCCTGATATACGTTGTATTTGTATTTGCATGATTTATTCATAGATTATTTTCAAATCTTCACTGATCACCTGGCTCAGGATGATGACATAAGCAGTTTATGAGTTATTATGAATTGTATAACACATTAAAATGGATGGAGGCCCGTTCTGTCTTATTGTATTTAGAACACAGCACCAGTAAACGGTACAAACTCCATAGTTCAAACGGTCACAATTGCACCATACACTGATCAACTAATCATACAATCATTTTATGACATGCACAGTTTATGAGTTACCATAATGCATGAAAGCCTTCACACAAAGTGATATAAAGGGTAGCTCCAGTCTTAAGTCACACAATGATGCAAACAAACTAAGTGATCAAGGCACCAGTAGACCAGTCAGTCTCACAAGAGGTCAATTTACTTTTGTTGCTTTTGAATATAGCGATATACCAGCTGTTTGTGATTAAACAAAAAGGATCTTACTTATCAGCAAAAAGGTCTGTCTCTGTAGGAATCCTTCTTTAATGTTGTCAGAAACTTAGAATAACAGTCTGAGGTTACTCTTTATAATAACCATCATTAATCGTAAATGTATTGTTGATTAAACTTTAATTTATAGTTATCTTAATGTTAACAAACAATGAAATGCTTTATAAACCATTTATTAAGAAACTGTTTGTTGTAAAGTTGTATATGATGTTTATAAACCATTACAATTGTTTAATAAATGGTTTATAAAACATTTCATTGTTGTTAATGGTCACATAACACCCTTAACTAAATTTGAATTAATTATAAATGTACCATTTACCGATGATGGCTGAGGCTGTCAATGGCAAAAACAAGCACTTTCGGTGGATGATGGGAGATGCCCCTAACAATAATTTTTGCAGGCATTGCAGCCTGTTTTCCGGCTGCCAGTTGAAGCCATCCACTGGACCAAATCCAAAACTTTTTACAGCTTTAACTATTTACACCACAAAATATTAAGAATAGATAAAGAAAAATTGTATTTTAAATAACATCAAAAATGCTGGAATTACCCTTTAACGTTCCCACTCACTCTCACAGTATCTATAACTCAGCCAAAGTCCATTGAAAGACATTGTTAAAACAGGCAATCAAAGGTTAATAACACAATGTATGGATTCATTTGTGTAACTGCATATCACTAAATATGATTAGAGCTATGTATGAATCAATGCCTGTTGCTGACAAGTTAAAGAGTGTCATTAACCATTCATGAAGTGTTTAGGGTTCATATACATGGTTAAAGTAAACTGTTGCCATAACATCCCATAAACCATCTGTCAAGTTTAATACATACCAGAAAATGACCAGATTGGACCAAACAAGACATGTCTGACACAATGTGAAGCATCCTGACGCTGACTGAAGAGTGAGATGAAACACAGATGGATAGTTGTTAATAGTTGTCTTACCGTAAGTACTGCAGTCCATCCCAGTGTGTGAGGAACTGGGGATCAGGTGGAGAAACTGAGACCACAAAGGGGGGAACAGGGCTTTAATATGACAGACGGGAGGGGAGGAGGGGGTGACTATGATGGACAACTGTCAATCATATGGATGTGGGAGGGGCAGGAGGAGCAGGTCTGAGGTCCAGGACAGGAAGGCTCTACAGCGGGTGATTAGAACCTCCAGAACATCACTGGTACCATCTGCAGAGCATCAGTGACATCAGTGAGGTGAGATGTCTGCACAGAGCCCAAAGATACTAAAAGACAACAGCCACCCAGCCACAGTCTGTTCACCCTGCTGCCATCTGACAACAGATACACAAGTATCTGCTGCTGTACCACCAGACTACAGAGCAGCTTCACTCCTCAGACTGTGACACTCCTCAACTCATCATCAACACCCTGTTACTCATTTTTAAAAAACTTTTTTTTATTCATTATTCTTCATTATTCTTGTCACTCCTCTCATTCTGTGTTTTGATGGTGGTTGTGGAGAGCACTGTCTGAAATCTACCATACTGTGGGTGTTCATTTGAGATATGGTGACTGTGGAGGACTGTATCACATCCTTTTCTTATTCAGTTATTCGGTGAGCCCTCGTGCCCTTTATGGACGCATCTGCATTCTTTATGTTTCTACTCTCACTGGTCAAAGATAATTTTCCTTAGAGAAAAATGGAAAATCAATACAAAAACACTAAAAAGGCTCAAAGAGCTAAGAACAGGGACAATTACCGAAGGAGTCATTTACTGTGTAATTAACAATATTGTTAAATTTGACAAGATTAATCTGCTTCCTCAATTCAATGTCTCTGCAGAAGTATACAAGGAGCTGAGGTAGAGACCAAGCTGTCTTCCCCATCTCTTTCTGGCATCAGAGATAAACAGAACATATAAGACATGCTCTGATGTGAGGTAATGATCACAAGAATAACTGCATATTTAAATTAAAAATAAAAAAACAAATACAGGACCTCTATCACCCTCTGCTGGCAGTCTGTACAAAGGTGCTCAGCTGCTTTAACCTCCTTTCTCACAGTTGCTGTACACATGTATGTGTTTGGTCACTGCTCTCTGTTGGCTTTATGTGCCAGCTAACAATGATGTTGAGCAACAGCTCTGCCCCCCCACCCCATAAGTTACCATAAAAACTAAAGCAGTCTATAGTTTAAAAAGACAGATCAAATCAATTCAGGTCTCCTCTGATTCAAGTCTTTTTTATGCCAGGACT